>NC_134865.1:58095790-58453290 GCF_049852395.1 Peromyscus maniculatus bairdii
GTGTGTGTGTGTGTGTGTGTGTGTGTGTGTGTGTGTGTGTGTGTATTCTTTCCCTGGCTGCTGCAGGCCTACACCCTTCCTATGTACAGGTACTTTCCATGTCACCGGGTCACACTCCACACTGCCCTCTTGGTTGTCTTGCACTGACCCACTTCTCGCAATGATGCCCACTGGTGGATTTTCCAGTCTGTGCTCTGGGTTCAGGTGCAGGAGTCGGGTCTTACATTCTCCGGTCTGATAGCTCCTCATGTGGGTGGTGTGTTCCACACCTGCTTACTGGGCTGGTCGTTATTGACGGTGTCAGCTTGGCAAGGTGCTTACATCTCTGCTCTCTCATTTGCTCTATCTTCCCTAGTTTTCCTATTTCTGAATTTAAGTGAGGGGGAGGGGGAGGGAGGAAGGGGGAGAGGGAGAAAGAGGGAGAGGGGAGAGAGAGCGAAAATGAATCAAAACAACCATCCTCAAACTTGGTGGATCATCCACATAGCTTGGGAAGCTTTTTCAAGGTCCAGCTTTCCATCTCCCCCCCCCCCGCCCCGCCCCCTGCCCCGCCCCCGCCCCACCCCCTGGAATGCTCTGGGTGTAGTAGAATTTAGGGGCTCTGCACACTTAGCAGGCTCTGTGTGCGCTCAGATCTCTTGGGGAGTGTGATTCTCAGGCATCTATACCTCCGACATCCTTATGTCCTTCCCAACTTCAGTGCAGGGTCTATTCCTTGGCCACTTTCAGAGCAAGAGAGGAAATCTGCTGCCGGCAGATCTCATCCTGGTGACTTGCTGCCTTCTCCAGGCCCCTGTGGGACATTTCAAAGCTTTCACCCACTGGGATGAAGGTGAATTGGAATCTGTGGGCCCAGGGTGACCTCAGAAGACAGTTTACTCCCCAGCGCAAGTGGTATGTCCAGGGTGTGTTCACAAAAGGGACCAAGACACACACCCTTGTTTTAGCCTGAGCATACGAAGTTGCTTCAAGCCAGCGCTGTGCTGGGCAAACATTGGCTCAAGCTTGCTTGTGTTTTTAGAGGCTTGAAACGTAAAGGCAGTCCGCTGACATTTTTAGCAAGCCTTGCATAATTGGTTTTTAATTTGTGGCTCTTTGGAATAGGCTTGGCGGCCTTCTTCCCCCTGGCTCGGATGCTGCTTTTTTTTTTTTTGGTCTCATACTTGGTTGGCAGAGAAATCCAGTCTTGTCCTTTCTGGAACAGACTTTTCCAACTCGTCTTCGAAATCTTGAATTTCTACTTAGGCTCTATTGCTTTGTGAGCATGTTTTGGAAAGTGGGTGACTGTTTAAAAGGTGAGTGTGTATGCTCATGTGTATACAGGTACACATGCACACGTGTGTTTGTGGAAGTCAGAGGATGACCTCAGGTGTCGTACTTCCTCAGTCATGATCTACCTTGATTTTTGAGACCAAGTCTCTTATTGGGCTGACGCTCCTCAGCTGTGGCTGGGCTGGCTGGCCAGTGAGTTCCACCGATCCCCCTTCGCCTCATGACACTGGAATTACGAGCATGTGCCACTGGGTCCCAGATTTTTAGGTAGGTCCTGGGGGTCGAACTCGGGTCCTCGTATTTGTGTGGTAGACACTTTATTGTTAGAGCTATCCCCACAGCTCTGGGTTTTTGTTTTTAAGCAATTAAGTTGACGGAGGAGTGAGTGATAGTGACCGGCAGTGATGAGTATGTTTGATGTTGGCCCCTGTGGTCCTGAGTCCAAGTTGATACCAAACCCTGAGCATGTCCAGGGCTTCAAGGAATTTTTACTGAAAATGATGTTCGGGGGATCAAGATGTAGCTCAGTGGTAGAGTGCGTGCCTCAGGGTTCTAGGTTCGATCCTTAGCACAAACATATGGGTCATAGCTGTTGTCCTGACACAGGGGTCCCTTGGAGAAATGATGGAAGACATCTGTATCTTCATGGGCACATCTGTACTTTCTTGGTGGAAACTGAACACTTTTGAATATTCTTGGGAGTCTTGGGACTTCTTTATGCTCCCGCCGAAAGAAGGGCATGGCGCTAGTATCTCCTTCTTAGAGTTGATATGATGCATCGAGTTAATGTAGGTAACGATTTCCCAGGATGCCCAGCCTATAATAGAACATATGCATCCAGAGTGTTGATTGTGTACGTTCATATTTGTGATTGATTAAGGAGCTTGATCCTCGGGCTCTCATTTCCTAGAAGGTCCTTTGTCCCTGAAAGTGCTGGACAGTCTGTTTAGAGGTGCCCAAGAGTAGGACCTGCTTCCTAATCATGGGAGCCACTTCTGGGATCTGGGAAGCGCCCGGGGGCTTGAGGTTATGCTTCTGGGTTTAAAACAGAATGCCACTCATTCCCAGTGTGACTTTGGGCAAGTCATTGGCCAGGCTGAGCCACAGAACAAGGAAATTCAGACTCAGAAGTTTTAATGGGAAGGTTAGAGGAGACATTGCCTACAAAGACGACCTTGACCAACCAGAGCGCACCGCGCTGGGGAATCACCTCTCCTGGGAATGAGTGTGTTTGCCGTGACTCAACGGTCCTGGCGGTGCTGGTCTCATGATGTGCAGAGCTTGTGACTTGGGCTGCAGGGAAGCAGTGGACCTTCCTGTTTCTGGTTGTTCCTGCAGTAGAGAAGCGGTTGGAGTCTGCTGTCTCCAGAGCCTGTGGGTGGGGAGGTGTTCCAGCCCTTTGCTGCCGTGTGCCACCTCTCATCTTGTCTCCTGTGGTGTTCAGGATGCCCGCTGGCCACCCTTTGTTGTTGTTGTTGTTGTTTTTCAGCATCCCTGTAAAGTGGCCTCTTCAGCACAGATCCATGGCAACATGGACGGTTAGGTCAGGAGATTGACATCTTTCCCAGGTAAAATGTATCTGGTTGAGCAATGTGGAGCCATTTAAGGCTCTCTCTCTCTCCCCTCTACTGTCCCAAAAGGCATAGAACAACCTGGCTTGAGGTTGAGCAGAAAGCTCTGGGAAGATAGGTAGATGGATTGAGGCAGGCTGTGTGGGCGCTGGGAGCGAGTCCCGAGTCTCCTCTGGGTTTAGCTACCCTGGATGGTTGCTATGTTCTGCAACATCCGTCTTCCACTTTATTGAGGCCAGTGTGTGTGTGTGTGTGTGTGTGTGTGTGTGTGTGTGTGTGTGTGTGTGTGTACCTCTCCAGCCTTCTTCTTCTATGCTCGCCACCTCCCAGCCTCAGTGAGCACCCCAGTTCTGTGGCAATGGTGCAGTGAAGCCCATGCCGCTGTTGCCCAAGGAGCTGGGCTCTAGCGAAGCCGTGACGAGCCCTTGTAAAAGTTGGGGGGAAACGTAAAACACGGTGAAAAGCAAAGAGTCAGCATGGGCTAAAGAAGCAACCGTTCTGCTTGGCGCCACCTGGGACCAGGGAGGTGACGGCAGCCTGCGTGCAGATTTGTCATGGTCACGGGGGTCTGCCTCTGTAAGTCTGATGTCTTACTCACCAACCCGGTCTCGTTTAGTACTTCAGTACCAACAAGATTATTATTTTTTTCAAAAAGGAAAAAAATAATTATATAGTTAGAAGAAACAAAATTTTAATGTTCTTGGACTAGGCAGTGGTTACCCAGACACATACATACACAAACACACACACACACCCCACTAGCAGTAAAATAAGAGAGAAATTAGACATCTCATTCACAGATGAGAGCTTTTGCAAATCATAGCTCCGATAATGCATTGGTGTCCAGTGAATGAAGAATGGCCATGGAGCTGGGGACATGGCCCAGTTAGTGGACTGCTTATTGTGCAAGCTTGGGGACCTGAGTTGGATCCTGATGCCCAGGCACCATGACATGCATCTGTAATCCCGACACTGGGGGCTGAGAGATGTCCCAAAGAAAAAAAGTAGAGAGTGATTGAGGAAGACTCATGATGCCAACCTCTGTCCTCTGCATGCACACACAAGTACACAAAAGAATGACTACATCTCAATATTAAAAAAGATAAATAATCCAACTTAAAAAAATGGGCAAGGATTTCTTCCAAGAACATTTTTATTCTTAGTTTTTGAAATCGTTTTAATTGAAGCACAGGAACAATCAGTTCCATTATGACATTTCCCCACATTCATATCATTTTCCTGGCTCACACTCACCCCTCCCATTACCCTATGCTGTTCCCTTTGGTTGGCTCCCCTCCTTTCCTCTCTGTCCCCTTTTACCTTTGGACAGTATTTATGTATAAATCTAGACTTTACAGAGGAAAGAAGATACGTAATATTGGCCAAAGGAAAAAATGAAATGGCTAATAAATCCACGCAGAAGCTCAACATTCAAAACTACACGTGTGATCGCGGGATAGCTGTGCTTGAAAAGATAATACAAAGCCTGGGAGGAGGCCGAGGAGTGGCCATCATTGGAAGCTGCTAGTGGGGGTTTAAAGGGTGCAGAGTATAAATGTTCTCTTTGGAGAACTGTCTGGCACTTTTCGACAGACTGGACACAGTTACCATAGGACCCAGCGATCCCACCCCTATATCCAATAGAAAGGAAACCATGTGGGCGTGGGGAGACCACTAGGTGAGTAAAATGGAATTCCCAGGCAGGGTGGAGGCCGTTTGTCATCCCAGCACTCGGGAGGCAGACGCTGAGATCGCCAGGGCCAAGAGGCTAGCTAGACTAGCCAGAACTGGTGAGCGGTGGGTTCAGTGAGAGACTCCGCCTCAGTGAAAACGGGGAGAGCGGCCGAGAAGACAGCTGACATCCATGTGTGCCTCTTCACACACACACACACACACACACACTTCAGCAAGCCATGGCGAAACTGTACAGCTGGATGTGATTTGACCATGCAAAGGGTGAAGTACTGATACACGTTACACTGAAATCAGCGTCCTGAGGAGAAGCAGTAGCCAGTCACTCAGGATCAGGTATTCCATAACTCCATATACGGGAGATGCTCAGAATAGGCAAGAAGACATAGAACAGTGTCCCTGGTTGTCTTAGGGAGACTGAAAGAACAGAGACTACGGCAGGGCTAGGGCTAGGCGTTGTGGAGGGGAGTATAAACTGTTTTAAAAGTGGTTGTGGTTCCCTGACTCAATACACATAGTTCAGCGGGTGAGCTGTATATGTGAATTTTATCTCAGTAATACTTACGAGTTGGAGAGCATGCTATCTGCCTGACAGGGGTCTGAAGAGATTCAGTATAACAGTTCTCCCAGCATGCAGCAGTGCTCTAGAATTCACGTCTATGCTATTCAATCCCTCCTTGGTGCTGGGGAGAGCTAAGTGGTTAAGAGCACCTGCTGCTTTACAGGAACCCAAAATTTGATTCCCAGCATCCTCATGGAGGCTCACGGCCGTCCATAGTCCCAGTTCCAGGCGCTCCAGCAGGCACACACACAGCATGTAGGCACAACATTCATACACATACATGTAGAATAAATAAATCTAGAAGACAATCAAATAAATCCCCCTTTGGTGCCAACAGCTGAACAAAATCTCAGAGCTGGTGAGGGTCAGCGTTCCCCACTTCCTGTAATTTTCTCCGGTCCTGCCCAGCCCCGAGGTCCCACAGCCACTTATAATCATTCAGAGGCTTATATTAATTACCATTTGTATGACCTATGGCATGCTTCTTATAACTTAACCCATTTCTATTCATCTATAAGTTGCCACCTTACCATGCCATTACCAGTCTGCTGGCATCTTGCTGCTCCTTGGGCGGCAGCCGGCGTCTCTCCAGACTCCGCCCTTCTCTCTGTCCCTCCACTTGGATTTCCCACCTGGCTGTCAGCTTTCTTGCCATGGGCCAAAACAGCTTTATTTACTAACCAATGGGAACAGCATCTATTCACAGCATACAGAAAGATACCCCACAGCAACTTTCTTTCTGTTGCTAGTGGCCATCTGGGAGCAGACAGCATGGACAGGATTTTGTGCAGAACTCTAGGAAATAGTGTATACCGAAATGACCACTAACTCTGCCTACCCATCTGGATCCCCAGTTCTGATTCATTCCGTCTGCATGTGACAGGCAGGCAGCAATAACATAGGTCTATCGGTTGAAACCCTCAGCTCAGGAGAAAGCAGCCAGGGTCTTCTAAGGAGTGACGGCGGCTGTGTTTAGGGCAGGAGGCTTGCCTGAATACCGCCCTCGATGGTCAGCAAGCTGCTTCTGCAGATGTCAGCTCTCATCCGCTCCAGCCTCCATGTGAGGTGTGTGTGTGGGGGGGCATTAGCTCCCAGAGAATGAAGACTCAAGCAAGACCAAGCCACCAGCCAGGCCTCACTTGTAAACATGCCTTTCTTCTATTTGAAAGAAAGCTGTCTTTTGGTATAAGATGTGCCCAGACAGATCTTAGTTACCTAATCCAATGGCTCCGGGTGCCAAGAGGATCTGTTTTGCATAGATTTCAGAATAGGGGCTTCCCTGCGACTTGAGTTTAACTGATGAGCAGCCAAGGCATCATCTTCTGTCTGTTCCTCTACTTAGCTATCTAGCCTGACCTACTGTTGGAAGTAAATTTGGATGCCGGGCCTCTGTGAGCCTTGTAACTGTCCCTGCTAATTCTGAGTTTAAATTTTGCACCAACCGAAGCATGCCTGGTCATTGCATGACTGTTAAGTGTTGATACAGCTATAGGCCTTTGAATGAATGCTGCCACTTTCTAGGTTTAACTTTCGTGGTATCAAATGGACAGAAGGCTTTGGTTGCTAAAGCTAGCCTGCAGTGTATGGGTTCATACTGATGGTTTTCACTGTGGGGCCCAAAGGCTGATGATGCTGGCAGCCAGGCGTATGCTATAAGCGCCACACTGGATTTTGCCCAAGCTGATTCTGTGGAGGGTGGGGTCCAGGACTCCTTTGTCCATAAAGCCCTCTGGGAATTTGGATGCTGTGAGCTGTGAGGTGACTGGGCCTTCCAGGCCTGCCTGGCAAGCTCCTGTCTTGAGACTGACTGACAAGGATCTAAAACCACATTTTTCTTCAATCTTAACTCCTGCTTCTTGCGTGGATCTGCCTGCCCCTGGGTATTTATTAAAGCGTGTGAAACCTGGATCTGCTCAACCAGAGTTTGGTCTGAGTTAGCATCCAAACCCCTTATTTCCATGTCCTGAGATCCCTGGCCCGACATCAGCGGTGTCCACGCCCTGGGGGACTTTACCCAGTGCATTAAGCTGGTTCCTCTGTTGTTATGGGCAGGACAATCAGATAAACTGTTCCCATGTCCCCGGAGCCTGCATTTGCTGTGGCTGCCTTAATGGTTCTGGCTTTAAGGACTAGGTAGGGAGTCACTCCATCCCTCTGACCAGGGACAGCTGTCTGTCGTACTTCATCTGCCTTAGCATGGCCAAGCTTTTCCTCACCCATCTGAACGTTCATCCGCCTGGTAAAAATCCTCCTTCCATCCTCCAGGCCGGGCCTCCCCGGCTGTGACCTTATTTGACCTTGTCACAAGTGCAGGATTTTTATTAGCCGGCGTTCAGTTCCCTCGATGGAGAGGTGGCCGTTCTGCTGAGTGATTTGTCAGTTATCTATTTCTTGCGCCCGAGAGAAATTGGCTGAAATCTGTGGTTTGGCCGCACGGCCTGCATACAGATGAAACGGAGCTGCCTTGGTGGAGAATAATTAAGCTCAGGACCTTGTTTTTCACCTTCACAATGAAAGACGAATGACTTCCAAAGGCTTTAATGGGTTGGCACTTGAAAAGGGCGGCCCTGGCCAACTGGGGCTTTCAGAGCATCCCTGTTCATAAATATTCTGTGCAGCGGCCAAGCCTCTCCTTGTTGGTAGAATCCATGTACAACAGCATGTCTCTCGTTTGTGGACCAACGTCTCCCAGGCATTTCACACCACACACGTCCGTTAACTGGGGAGGTAGTTCAGTCAATAAAGCGCTTGCTGCATAAGAGTGAGGACCTGAGTTCAATCCCCGGCACCGACGGAAAAGCCAGATGTGGTGGCACAGGTCTGTGACCCCACTGCTGAGGAAATAGAGACCAGACCACCTCAGTGGTCAGCCAGTCTGGTAAATCGGCAAGCTTCAAGTTTGGTGAGAGGCTCTGTCTCAAAAATAAAATAAAATAAAGTGAGAAGCTATTGAGGAAGACACCCAATGTATCAGCCTCTGGCCTATGCATGGGCACACACCAAAAAAAAAAAAAAAAAAAAACCAGTTTCAACTGCGTTATTAACTTTTTGGGGAGACAATGGGTTTCCCCCTGCCGTTTGTTTTCTGCTTCATGCCTGCCTTTTGGGGGATATTGGGAGTCCTTTCTTGTCTTTTGAAGTAATTGTCAACTGGACAAGAAAAAGATGGATGGCCTAGCGGTGGGAAACCGACCCCACTAAACCGTTACGTGTGGACCAAGTCTGAAATGGACACATTTCAATAAAAGTCATCGCTCTGCCAACAGCTCTTTCCTCACTGGCGGCTCTCCTGGCCAGTGTCGTCGACCTGATCCCTGCCTGCGTCTCCTCCATTCTCCGTCGCGGTAGCGCACTGTCTGCTCTTTCTCCAGCAGGGCTGCCTGCGAATGGGTGTTGCCCCGCTCAGCCTGGTCTTGGAGGCTTTGTTCCAAACACAATGCTGTCTTTTCTTAGCCTTGGAAACAGGCTGTTCTGCGTGGCTTTTTGCGAAAATGGCCCTTCCCTATGTGTGCTGTAAATCAGCCCACGCCTAGCAGCAGCCTTTTGTTTTATAGGTTCTCTTGACCCAGAAGATTTTTTTTCCCCCTGTGGACTAGGTGGGTGGAAGGCCAAAGTCGGACACACGCACCACTTCTTGGTGAGGGGCGGTGGGGAGACAGAAGTTGGTTTAATGAGCGAGTCTGCCGCGCTGGTGTGACAATTCCCAAAGGACTATCAGTTTGTTAAAAAAAAATGGTATCCGTGCCTCTTCCCGGAAGACAGTGGCCTTCGGCCTGGGCTGCCAGGATCTGGCCCGGGGACCTGGGCATGCCCACTCTCCTCTGCGAGCTCTTGGTCTCACTGATGCACAGGGATATAGAATCTTAGGGTCTCGTCTGTTCTGGAACCTCGGGCTGGGTTTAGTTTCCAGCCCCGTTTCCTGTCCACTGCAGCCTGCAGGTGCTGGAGCTCTCCGCCTCCACCTGCTGAGCCTAGGAGCTGAGGAATCCCCGCGGCAGGGCTCTGGTACCTCTCTCAGTGCTCCCACGGAGGAGCCTTCTCCCGGGATTTACCAAGTGGCCTCCAGGGAGCAGGGCCTGGTACTTGCGGTTGTCATGGTTACATGCTGGCCCTGCAGGCAGCAGAGTGCAGTGGCAAAGCACAGGACTGGGATCAGAAATCTTGGGTTCTCATACTGGAGCCGTAGGGCTGGTCCCCAGCACCTTAAAGCGAAAAAGAAAAGTCTCGGGTTCTTGTCTAGATGGAACGTTCTTTCCTCTTAGCAAACGTTTAGCCATCTACTGGGTACACAAAAAAGCCAACAAGACACAGGCTTTGTTTTCACGGAACCCTCAGTATGATGGAGACGACAGCAGAGGGAGAGAACAGTGAGGTGGGGGCAAGGATAAACCCGGAGTCGAGTAGGAGCTCAGAGCAGAGGGATGGTTCTCAGCTTGAAGGCTTCCAGTCAAGGAGGACTTCCTGATGGAGGTGATATTCCCACTAAGTATACAGGAGGCCTGAAAAGTGAGTGAGCTCTTAGCTACACAGTGGTGCAGAGGCATGCAGGCCAGGGAAGCCTGAGGCAGATAGACACCAGGTGCTTCAGGAGCACCGAGTGGTAGAGTTGGTATGGGCAGCCGGTGGGTGAGACCACAGGCAGGTGTGGCCAGGTCACAGGAACCTGGTGTGATAGAGTCAGCAGCTTGGCATTTGGGGCAAGGAAAGCCACTGCCACCATCAAAGGGCCGCCACTGGTTATGTTTGCATTTCTGAAGGATTCAGTGGCTGGGGGGATGGTGAAGGGTGCTCCCTGCAGGACCAGGAATCCTCCCAGGAGGCTGTCTCAGTGTTCCAGCTGTGACACAGGGTTCAGGAAAATGGCAGGGGAGATGTAAGATCTCCAATCTGAAAGCCAGGCAGGGTGGGCACGTCCAACCTCAGTTGCATGGGCCACGTGCATCTCAGGTTAGCTATGAATGCCGCTCAACACATGTGTAGACGACAATGCCATGTTACAGCTGCAGAGGATTGGACACTCCTGGTGTAGGACATGGAATGGGGTGTCTGGTAAGATCAAAACTGGAGATAATGAGGAAGACAGGGGAGGGTAGGCCAGAGCGTGTAGCTCTGGGGAACGGTGTTCTCCAGCCAGGGTGGGGAATGGAGATGAAGGAACCTGAAGGGAGTATGATCTTTGGGGGCTGAAGCACATTACAGTGAGTGTCCAGACATCCGTTGGATGTCTGGGTGTGGAAATAAAGATTTGGTTAGTAGTGGTGTACGGGAGGAGTGGATGACTGGGACCCTCGGGTGGTGCGGGGACAATGACAAGGTGGGAAACCAAGGGTAGGCTAGAGCGTGGCGTGGAAAGGCCAAGAAGGGGCTCCCATGTGGAGTGACAGGGGCGGAGGACAGGTGGGTGGTAAAGTGGCTTGGACCAAGGTGGAGAGAATTCAGGAACACAGACAACAGTCTAGTGGCCCAAGAGGATGAACCCAAGTGTCCTTTGAACTTGTCCTCTGGGGACCCGGTCCCTGCCCCCAAGTGTCAACCTGGAGCCAGCCTCCGTTTCCCATCTGTAGAATCTGGGGATGGGTCCTGGGGTTGGCCATTTAGTCGGTGAAGACAGAGACTTCTTAAAGGGGATCTGGGGAATGTCATTGTCCATCCCGTACCTCACGCTCGCTCCGTTCCTGCCACGAGGACAGGATGGATGAACCCGGAGAAGTCAGATGCTAGAGCCAGGGAAGAGGAGGGACTGGTCCAGTCAGCAAGGCGGGAGGCTGCCTGCCACCCCAGAATCCCGCTGTTTCCCTGCCCGTGGAGCTACAGGCTGACCTTTGCCTTTCCAAACTACAGTTTGTTCACTGGTAAACCAAGAAAACCAGACCCCTCAGCTTTCCTTGCAGAGGGGCCGGAAGGTCAGAGAGAAATTGGAACTGTTGTATTGTTAGAGTGTTTAGATGGTCCCGGGAGGTAAGCTGAGCGGCTCAAGGTCTCAGTATAGGACGCTGGTGGTGACGATGAGACCCAGACTTAGGCGGCAGACTCCACTGGAGTCAGATGCGAGCCAGGAAGCCATGCATCCCTCAAACGTGGGATTTTTGTTTGTCTGTTTGTTTGTTTGTTTGTTATTTAGGCTCAAGTGGCGTTCGCTTCAAAGTGGAATTAGTTGACAACGTTGAGAATTGAGAGGTCTTAACTTTTTAAAAATCCGTATTTTCGGCCAGTCCTGAAAACTTGGAAGATTGGGCAGTATTGAGACTGCTTTGCTGGTGTGAACCTGGGTGTCCCCTCTGCAGACACAGCCCTCCCCAGCCCTCCTCCTTTATTAACCATTAACTGACCTAGCTCTCGAAGGTGGCCTGGGTTTGCCGCCCTGGCCATTTGTTCGAATTTGCTCATAAAGCCCTGCCCAGGAGGAGCGGATCTTCAGCCCTTGGCCACTTGCATCAGAAGTCTTGGCTAAGGAAGAGGAGAGGCCAAGGGCAACCGGTTTTGAGCGGCTCAGCCCTTGGAAGTGCCTTTGAGGGCCAGAGGCGTGGCCTCCAGAAGGCTGCGGGGAGACATTGGGGTTTCCTCATCCCTGCAGGAGAGGCCGTGGGCCCAGCCCAGCTGGCCTGGCCTGGCCAAGAATTCACCTCTGAACTGTCCTACTTTGTTGATGGGGGGCAGGGGAACCCCCAGCTCGGTGCAGCCTGTTTATGTGGGGGAATGTCTGGTATGTTTGGTATTTGGGTGTTTACTTCCCAGGGTGCTCATGGGTCCCCGGTGTTGAAATGTGGCTTCTTCGTATTGGCGGGGGCTCTTGTGGGCCTGGCTAGTGGCTTCGAGCCCTGCGCTGCACTGCGTTTGGATGCTGCCAGGCTGTTCCACCCTTTCCATCTCTCTCTTCTCTCCATGCCAAGGAGGGAGGCTGACTGTGCCTCCAGGCAACTGGGAGTATTAGTTGCTTTGCTGCATACAGAGAGGGACATTTGCAGAGCGATGCCTGGGCTCCAGGCCCTGGGCTGGGGCTGTGTCCCTCAGGATCCACTCCATCCGTGTGCATTGAGGGATGGAGACTCACAGAAGAGTCCACAGTCTTACTAAGAGAGCGTCTTAGGAACCTGTAAAGAATGGTACAGTTTATGCCATCGCCCACACGCCCAAGCCTGGCTCTCTGTGCGCATGCTTCAGTTCGGGGGCCCTTCAGATGTCCCATTCTAACAATACTGTTTGTAAAAATTCTGTTTTCGCTGTCTACCCACCTGCCTGCTCTGTGTCCCTTTATTGCTTTGTCCTTGTGACCTCGTGAGAGAGGATTTCTGTATTTCCTATACCTTGGGTTAAATGTGTCTTTTTTTCTTTCTTGTTCTGTCTTGGTGGTCTCGCAAAAGAAACCCTTTCCCTCCCCCCCCTGAGACAGAGGTTTGTGTAGCCCAAGCTGGCCTTGACCTAGATAACGTAGCCAATGCTGACTTCGAACTTCTGATCTTCCTGCCTCCACTTCCCAGGTGTGCGCCAGCCACCACACCCAGTGTATACAGGGCTGACGATGGAACCCAGGACCTTCCACACAGCAGACAGACCCTGAGTCATATCCCCAGCCTTCAAAAGACATAATTTTGAAACTGCTTTTGAAATGTCAGATGTCACAAAGCAGTCTCGTGTGAGCTCCTCTAGCCACCAAGGTGAAGTTGTGTGGCCTGAGGAGCCTGAGCCACGAGGAAGACTAAGCTGCAGAGAACAGGCGAGGTCCCTCCACTCGCTCTGTAGACACCGCTTGTTCCTGTCCGTTGTGCAGTCAATATTTTTTAAAATGAACATTGCTATGTGAACTAGAAGGTCTGATGTGGATATGTGTTCCCTTCGTGAGCGCATGGATGAAAAGGCTGGGGTGGGGGTGGGGGGGTGTAATATGCATGTGGAATACATGTAGACCATGTGACTTTTCAAAAAGGCAGGAGTGCTTGAACCCCGGGGGCCAAAAGACCTGGATTAGAACCCTGAGTTGTCACCAGTCATAACAACAGCCTTATCTGTTATGGGGGGGGGGAGCGGGTAAGGGAGCTAAGAGAGAGAGAGCTGTGTTAGATGTCTAGCCGGATGGAAAAGTAAATATTCTTGATTTAGTTCATAAATACCCATTGAAGGCCCTTTCCTTCCATGCCGTGCTCGGCTCTAGTGGCTGGGTGATGGCGGTAGAGACAGGCGTAGATATTTACGTAGCTAGACTAACTATAAGGTTAATAACCTCAGGGGAACCTGACAAGCAGCAGGCACATGTCTACATGGAAAAGGTAAAGGCAGTTCATGAACAGCCCCTGGAAAGAATAGACAGGGGCGGGGGGCTGGGGGTGGGGTGGATAAAAAGCAAGCACCTTCCCATTGAGGTGGCAGTGAAATCTGGAACAAGAAGTCTCAGCAGAGGGGACAGCATGTGGAGAGCCCAGGGATGGGGAAGAACGCGGCGTTCCGAGGATGACAGGGAGGCCCTGTGGCTGGAGTTGAGGGTAGACGAAAGCCAGGCGGTAGAAGAAGCAGTCAGGGTCTTCTCCCACTGGGCCTGGCCCCACAGACGAGGGTTTGTGCCCTGAGTGATGGAGGCTGTGGAGGGTTGCAAGCAGAGAAGATGACTGACATTTTAGCCAGGAGAGGCCCCCACCCCCACCCCCGGGGAGCCATTGCCGTGTGGGGCTCAGAGTTTGACCAGGGGAGGCTGGAGTGAAGCTGGTCGTACCATCTGATGGCGCTTGCAAGCGGGATCCTCGCAGGCTGTTAAATGGGCTGCTGTGAGGGAGGGACAGGACTAAGGTGATTTCCGGCTTGTTTCTGGCTGAACTGTCAGGTAGAGGGTGGTATTTACGAAAAGAGCACTTCCTGTGCGCCCCCCACCCCCAGCAAACTCCTGTGCACATGAGTCTGTAGCAGGAATCTTAAAAGTTCTTATTAATAAAATCAAACCTGAGGCCAGTTATTGGGGTCCATGCTGGTAGATCAGAGAGACAGAACAAGCCACAGCTATTTCACCTTGCCAATTCCTCAGCTGGTGGTCCTGTTTCCTCAGACTGGAAGCTTCTGTGTCCTCATCCCAATAGCTCTCAGCTGAACTGCTGCTTAAAAGCCTGAATGCTTAACCAGCCAAATGCCTCTAGTTTCTGGTCCTCAAGTCTTATATACCTTTCTGCTTTCTACCATCACTGCCTAGGATTAAAGGCTTGCTTCCTGGGATTAAAGGCGTGAGTCACCATGCCTGGCTGTTTCCAATGTGGCCTTGAACTCACAGAGTTCCCAGATGGATTTCTGCCTCTGGAATGCTAGGATTAAAGGCGTGTGCTATCACTGCCTAACTAATGGCTTTTCTGTTCTCTGACCCCAGATAAGTTTATTAAGGTACACGATATTTTGGGGAACACAATACCACCACACGAGTCCCCTGGGAATCAGATTACAGACAAGTCCCATTCCTGAAGGTCTGGGGTGAGGTTCAGGAAGGAAGCTGATAGGCAGACAACTGTCCAGAGACCTTCCCTCGGAGTCTCGGGGGGGGGGGGGGGCTGGAGCCCCCACCCTTACCCCAGTCCCCAAATGCCTGATGGCAATTGCCCAGAAAGAGCGAACTGTGACCCCAGTCTTTGTCACTGTGCCCTTCTTGATAGCTGGGTCCTGGGGCTGCTATTGCATGTGGGCTTTACGGGGTGTTTTCACTCATCCAGCAGATCCATGCAGGTCTTGCCTGCTGTGTGCCTCTTGTGGCCTATCGTAGCAAGTACCATTATCCAGCATCTCTTGGTTTGAGCTTGGCCAATGGGAGGCACCAGCAGGGAGAGAGGATATACCTATACATACATACCTATATATCTATCCTAATTTTTAGTGTATTTTTTTTGGGGGGGGAGTAGCATTTCATACATGTGTTTTTTGTTTTGTTTTGTTTTTTGTTTGTTTGTTTGTTTTTTGGTTTTTTTTTTTTTTTTGGTTTTTCGAGACAGGGTTTCTCTGTGTAGCTTTGCGCCTTTCCTGGAACTCACTTGGTAGCCCAGGCTGGCCTCGAACTCACAGAGATCCGCCTGGCTCTGCCTCCCGAGTGCTGGGATTAAAGGTGTGCGCCACCACCGCCCGGCTACATGTGTGTTTTGATCAAGCCAACCCTCATTCCCTCCACTCAATTCCTCTCCCATCTCCCCACGTGGATTTCCTCCCAGCTCCGTGTGTTTATTGTTCACCGGCGGAGTGAACTGAGGGTGGCCGGAACGGGTAGGGGCCATGGGGCAGGCTATCTCCTGAAGTAAGGGTGGCTTCTCAAGGGCTGGGGTGGAACTTTACGTCCGCTTCCCCTCTCCATGCTGGGGTCCTCCTGTCTGTCTTGAGCTCGCCGAGGGTTTTCGAGCGCTGCTGCGACTGTCCCGGGTTCATGTGCACAGCTGCCCAGATGTGTGCTGCAAACGCTGTGGTCCTCCACCGCCCCCGGCACTTACACGTTCCAGTCTCTCTTCTGCAATGACCCTGAGCATCGGGGGCGGGGAGTGGGGTGGGTGGGTGGGTGAGGTAGACGCCCATTTAGGACCCAGAGCTCCACGCGCTCTCATTCTCTCTGTCGACCATTGACCACTACACATGGAAGCCTCTCCGATGAGGGTTGAGAGAGGCATTAATCTGTGCATAAAACCGTAAGGTGTTTGGATCCAGTCAGCTTCATACCATGTCCATATAGCAGAATAGCAGTAGTAGGGAGGGAGGGAGAGCTTTAGAAGTTAGTCTCCCCAAGGCTGACCCCAAGGCTGGCCCCGTTGGCTTGCCTTCTGTAGCTGGTCCTCTGAGGGCCCTCTGTACCCGCGCTCTGCCACCCTCCTGTGGCTGAGTCTAGAGACAGGATTGCTGGGTAGTTCTTCCTAAGATCGCTGGGGACCACCTTCTGCTCCTTCCATATCACCTGACACCCCTGACTACGTGAAGGGGGGAACCTGATGCCCCAGGTGTCTCTCAGTAGCAAGTGGTAGAAACCTCAGACTGACTCCATGCCCAAGGAAAAATAGTCTCAGCATTCGTGGGTCCATCGTGAACCCCAAAGACAAGCTGCATAGTCAGGCCCCACTAGATGGAACCAAGAGGACCAAGATTTTTTTTTCCCCTGTCTGTGTGCCTCTCCTTGCCATTGTCTGTCTGCCTGTGTCTCCACATGCCCCACCTCTCTTCATCCATCTTTGCCTCTTCATTCTGTGTGTATCTGTGTCTGCCTGGGACTGTCTCCCAGGGCCTAGGTGTGACACTGAGGGGTATACTCCCTCCCTGGGGCCCACCGTGTCCTTACAGGGACCCCGGGGTATCTTGCTCACCCACCTCGGCCAACACCTTCCTCTTGGTCCTTGTGACTCCGGCCCGCAGCCGAGTGTTTCCCTCAGATCTCTTTTTATTCCTGTATACTTCAACTGGCTGGCCTTTCCGCCTCCGGCAATGGTGGACGTTGGTGACGCTGCACATCTCTTGTGTCTAGCGTTCAGAATCTTCACATCGAAATACAGCTCGGCTCATATCAGCCATCCTCACCTTGTCCCTCGGGGTCCTCCCTGTCCCTCAGCAGGGACCTGAGAGCAGAGATGGGATGAGGTGAGGAGGGACCTTTAAGGTCGCGGGTCCCTGAAGAGTCTTTTCCTTCAATGCACAGTACAGTGCAGAAATACTTCTCACTGACGTTGTAGACTTCTTTGCCCTGGGGGCTTCTGGGAGTTAGGGAGAACACAGACAGAGGGAAAGGTGATGGCTGGGAAGGATGGGCTCCCCGGCCCCCAGCTCCATGTCGCACCCTTCTCGAAATGCCTTCTGCCATAAGCTACCTCCTCCTCAGACACCTCAGTTCTTCCAGCTGCGTTGTAAAAAGCTCTGCCATCCCCCCCCCATTGGGAGTTCTGGTGCTGCTCTGTGTGTGGCGAGAACATTCTGTCAGATGCCTTGGAGAACTCCTCAGGAGGTATCAGGGAGAGGGAGGCCCAGCTTCCTTCTGGGGGATGCCAGAGGAGGCTGGGGGAGGGCGGGGAGAGAGTAGACTCTGTCTAGTGAGGGCCACAGACAGTTGAGGCACTGATTTAGTGCGAGGAGCCCAGTGGCTGTAGAGGTGGAGAAGGCAGAGGCCCCGTGAGCCCCTGGCCAGTTTCTGGAAGGGCCTTGTCATTCATATCTCCCCTAGGCATCTCCAAAGCTGCGGTAGGGAGGGGGCGGAGGAATGCGTTCCCATTCTAATGCGGGAAGACGTGATGAGCGGCATCCTGGGCTACATCTCGAGATTTCACGAGATGTCATTTGGTGGGAAAGGTTGCTCAGGGTGGGCATAGGGGGAGGAATGGCCTGGGGTGGGTGTACGCAGTGGGGGCTGCAGAATGGGGGGGACTCTAGCTTTGAATTCACACCCCAGTTCCTGCCAGGACTGTGTAGGACTTGCACAGATTTGTCCCTCCCTCTACCTCGGAATCTAGATTCTGCTTCCAGTCACTGTGCTTCTGAGGGAGACAGGTACCACACTTCCAACGCCTCCAGACAGGCAAGAGGCACCCCAGCGGAACAGGTTCCCTCCTGCGTGCTGGCTGAAAGGTCACATGGACGTCAGCTCAGCCACCCAAGTCTGTACAGTTAGAATCCATCCAGCCGCACTGTTCACTTTACAGCCGGGTATTCCGCTCATTCAGCTGAGCCCATTATCCTTGATTGAGTGCTGTATTTAGGCACCCATCCTCCACAAGAGCGGGGAGGGAGGTGGCCACTTTAACCGGGGTTGGGGTGGAATTCTGTAGTAGCACAGGCGTTCTATCAGGGGCGACCAAGGGGCCTTCCCAGAGAGGGTGACATTTACTCTTGAAGGAGTTCGCCAAGTAGGAAAGGGAAGTCCCCTTAGCTGGGATGGGTAGCCTGACTGGCACGGAGGAGGGCGTGGTGTCCAGAGTAAAGAGTATTGACAGGAGGATTTGATGGGCTCCGAGGGTGGACGGCACGGTCCACTGATCTGGTGTCAAGCTGACCCAGGCGACCTGTTTAACCTGCAGCCACAGGCCCTGAACATAGTGCTCCCAGCTCTGGACCTAGGCCTTGTGCAGGGGTAGGGGTTGGGATCCAGGTTCTGGGGACAGGGACTGTGTCTCCTCGGGCTGCTGAGGGAAAGGCTGGAGGCCCTGGAGCCCGGCAGGGGCAGGCTGCACCCGTCACCCTGGCAGTTTGTGGGCAAAGCCTCTTGGCAGAGGGGAGATTGCGCCGCTGGCCACTTCCTCCAGTTCCTTCCCTTTGCCTGATGTCACAGTTACCTCTCAGCCTGCTCCGGGGTGAGGCTGAGGGTGGGCGGAATCGCTTTCAGCCAGGTTTCTGGATCCTAGAGGCAGGTCAGCCAGAGGAGCTGTCACTTCTGGTTCCGTTTCCAAGGAGGCCAGGGGCCTGGGAGGTGTCGGGTGTGGTGGCATTGATGAGGCACCCCTCCAGCAGCCTCCTGGGGGTGCAGGGTGTGTGTGTGTGTGTGTGCAGTGTGACTTAAAGAGGAGTCTTAAGCTGGTGATGGAAGAGGAAGTAGACGTCTCTGCCAGAATCTGTTTCGTGGGCCAGAGCGCTGGTCTGGGTCCTCTCCCCGTGCTCTTGACTATGTCAGAAGGGCATGGAGAGAGGATACTTATTTTCCTGGCCGATGTCCCTTTGGATGGAGACCTGGTCACAGGCTGTGGACTGCCAGAGTCACCGCCCCCACTAACCTTATCCCACTCAAGCAGTGACAGAGTTGGCAAGCACAGAGCAATACCACAGCTTGTGGCCTCTGACTTGGAGCTGTCCTCAGTCCAGCTGGCCCTCTGAGGCCTCCAGATCTCCCTGGTTGACAAGGACAGCACAAGCCACCCCCACAGAATACCCCCGGAGGAATGTGGCTCGTGTGTCAGAGAGTTTGCCTAGCATGCACAGGCCCTAGGTTCAGTCCCCGGTAGCCGGGAAATGGTGGTAGCTAATAAATTTGTGATAGGCTCCAGCTACAACCTTAGGAAGTGGAGACAGGACAATGATAAATTCAAGGTCATCTTTGACCGCATAGTGAACTGGGGAGCAGCCTTGGCTACATGAGACTCTGCCTCAGGTTTTTTTGTTTGTTTGTTTTTAAGAGCAGAAAGTTTGAAACTGATGAAACCCGAGTTCAAGATCTGGCTCTGCCATGTCTTTGTTGAGTGGCCTCGCATAAAGTGACCTCTTAAGCCTCAGACTTACGATCTGCAAAAATGGGGCGGTAGCAACACCTTCCCAGTGCTGGTACTTGTTCTTGAGGATGGAGGGGTCTGTGTTGAAAGCATTTGCCAAAGTAGGCAAGAGGCAACTCCTGTTATTATCGATAGTGAAACCCTAGCAACTGCCCGGCAGGGTGGGTGAGTAGGTGGCGAGTTTTTGCCCCTCCTGGGTTATGGGCCTTACTTCATGCAGCCTGAATTCCTCAGGAGAGACAGGCTAGCTTGTGATCTCAGGGGACTCTGGGATGTGTCCTGGCACCTCCTAGTTGTCTCACAGCTGGAGTCTTGGGGGAGTCCTGGACGGGGAAGAGAAGCCAGGTGAGGGGACAGAGTCATTGTGACGGTCTGGGGAAATAGACCGGAAGTTTGGGGGACCAAGGAAAGGAACCACATTGGTAGGAATGGGTAGGGGAGGGTTTGAAATCCCAACAGAAGAGGTGGGGTGAAGGTAGTCCGGGAGGGGTGTGGGTGCAGAATGGGAACCCGGTCTCTGCCCAAGGTGTTTTTAAAGGAAGTGCCTGGGAGCTGCTGGCCTGGAAAAAAAAAATCACACCCAGAGGGCTTGAGCTAGGCAGAACAGGTTGCCCCACTCCCTTGTGGGGAAGCCTGCCTCTGATGAGTGGACTGGCCAGGCTCCCAGCCCCAGAAACTCCGGCTGAGCCAGGTAGCCCTGCCCTTAGAGGACAATGGCTCCTCCCCAGGATACCCACCTGCTCTGAGGAGTAGCCTCCTATGACCAGGAGACCGATCCATCTCAGCAGCCCGAGGTGTTGGCTGAGATGTGGGTGCGTAAGGGGGATCTGTCCCCGCGTCTGTCCGCGTGTCAGGTGGGGAGCTGTGCCCAGGGCCGCCCGTGGTGTCTAATCCGTGGCTCTGTGCCCTCACAGCTAGACGAGGAAGAAGAGAGAAGGAAAAGGCGCAGAGAGAAGAACAAAGTGGCCGCCGCCAGATGCCGGAACAAGAAGAAGGAGCGGACGGAGTTTCTGCAGAGGGTGAGCGGGGCAGCTGTGGTGGGAAGGCACCTTGTCCTTTGCAGGGGCTGATGTGCCCCGCAGCTGGGGACATCATCGGGGCATGCCAACCCAGAGAAGGTAGAAGGATCCATGTTATTCTCCGCTGAGGTTAGATCCTGGGTACGATTGACCTGGCACTATCCATTTTGGCCCCTTGTGGCTACCACAGTATTCTAGGATTCATGTTAACAAAGTAGGATGTTGAGTGGCAATGTCCTGTCTGTGGGCATTGGATGTAGCTCCTGGACTGGCTACCGGGAAAAACTCCATTTATTGCAATTGCATCCACCCTGCATCCCCACTGGCTAGGGCTTAGCCCCACTGAAGATGACCTCTGAACTCTTTGCTGCTGCCTCCAGGGACCAGAGGACTGGTATATAGAAGTCAGCCTCTGTGTGCTTCCCTTTACCTCCTGCTACCATCTGCCTTTTTACTTGTGATATGCCCAGCAGGGTGCGTGCTCTTTCTTCCCCTGGGTCCTGCCTCTCGGTCCCTGCCTTTGTCTCAAAAAAAAAAAAAAAAAAAAAAAAAAGGTGGCACAGAAGGGAAGTGAGTGGAAAGCTGAATAGTCTGTCCCCTGGTCGTCAGCTGCATCCCACCCCAGCACTGTTTTTACTGACCAGTAACAGCAATGCTCTATACTAACCTGACTGGCAGGCATTGTTGTTCTATGAGACACCACAGTGATGAGCAGTAGCCGTGAACATCTGCAGAGCCAGATCTGTGTGATCTCATTGTGTTGGCAGAGCAGCCACGGAAATAGGGAGCTTCGTGGTTCGCTTTCTGCAGGTGAGGAAGGCACGGTGCAGATGGCGACCCGCCCAGGTCTCTCAGCCACCAAAGGGTGGGACTGAGGTCCAGGCCTGCTACTAGCCACAAAGCCTCTGGTCTTCATGTCCCCATTGCCGTCATGATTCTCAGTTCCTTGGCTGGTCCGTTCATTAACTCACTGATTAATTCAACCAGTGCAGAAAAGTGTCCAGGGGTGCACTAGGCACACTGTTAGGGGGGACAGAGCAAGAGTGGACATGGTCCTCCTTGGGTGTCCTTCTCACTCCTGCCAGAAGCAGGGAGCTGTGCTGGGGTCACAGGTGTGAGCAGTGCGAGCCGTGTGTAGACCTCTCTAGCTGTGGGCACCCTGGGCAGGCCAGTGCTTATCAACAGGCCTGAATCTCAACATGAGGTGTGCAACACAAGGCTTGAGATTGTTCAGCAGGTTCTAAGACACAGGCCTTAACGCTGAGGGGAGTGTTCCGTGTTTTCTGTCCATCGCCGAGTACCTGATGGACAGAGCCGGGAGGTGCAGGCAGGCTTCTCAGGAGAAGCTGCCCATGCCACTCCAGCTTCCTAGAGCTTGTCAGCAGTGAGCAGACAAGATGCGCCCACCCCAGAGGCTCTCAGTGACACACCAGTACACTAGAGAGCCAGTACCAGATGAAAGGCTCCTCATTCTACTAATACTTGCAAAGCACCTGCTGTGTGCCTCGAGAGTTGGTGCCAGGTGAACTTGCCAAACCCTTACCGGGTGCCGGGCATTTCACGTGGTTACAGCATCTCCATAAGGTAACGTCAGTTTATTCCCAGTTTAGAAATTGGTCTGTAGTTCGGGGAGATCAAGTTGCCTGCCCAAGGCCACACGGCTAGCAGATGGAGGGCGGGGACGCATCCATCTGTCTGTCTAGCAGGTGATAACCAGGGGCCCGCTGCACTGTGGGCCAGTGGACCCCGTTCTCCGTGGACAGCAGGGGGCACATGGGGAAGAGCAGCTGGTGAGGAATGTTGGTTCAGGAGCCCAGAGTGCTGTGGGGACGGACAGCAGCGCTGCAGGGGGCCCCTCCTGAGGATGAACGGAGGAACCTGTTCCAGTTGTGAGATAAAACGGGAAGGCGGTACGAAGATGAGGAATGTGGGGCTGAGGGGGCCATCAGCAGCAGCACATACCAAAAAAAGCAGGTGATGCTGTTTAAGGATGTGTCCGGGGCACGCAAAAGCACATTATTAGTGTGGCTGGGGGTTAGGTGCCCACATGGAAGAACAGAGGGGCAGGCAGGCCCAGAGCCTCGTTTGGAAAGGGATCCTACATGCTGGCTGGTCTGAAATAGACCGGTGTATCCCTCTTGTCCTGGCCCAGTTATTAAGACACCTTCTTCCACTCATGGAGTGTCCCCGTTCCACGATAATGTCTGTGGTCGTGGGGAGCCGTGACAGGATTCAGGAGGAGAAAGGCGCCAGGCAGTCGGAGGAGTCCACTGGCCGCGGGGCAGTCCACTGGGTTGGGGCAGCTGAAGCCCTACTGTGTTGTCCCAGCAAGAGATGTGGCAGCCTAGATGGAGAACACTATGCAACCTTGGGTCTCGGAAGCAATACCATGTGGGCGCCAGCCCAGTCCCCTCTTCCCTAGACACCCCTCCCCGCATCTGTGGCCTTGGAAGCAGCAGACTGGATGTGAAAATAAGACCACTGTTCTGGCTCTGCCTGTGGACCTTAAGCCTCACCCCACCCTGACCTCAGGACACTCACATGCAACCCAAAGGGAGACAACCCCTCAGAGAGTTCGCCTTTCTAGATCAGCCTGAATTTAGGTGGTCACACGCCTTTGGAAGGGTCAATTCACACCCCACAGATCTTGGGCCTCCCCCAAAGCCTCTGTCTGCAGCCAGAGAGGTGTCTGTCTGCTGTGACGCTGGCTCCTGCTGGGCCGTTGCAAGATTCTCTGGGCCCTGGAGGCAACGAGACCATTTTACATTCCCAAGATGCTCTGTGCTCTCTCTAGGCCCTCTCCTCCTGGTGGTCGCATTGGCCCCGGAAGGGTGAGAAGGGTCTCCCCTCTTGGCAGGTTTCCGAGGGGTGAGTGGGTAGGCCTCCTCCACGGCCCGGCTCTCTCTACTCAGATGGCCCGCACTCCAAGACATGGGAAAAGCTGTTCCTAGTAGCAATAGCTAGGAGCCAGCCAGCACTTAGCCCAGACACAAGCTGCTTCCCAACCCTTAGGAAAAGTTGATGGAACTTGGTTCTATGTCCCCTAGGGCGTTTCAAAATATAAAGTCCGGGCTGGACATGGTGGCGCACGCCTTTAGTCCCAGCACTCAGAAGGCCGAGGCAGGTGGAACTCTGTGAGTTCGAGGCCAGCCTGGTCTACAGAGCGAGTTCCAGGACAGCCAGGGCTACCCCGAGAAACCCTGTCTCGAAAAACAAAACCGAAAAAGAACGGGTTAGGGACGCTGTGGCAGTGAGGCCAAGCTGCCCAAACCCTCTCTGGCTGTGACACAGAAGTCTACAGAGGGGGTTGACACTCCACCGCTGGTTTGGAGGAGGAAGATCTGCGGGGTGTTGAAGGCTGTGTTTTTTTTTTCTTCCCTTAGGTTTTATTTTATTTCATTTTTTTTTTTTAATTCCTGTTTTGGGTGTGGGAGACAGCCTCATACCCACCAAGCTGTCTTCAAGCTTACTGTGTAGCCAAGGCTGGCCTTGAAAGCCCTGACTTCCTGCCTCCAACTTCTGAGGGCTTGAGTTGCAAGCTAATGCCACTCAGCTCAGCTCGCCATGTCCAGCTTGAACTTCGGGCGCAGCACACCGGAGCAAGGCCAAGCTCCTTCCAGACCCCAGGTAGCACCCCCCAGCCCAGCTCCCCTCTCGGGTTCCATTCTGGTGCCCATGCAGCTGCCCCTCTGCCCTGCCGCCCCCGTTTTCAAGCCCAGGCGGTCCTCAAGACTCGCTGAGTTGTCCAGCTTGAAGCATCTTTCTACTTCTTACTCTCTTCCAGCTCAGAGGGTAACGGAAGGCCCCCGTAAGGCCTTCTAGGCCTTCAGTGTGCACAATGCTTTCCCCGTGGGAACTCTTCTAATCCCAGGGATCATCACCTCTAGACAGATAAGATAACTTACTCTAGACTCCGATTCTAAAACCTACAGTATTTGTATAGCTCTCGCCACTCTGTATCCTGCTGGTCCTAAAGGCAGAGCGCAGTGGTCCTGGCTTATCTCTTCACGCATGGCAAATTGCCCTGCCTCTCCTCTTCACTGAGGGCTCTTACCCGGACTTCCTTCCCTCCCGGGCCCTACCGTCTGTCCGTCCGTCCGTCTGAGGTCAGCCCCTCACCACGCTGTTAGCCTTCCTTGCTGGTCTGCACTCAGAACGGCTGGGTTAGCGGGGCCTTGCTGTGGGCTGAGTGGACCCTCCTCAGGAGCCATGGGAGGGGCAAGCAGTTCACAGGGCTCCGGCTTCCCCAAAGCATTCATCGCCGTGGCAGGCTGAGGCACGTCCTCGGAGGTGGGTAGATGGCCCCGAGGCTTCTCAATACAAAGGCTGAGGACAATCTGAAGACTGTGTTAGCAGCTCGGGGCTGGGGGAGGTGGTGAGGATAGAGGAAACACTAGCCATCTCCCCGATTTCTGAGAAGTGTGGACCAGGCCAGCATTCCGGTCTTGTCTCAGCCTGTCCCATTAAAAGCCACCATAGAACCTCCCCCCCGACCCCCCCTGTAGTTTCCCCTTAGCATTTCTTTTCTACGTTTTGAAGCTGTTGCTTTGGGTGTCTGGTTCTAAAGCCTGCCTTCCTTGGCCATTCTGAGCTCTTTGGGAGCCCATGTGGCCACCTCAGAGATATGCACAAGGTACAATCCGGCAGTGTGAGGAAGATGGCCCCTCACAGGAGGTGTGGGGACTCCACGGAAGGCCCCAGAGTCTCAGAGAGAGGCTGCTCCAACTGCACCCCCCTGGGCAGAAGGACCCGTCACACAGCCTCTGTGACTAACACATTGGCGTTTTGGACCGGAAGGTCCTTGTGAGGGTTGCCTTGTGTGGCACAATCACAGCATCTTTATCCTCCACACTCCATCTGCCAGTCACGCTGACCTAGCTGTGAGAGCCAAACACTTCTCCACACCCGGGGACAAGGTCATGCCCAGTGAAGCACTCGCTGGCCCGAGGCGCCTCAGTTCACACTCGAGGAGAGCTTTCCGGTACGGGCTGTAGCTGAAAAGCAGGAAGACCCATTGCTGTGTCCCTTGGTCCTGTTGTGTGAGCCCCAGGCCTTGATCAGGCATGCTTGTCACCTGTCCCCACTGTGAAGACACAGCCCCACGTACCATCACACCCTCAGCATCCCTTCCTCTCCTCAAGGGCTGGGAGTGTGTAGGAAGTCTCATCCGAGATCAGTTTGGGTCCAGCAGGTTGCTGGTTGATTGTCTGTGGACGAAACTCCTAGATTATGGGGGACACCGAGGGAAGCGAGGAAAGGTCTAAGTAATTACAAGCTAAAGGCCAGAAGGCATGCGTTTTAGGAGGAACGGCCTCGCTGGGTTTATCAATCCCAGCGTCAAGACTATCCCATCAAACATTTGGCTGGTAGCAAAGCACTTGGTCCTGTGGGCCACCATGGACTACTCTTCATGGACCTGCTCCAGATTCACCTGGCCTCCATCCTTGGCCTGCCTCCCCTCCTTTTTTTGGCTCCAAAATCTTGTTGCAGGGGAGCCTTTGGGTGGGTTGCTTAGTGAACAGCAAGGAGGCCATGAGGCTGGAGTCGGTAGAAGGAAGGGAGAGAGAAGGGATATGAATTGGGCTGTTCCCCACGTGTCATTTGGACCCATCCAAATGATGGGCAGATGTCATGTCTGTGTGACAGGCAGGGCACGGCCTGTAGAAAGTCACCCCAGATGCTCAGCCTTCAGTGGGACCTGGAAGGCAGAAAAACCACGCCAGCAGTACAGGTGGTAGCCAGAGTGGCTCTTCCTTCCTTCCTTCCTTCCTTCCTTCCTTCCTTCCTTCCTTCCTTCCTTCCTTCCTTCCTTCCTTTCTTTCTTTTTCTCTTTCTTTCTTTTTCTCTTTCTTTCTTTCTTTCTTTCTTTCTTTCTTTCTTTCTTTCTTTCTTTCTTTCTTTCTTTCTTTCTTTCCTTCCTTCCTTCCTTCCTTCCTTCCTTCCTTCCTTCCTTCCTTCCTTCCTTCCTTCCTTCCCTCCCTCCCTCCCTCCTTCCTTTCTTTCTCTCTCTCTCTTTCCTTCCTTCCTTTCTCTCTCTCTCTCCTTCCTTCCTTCTTTCTTTCCTTCCTTCCTTCCTTCCTTCCTTCCTTCCTTCCTTCCTTCCTTCCTTCCTTCCTTCCTTCCTTTTTTTTTTGGTGCCTGGCTACTTCTAAGGAGCAGGCCGGCAGTGACAGTGTGTGTCTCTGTCTGCACAGGAGTCAGAGCGGCTGGAGCTCATGAACGCAGAGCTGAAGACGCAGATAGAGGAGCTGAAGCTGGAGCGGCAACAGCTCATCCTGATGCTCAACCGCCACCGCCCCACCTGCATCGTGCGCACAGACAGCGTCAGGACGCCCGAGTCCGAAGGCAACCCGCTGCTGGAGCAGCTGGACAAGAAGTGACTGCAGGCCTGGAGGAGGCGTCAGAGGAGGAGGGGAGGGGGGCGGAGCAAAAGGAGAAGAGGAGTGAGGTGATGGAGGCCCCCTCCGGGGCGCACGACAAACTCTTACGAAGAGGCTTAGTATAACTGGCCTCCAGCTGGCCCTTTTCTGAAACTCAGCCCAGACGCGCGCAAGAGCAAGAGTGGACTGAAGAAACCAGAGGGACCAAGCGATGAGACCAAAGTTGACCCGCAGGTAAGGGCTGTCCCACTCCAAGGCTCAGCTTGATGGCCACCTCAGCCAGGGAGATGCCCAACCAGGTGGCCTCCTCAGGCACTCCTCTGGCCTCTCTGCCAAGACTCCCACCCCAGGGACGACCTAGCCGCCAAGAAAAGCCATGCGTCACAAACACAGTGTGGCCGAGGACGGAACTCAGCGTGGACTCCAGTCCATCTTCCCCAGTCCTGCCCAAGACCGATGGAAAGGGGTGCACTGTGTGGGCTGTGGTGGCCCTGCCCAGGTGGCACAGCCTGGTGGCCCTGCTGGAGTCTGCTGTGGCACTGAGGCGCGGGCGCCCTTCCAAAGCACACACTCAATCGATGAATGTTTACAGACCGGCTGTCCTGGCGGGGCTTCCAACTGCACATGTTTTTTTTATACTTTCTTTTTTTTTTTTTAATATTTTTTACCAAAAAAAGAAGATTTTATACGAGCAATATATATATGGATTTCTATAATCACTTGATGTGACACAGTACACATATGCTATGATCTGTTGTTACGGACATCCACCCACCAGTTACAGCCATTCTAATCCTAAGTACTGTAGGCTCTGGGTGTTGGGGGGGCGGGTGGCCCGGCGGGTGGGGTGCATTTCCATCCTTGTAAACCCTTCCTAGTACTCAGTCCTGTATCGCTCAGTAAACATTGCTCTTAATTACCCAGCTGCCTCCAGTGGTGTCTGCCCAGGGAGAGGGCATGCCCAGGGCAGGAGGTGTTTGGAGTAGTTTCCATAGCTGCCCTCCCAGGTAAGCCTGAATATGCCCATTTCACAGATGAGGAGGACAAGGCCTAGAGATGTTAAAGAACTCTGTACATACCATTTTGAGAGTACTTGCTTCATTTATTTAGGCCAACTTTTTTTTTTAATATTTATTCTTATTATTTTTAAGTGTGTGTGTGTGTGTGTGTGTGTGTATGTGTGTGTGTGTGTGTGTGTGTGTGTGTGTCTTTGTGTAGATATGTGCAGAGTGGAGTTACAGGCTCTTGTGAGTCACCTGATGTGGTTGCTGGGGATCAAACTTGCGTCCTCTGAAATAGCAGCATGTGCTCTTAACTGCCGAACCATCTCTTTCCAGCTTCCACAGATGTTTTCTGGGGGCACCCTTGAGTGTGCCAGACACTGCAACGAACTGAACCTTTGCTGGGGGAATAAACAAACCTTGGTCTTGCCCCATGGAGACCACAATGGGTTCATCTTGTACTTGTTTGCTTGCTTCAAACCCTATCATCCTTCATCTGTCTGGGCAGCTCTTGTCAAGGGACAGCCATTGGCCCCGTTCATGGATGGGGATCTGGGGGACCCAGGGTGATAGAAATGAAGCTACCATTTGTTGAAGTCGTAACGGCCTGATAGATGTGAGGTCCCATGTACTTCCTACGACAGCGCTGAGCATAGCCTCTTCTCATACAGACAGCTTAACTAAGGCTCGGAGAGAACACGTGACTTGCCCCAAGGTCACTCAGCTAGTGAGAAACAGAGCTGGTATCGGAGCTCCACCTCCAGAGACACCTGGCTTTTCCCATCACCAGCCGTCTCTGGTTGTCCTTACGGAGGAACGCTGCACCCCAGGGAACAGGAAGTTTAGAGGCCACCATTATAGACATAATTTGGGAGAAAGCTGTGGACTCCAGAGAGTTCTAGGTTGGCCCGTGATGGTGTAGTGAACCAGCTCTCCCAGCAAAGGTGACCTAAGGGACACAGATTTCTCTCATCTCCACAGTCAAATTTCCTGTCCTGAAAGGCTGGAGCAGCACAGTGCCGTTCATACAGCAACAGCCATTTACTTAGTGGTTTGCAAAGCACAGTCAGATGTGTTACCTGTTTCTGTTAGGGTTCTGTGAGGCCGGCAAGGTGGTTGTCCTTAGCTCCCTTCTACCTGGAGGCTTCCCAAGCTTAGAGTTCACCCGGCCACAGAGAAGTGGGGTGGGAGCAGACTCCATAATGCTTCTTCCCGGGAATGGGTTGCTTCTGGGGCCGGGTGACTTCTTGACATTGAATCTTGGTGCTAGTGGCCTCTCAATCATAGGTAAGGCCACTGGGAGGGACGGAAATGGCAAATAGGTCACTAATAAACAATTGGTCCCTCTCTCCTTCCCCTGTGTTCCCTCCATCCAACTTGCCTGGTATGGTCTGTCTACCCAGAGCCCCAACCTGGAGACAGAACTAGGCCAGCTCAACTGTCTGCCGTGGTAGCATGCAGTAGTAACCCCCCCCACCGCCCCCCCCCCCGTTTCTTTAAAACTTTCCAACTAGGAGAAAGAGGAGAGTGAGAATTTGTAAGAGCCTTCAAGAGGCCTGTAGATGACCCTGCAGGTCTACTGTCCACCCCAGGCTGTGGCTTCTTTAGTTTCCTGCTGGGATACCAAGACCTGGACTCTCGTAGATGCAGCCCTTTTTAGGCTATGCGGATGGCTGCCTCCCCAGACCAGTGGCCTAAACTGCTGTTCCTGGCACCATGGTAGCTTTCTCCTCTGTGGTTACACTCACTGGCTTCACCATCAGAGCCAGCGCTCAGGCATTTGCTGTGTGTCACAGTGCGTTGTGACACAGCTGGCTCACATAGCCTTTCTGAGAGGTCCGTGCTACAGCCTCAGCTAGAAGGACAAGGCCGAGAGAGGAGGGACCTTGCCCAAGGTTACGGACCTGTTAGGTGCCAGTGCTGAGATGCTATTCTAGGCAACTCTGGTGGCTAGCAGCTGGCTCTGCACCTCTCTGGGAAAGAAAATGATCTGATGAGACCTCGGCTGCCAGAGGATCACGGCAGGGGACGGAAGCAATGGCATAGAAGCTCCTCATGTGTCCCAGCACACACAGAGTCCCGGCTCTAATGCCCATCCACAAATCAGAGCTTTGT
Source organism: Peromyscus maniculatus bairdii (assembly GCF_049852395.1). NCBI lineage: Eukaryota > Metazoa > Chordata > Mammalia > Rodentia > Cricetidae > Peromyscus > Peromyscus maniculatus. The sequence goes on from NC_134865.1 coordinate 58,125,583, forward strand.
ATTCTTTCTTTTTTTTGTTTGTTTGTTTGTTTTTTGTTTTTTCAAGACAGGGTTTCTCTGTGTAGCTTTGGTGCCTCTCCTGGAGCTCACTTGGTAGCCCAGGCTGGCCTCGAACTCACAGAGATCCACCTGGCTCTGCCTCCCGAGTGCTGGGATTAAAGGCGTGCGCCACCACCGCCCGGCTGTATTCTTTTTTTAAATCTGTAAAGTGGGACAGTAGGATCCTAGTCTTTCTTTCTTTTTTTTTTTGGTTTTTTGAGACAGGGTTTCTCTGTGTAGCTTTGCGCCTTTCCTGGAACTCACTTTGGAGACCAGGCTGGCCTTGAACTCACAAAGATCCGCCTGCCTCTGCCTCCCGAGTGCTGGGATTAAAGGCGTGCTCAATCCTACTCTTCCTTATGGGGATGTTATCAGGCTCAAAGAAGGAATACAGGCAAACGAGCATTATCCTGGCCTCTGTTAGGCTGGCTGGTATTTATCACACAACATGATTTGAGCTATCTTTTAGTCTCTAAAGGCAGGCTGCAGAGTTTGCGTCTGACCATGTCTTGACATGTGACGTGACAGATGCCTAGGACCCAAGACTCCTGGGCTCCCACAGCTGTGTAGGGTCCATCGTTCCCTCCCTGGATGTCCAGGATGCAGCGATTGAGTTGTGTGCAGTCACAGTCTGAGAGAGACAGGTGAGACACATTCGCCATCACCAGGAGGCAGGAGCCAGAATGGAATGGTCAGGATGGCTAAGGGACGCTTCCACCCTCCACTAGGACTCTGGGAAGAGTAGTGTCTATAGAGGTGTAGTAACTGGTGGTAGCCAGCTACCCTCTGACAGTAGCTTCCTCCCTGAGGCCGCACTTGGGAGGAGCTCTGTCATGGGCTCCCCACACGCCCAAGGATCACCAAACTAGGGCTGGAGAGATGGCTCAGAGGTTAAGAGCACTGGCTGCTCTTCCAGAGGTCCTGAGTTCAATTCCCAGCAACCACATGGTGGCTCACAACCATCTGTAATGAGATCTGGTGCCCTCTTCTGGCCTGCAGTCATATATGCTGTATCCATAATAAATAAATAAATCTTTAAAAAAAAAAAAAAAAAGAAAACAGAAAAATAAAAGATTTAAAAAAAAAAAAAAAAACTAGAGGTAACCTGACCACCTGTGGATGTAAGGCTGGACAAACAAATGACGGTGTTTCACAAAATCGAGTATTCACCCTTAGAAAGGAGTCTCGGTTTTGTCTATCATTAGCCATCTGCTCATTAGGATGAATCTCGGAAACAGTGGGGAGCTGGAGGACAGGAGAGCGAGGTACAGGAGCATGTTATGTATGGAATGTTTCTCAACACGTAAATCGAGGTGTTATAAAGGACCCACAGAGATCCGGGGGGACAGACAGAACAGCGAATGCAAGCACCCTATAAATAGCAAAGCCAGAGGCTGGCATTGACCCTGGGGGTGGGCAGGGACCAGCAGTGGCTTCCATAAGGGTAAGTAGGACACTGGGGTTCAACTGTACGTGTGTGACCGTTTCGTTACTTTTAAGCCTGGTCATCAAATGTAGAGTAACTCCAGGCTGGTCGGAGGTGGCGTGTGGGCTCAAAGGCACAGTTTATATTCCTTTCCTCCTTTGTCTGGTTCAAGTTTCCTGATAAAAAAAGAGCAAATCCCAATTCAAATAGAAGGCTTGGGTTTTTCAGGGTTTTTTTCCCCCCTCCCCCTATTATTTCCGTAGCAAACCCAGGAAATAAAAGCCGCCCTGAAATGACGACGGATTGCAGCACTTGGCTCTGACTTTGTGCAAGTTCAGTTGCAGGCCTAGGGGAAAAGAGAAGCACTTCAGAGTGTGGATCCAGCTGGCCTTGCCCTGGGGAGGACGCTCTGCGGGTGTTACCCTGGAGAGCGCCCCCACGCCACTCTGCCCTGGCTCAGCAGCTCCTGGTCCTGGTGCCTGAGCACTGGGGTGGGCAGCTAGGGTGCATTCAAAGTTAATTCCTGCTCCCTAGACTCTCTCCTGCCTGGCTGACTGTGCAGCCCCGCCCCTCCCCCACGCCCCCTGTGCAAAGACCCCACCGGGCCCCTCCAGCGGAGAAAGCGGAGGGTGGGGGCAACCTCTGAAAGACAAGGACCCAGGGGGCCCTGGTGGCACAGCGTCCTGTGGCTGCTGTGACATTACAGCGGGCAAAATGACTTCAAGCAACACGTATTTTATTATCTCACAGCTCTGGATTTCAAAAAGTGTAAAATGCTTCTTACCCGGCTGACACCAAGGCGTTGACAGGACCGGCCCTTCTGAAGACTAGGGGAGAATCTGTGTTCTTGATTTTTTTTTTCCCCAGAATCACAGTCCTCAATTCTCACCCTCTTCCATCTCCAAAGCCAGCAGTAGTTGCTACCCAAGCCCTTTCATGCCCTATTCCCCTAACATTGACTCTTGTGTGGGCACGTTCATGTGTGTGCACATGTTCATGTGTGTGTACATAAGGAGGCCAGAGGTCTACCTGGGATGTCTTCCTCGCCCACTCTCCATCTACTCTTTGAGACTGGGTCTCTCTCACGGACCCCGAATCTCACCAATTCCACAAGAGCGGCTGGCCCGCAGACCCCAAGGAGTCTCCTGTCTCCACCTCCCAGTGCTGGTGTTACAGGCATGTGTGGATGTGCCTGTCTTTTTGTGGGGGTGCTAAGGACTGAACTCAGTCCTCAGGCGTGCACAAACTGAGCCATCTCCCTGGGCCCCTTCTACTGTCTTTTAAGGACCCTTGTGATAACACTGTTCCCACCCACATAATCTAGGGCGATCTCTTCAATTTTAAGGCTGATTAACAACCTGACCTTCAGCAGGGAGGTGGTGCTCATTGTTTTAAAAATATAAGCGGCGCTGTTACCGGGCGAAAAGGTCATGAGACACGACAAAACCCAGTATCAGAGCTTTATGGGGGGGGGGCGCAGAAGAAAGCGTGGCCAGGCCTGGGGGGGACACACGTGCAGGAGGGAGAGAGTGGGGGGAGGAGAGAGCAGGGAGAAGAGAGGAGAGGAGTCTGTGAACGGCTTTTTAAGGATTCCCCTGCACGTGCACAGGATGGTTTACAGAGCTACGCCACGCATGCGCTGATTGCGTGACCACACTGTGTGCACACGCGGCGGATTGATCACCTAAGACCCCTTGCTTAGCTACTGGACTGCACATGGGCAGCCACGCAGCTGGAGGAGTGTCAGAATCCTAACAGTGGTGCATGCTTTTATTTCAATCCCAACACTCAGGAGGCGGAGGCAGGTGGATGGATCCTTGTATATTCAAGGCCAGCCTGGTCTACAGAGTGAGTTCCAGGATAGCCAGGGCTACACAGAGAAACTCTATCTTGAAAAACCAAAAGCAAAACCAACCAAAACGAAAAACAACCAAACAAAAAAAACGCCCCACCACCTTACCATCATGTGCAAACCTAGTTCCCCCTGGTTTATAACAACAGCTTCCAAGGATTAGAATGTGGTCCTCTCTGGGCTGCCTAAGACCCAGGAAATGAAGACTTGGAGATCCTTAATTCTGACCCTTCCTGCTACCTGGAAAGATAGGCTACATTTCCTGTGAGCACCACAAGATGTGTGGTGGACCTCCACCCACCCACCCCCAGTGCCTGGCACACAGATCTATGAAACAATAGAAACATGGGCATGACCCAACACAGAGATAAATACAGACCACCTAGGCACCTCCATCCATTCACAGAAATGCACAAACACATGCATGTTAAATACAAAATCGCGAGAGTCTCCTCTTATTCATTTGTAGTAAGTTCTGAAACTTTGAAATGAGCGTCTTTAACCATACTGGCATATCTTGGTCATTTAGGAATGCCCAAGTTTGGTTAAAGGGGAGGTTAATGGAGCTGGATGTGCGGTTTCAGATTAAAAGACGAGACCAGCACAAAACCAAGCCATGCAACATTCCTGCGTGGAGCCGGGAGGGAGGGGCTCAGCTCCCTCTCACCCCTAGCTGAGGGGCTGTGACAGTTGCTTTGAAAGAAGGAAGAAGGTCGTTTTTATTTAGAAGTGTGACACCCGGTAGGTTGACCAGGTTCCAGGGGATGCCCCACACCCATGGACAGACAGGGCACAAACTGAACTCCACAGATGATTTTTTTATAAAGGACTTGGGGTTGGGAGTGGGTGAGAAGTGGATCCAGGAGAAGTCAGAGGGAGAAGGAGGGGCTGGCTGTGGCCAAAATACATTATGTGAACGTATGAGACTCTCAGAGAATAAATATAAATATTAACTCTTTTGAGAGGCTGATTTCTTGCTAGGACAGCAAAACGACACACACATACCTTCACGGCTCTCAAGGTCGGTGCACGCTGGGTGGTCTGTCCTGGACACCTGTTGTGCTCATTGCGGGCCCTCTGACTCAGCTTTTTCTTCCCATCACCTACTCTGAGCAGACCTCCACACAGGCACAACCAGATGGCGCCTCCCCACAGGTGCGGGTCCTGAGAGTCCCACTTCCTCTCCTGGAATTCATCTGTGCTATACGCGCATACGACCTGGAAATTCAGGGCGTCCGTCGATGCCGCTAGAGCCGTCCTTCTGTGGTTGCTAGCGGGGAGGAGAGTATGGAGAACGCCTTTCCCTTTCATCCTCCAGACGCATGGTTCTGGGGCCTCTCCCACAGTCCCTGAGGCCTTACGGAGTTAGGGAGCCGTGGAGGAGGGTGGGGCTGCGGGGAGGTGGGGAGCTGCAGAAGGAGCTGCGGAGGTGGCCTGTAGAAGTGATTTGGAATTTGGGGACACATGTGCTGGTTGTCTCTTTCTCTCTCCTGGTCCTACTGTGTCCTTGTGTCCTTCCCGCTCCCCCCACCCCCATCCCCGCCCCAACTAAGCATCTGAGCACACACACACACACACACACACACACACACACACACACACACACACACACACACAAACTAAGCATCCGAGCTTAAGACTCTGCTTTACAGGAGCCAGGCAAAGCCAGGTGCTGTCCGTTGTGGATGGTGGAGAGGATGACGCCTGTGAGGAGCACAGTCACTCAGATGTTCTGTGTGCATCGAGATGTGATTCTGGTGGGAAAAGGACATCTGTGGCACCTGAGCGCTCCGGGGGCGGGGGGGGGGGGGCAGTTACAAAGCTGGACTTATTGTTTACCTTTGGTCAACCGCGTTTGAAGTCCGCTGACTGTAAACTTCATGGGTGCTGTGAAAACCAGAATTCACCTTGGTAGTGTTTAAGGGACACTGGTCTCTAGAGCACCAGGGCACACTGTGCTGAGAACCGGACCTGGAATCAGAAGGTAAAGACAGCAGACCTATCTGTGAATGAGTAGCCATTGATGAATTTCCTTTCTTAAAAACAAACAAACAAACTTATTTGTGTATGTGTGTGTGTGTGTGTCATGTATCTGTCTGTCTACATACTACAATACACTTGTGGAGGTCAGAGGGATAGCCTGCAGGAACCTGTTCTCTCCTCCTATTATGTGGGTCCCAGAGATCGCACCCAGGTAGTCAGCCTTGGCAGCAAGCTCCCTCACCTCCCAAGACGTCTCGCCGGCCTCCTTGATGAATTTTTTTACATCAAATTCGGGGCCCTGAAAGAGAACACTTAGGGCAACAGTCCGTAACACCTGAAACAGGGGCGTTTGGGTGAGTGAGAATTAAGAACCCCCCAGAATCTGTGGAATGTTGTGGAGAAGCAGAGGAGATCAGGGCCCCTGCACAGATTGCAGACGCAGGTCCTGCCACGTGGTGTTTATCCTCGGGCCCACTCACCTCCAGGCAGACAAGCAAGGCCGTGTGTCAGCACAGGTCAGAGAAAAGGCAATTTCTCACTTGCTGGAGGAAGCCCGGACCCTGGCTGACAGGTATCTGCTGGATCTAGGAGAAGACGTGGGAATGGCTGTATCTCGACAGTATTGAGCCACAGTCTGGAAAAGTGGGAGCGCTCACCCGTGACTCAAGCGTCAGCATCCACCTCTGGGATGTGTCTTGCTCCGCGGCCCATGTTGCTGCTCAAAGCCTGCAGATGATGCTAGCCTGTAGGTGAGGTGGAGACATGCTAGCAAGGTCTCCTCAGAGAGTTAGGAAAGGGCCCAGAAGGTCCAGGGAGAGGTTGACACATGGGATGGAAAGATCATCCTGTGACAGTGTCCCCTAGAGACCCAGAGGCATTCTCCCAGGGGAGAGGCACATTCTGGTGAGGGACATCGGCATCTCGGAGAAGCTTGGCACTGGCCACTCTGTAGCAAGAGCTGACCGTAGGGAAAGCCACCCTAAAACCGGAGCTGCCTGGCATCCACAGTGATTGTGGAATTGCAGAATGGGGGAGGCCCGCTAGAGACATGAAGGGTATCGTTACTGTAGGCGTCAAAGTCCTCATCCGTGTCTGGATGGAAGTCAGCTCACAGACCCAGAATGCGGTAATGGAAGGGCACTGGGAACTCTGCCGAGGGAACTCCTCCATCCCCAGCACACTCTCCAGTATCCCACCTTGCCCATTAATGTAAAGGATGTGAGGGTACCTGTGCTGGCCAGGTTTATGTCAGCTTGACACAGCTAGAGTCATTTTGGAAGAGGGAACTTCCGTTGAGAAAATGTCCCCACGAGACTGGCCTGCGGGCAAGCCTGGGGTGCATTTTCTGGATCAGTGATTGATGTGGGAGGGCCCCGATCACTGTGGGCAGAGCCACCCATGGTCCTGGGTGTTATAAGAAAGTGGGCAGAGCAAGCCACAGAGAGCAAGCCAGTCAGCAGCACCCCTCCACGGCCTCTTCATCAGCCACCACCTCCAGGTTCCTGCCCTGCTTGAGTCCCTGCCCTGATTTCCCTCCGTGATGGACGGCACTAACTGTAAGCCAAATAAACCCTTTCCTCCTCAAGTTGCTTTTGGTCATGGTGTTTCGTGACAGTGATAGACACTTACCCAAGACAGTGCCTGCGAGCCGTCGCAGTCTGTGGATGGTGTCACGGAGGTGGATGGTGACTGGCCCTAGTCTGCCCCACAGTGGCTCCAGGCACTGTTACAGTCACACCCTTCCTGTTGGTGTCTGCCTAACGGGAACGTGTGCACTTGGGATGAAGATGCTTGGGGGCTGCAGGATCCTTACGTTCGTTCTTGACATTCAGAGGCTTTTGATGGGGAAAGCCGAGTAGGGGCATTTGAAACTGTCCACCCCCACCCCACCCCCAAAATCAGAGATGATAGTTCCCCCTCTGAGCAACACAGAGGAAAAGCTCCTGCTACAAAGACTCGGAGGATGTAGGTTGGAGCCACTTGACCCCTGTGCAAGGTGGATTGCAGAGGGTGATGTAGACTACTGTGGACCTAGACTATTGCTGCCAGTGTGCTGGGTGTGTTATCATTAGAACGGATAATACTACTCAGTCACTCGGGCAACGCACTCTTCTTAGTCTCCATCAGCAGATAGGATAAAAGGAGCTCACTGTAGTTGGTACCATGGCTTGGATGTTGAAGGCCCCCTCCAAAGACCCATGCATTAGTGACTTGGTCCTCAGCCAGTGGTGCTGTTAGGAGGTGGTTGGATTTTAAAGAAGTGTAGCTGTGTAGGAGGAAGTTAGGTCACTAGTGGGGTGCCCTGGAAGAGGATATTGGGACCCAAGGTTGTTCCTCTCTCTCTTTGGGTTTCCTGGCTGCTAGGAGGCAAGTGACTTCCTCTACCATGCATTTGGTGCCATGATACTCTCTCTGCCTCATCACAGGCCCAAGGCAACAGGTCGAAGCAATTGGAACTGAAGCCTCAGAAATAACGAACTAAGATTAATCCCCCTAATTGCGTGATTACCCAGATGTTCTGTCGCGGTTACAGAAAGCAGGTAATACAGATGGCAATACAGAATTGTTTGCAGGTCCACTAATTGGTAACTATATTCTTCTCAAGTTTCACCCACAGGGGAAGAGCGTCAAAAGGAGCTCACTTTCACACAGGAAAGGCAGAGGTGCCCATTCACTATCTAGCTGTTCTAGACTGCAGGGGGAGCTACGTTTTGCCAGCTACACTATGTAACTGAAGACACAGTAGAACCAAAGGAGGCCATGTGTGCCATGGCTCCACTAAACAGAGCCCAAGGTAGTCCACACTAACCTGCTCCTGGTACTGGGAAGTCCTTGCCCAGAGACACTCAGGGAGTATGGACTCTGCTCAACCCAAGAATTTTTTTTTGAAATGGCCTCCTCCCCTTCCTTTGGCTTGGAGGCTGGGGAGGAAAAAGCAGTCCCTCCCTCATGCTGGGGTATGAGAGAATGTGATCCCATGAGACTCTTATTTGCTCTTCGAAGCTAGTCCCATCTCCCCGTGATCAGATCCCAAGCCAGGTCAGGGTTCAGTCATCCTAGAGACAGTTCTGCACATGGTGACCTGGATTCAGACCTTCTGTGCCTTACTATCTCTGTTAAAGCTTTAATTTTAAAAAATTCCCTTTTACTTTTATTTTATTTTATGTGCATGGATGTTTTGCCTGCGTGTATGTCTGGGTACTACATAGGTGCAGTGCCTGTGACGGCCACAAGAGGGCGTTGTATCCCCTAGGACTGTGTGAGTCAATGTTAGAACTTTTACCTAGCACTTACAAGCCCTGGCCTTGATCCCCAGCAACACACGCACACGCACACGCACACGCACACGCACACATGCGCGCGATTACAGCAGGCCACATGACTCCCTGATGCAATAGGATGAGCCAAAGATGGAAACCTTTACTAAGCGCTTAAAACACCTGCTGGTGAGATTGGTCGTTATTACCGAGACTCATCCTGTGACCGGAGAAACCGAGGCTTGGCTCAGAGACTTACTCAGTATCCCACAACTAACGGCTGGATTCAGTTCAGCCCGTGTTAGCTGAGCTCTGGGATGCTTTGGGTGTGCCTTGTACCCCCTTAAAGCAGTGGGGTTTAGAGGTGGGGCTTCATGAAGTGGTCGGGTCATGAGGCTGATAGCTCCATCAATGGGGTTATCTTCGGGTAGGCAGCTGTAGAGATAAAGAGGTGGGGCTTAGCTGGAGGAAGTAGGTGAGTGGGGGCATGTCCTGGAAGATAAACTTGGTTCCTGTGCTCTTTCTGTCTCTCCTGCTTCCCAGCCACCACGAGAAGACCTCTGTTCATCTTGTTGCTCTGCCTCACAACAGCCTGGAAATAAGGGAGACAGAGGCCGCAGACTAAGCCCTCTGAAACAGGTCCAAACCAAGCACTCCTCCTTTTAAGTTGATTCTCTCTGCTCTGAGGAGCTAGCAGGAGCATCTTCCAGGCTGGAGAGCAAGTATGGACCCAACAAAATCCTCATCTTCAGGGAGGCCGCAGTTTCTTGGGCAGCGGGCAGGCCTGTGTGGTAAGGGCCTACCTAGGCTGTGGTGTGAGGTGACTGCAAACCACAGTCTTCCCTATGGAAAACAAAACCCTCCTGCGACGACTGAACGCAGGAGGTTTAGGGGTTTTGTCAATGTTTTGTGTGCCAACCATGTTTCAATATTCTTACAGCAGCCCTGGTCCTGCTCCCCCATCTCTACAGCACAGCTATCCCAGGGTTGCTTCGTCTAGGTGACCAGAAGCTGTCCCTGTCTCAGGTGACTAGTCACAGAAACTCAGCAGCCCTTCCGAAGAGAGACGGCTTGACGGGCTGGCTGCAGGCCTCAGCAGATTCACCCTCCCAGGGCCCCAAGTCCTTCTAGCCCTGCTCTGTGGTATTTATAGCCCAGTGGGAAGGGTAGGATTGCTCTCAATCTCTGTCTTTTTCTTCTTTGAAATAAAGGCCAGGCCACCCTTCTATTACCTCAGCTTTGGATAATGCCGACTGCAAGATAACTCCTCTGCTTGGGGACCTGAGTAGCTGATTTCTCCGTGTTATTCAGAGTTGCTGAAAAAACACTTCCTCTCTCTCTCTCTCTCTCTCTCTCTCTCTCTCTCTCTCTGTCTCTCTCTCTCTCTCTGTCTCTCTCTGTCTCTGTCTTTCTGTCTGCGTGTGTGTGTGTGTGTGTGTGTGTGTGTGTGTGTGTGTGTGTGTGTTGGCAGGAGCAGGGTATCCCAAGGCTGGTCTCCAGAATGCTCTGATAAATGCAAGGTGCTGGGGATTGAACCCCGGTCTTCTATATATATATTTTACAATACCATTCAGTTCTACATATCAGCCATGGGTTCCCCTATTCTCCCCCCTCCCACCCCCTCCCCTTACCCCCAGCCTACCCCCCATTCCCACCTCCTCCAGGACAAGTCCTCCCCCGAGGACTGCAATCAACCTGATAGACTCAGTCCAGGCAGGTCCAGTCCCTTCCTCCCAGACTGAGCCAAGCGTCCCTGCATAAGCTCCAGGTTTCAAACAGCCAACTCATGCAACAAGCACAGGACTCGGTCCCACTGCCTAGTTGCCTCCCAAACTGATCAAGCCAATCAACTGTCTCACCTATTCAGAGGGCCTGATCCAGCTGGGGGCCCCTCAGCCTTTGGTTCGTAGTTCATGTGTTTCCATTCATTTGGCTTTTTTTTTCAATAATTGAGTAAAACTGAAATTTATTATAAGCCACAGTCGTCCTAGGGACCTCCATGCTATATATATATATATATATATATATATATATATATATATATATATATATATATATATATATATATGGCCTCCATGGTTCTATGGAACCCCGGTCTTCTTGCATGCAAGACAAGCACCTTACAACCAAGCCACATGCCCTGTTCAAAGGTCCTTCTGTGATGGCAGGGGGCAGAGCAGCTGAATCTTCTCCTGGATGGGGAGAGGTCCATGAACGGAGACTTTCGCATTCCTACCACATCCTCTAGCCAGAATCGAGAGCAATGGTTCTCAACCTGTGGGTCTCGACCCCTTTGGATGGTGTGTCAGATATTTAAATTACAATTCATAACAGTAGCAAAATTACAGTTATGAAGCAGCAATGAAAATAATGTTATGGTCGGGGTTCACCACACCATGAGGCACTATATTAAAGGGTGCAGCATTAGGAAGGTTGAGGACCACTGCTCTAGAGACATCCTCGCTGTGTTAGAAAGAGAGGGGATTGAAGGGAGGAAAAAGTCCAAGGTCACGGTTGCTGGGGTCTGGGAAAAAAGCACAAGGAAACATCAGGTTCTTAGGGAAGGGCCAGGAGGTCCCATGGGCCGCTTGGTGTGAGGCAGGTGGACGGCTGGGCAGCCATTACAGCTAACTCCATCCGCACCTGACTCCTCCACCAATGAGCAGGTGACCCACGTGGGGTCTCTGCTGCCATCCCTCCCATGCTCAGGCAGTTGGGACTTGCGAAAAAGAGATTGGTTTCCATCATAGACTGATAGATTCAACAGTGGCTGGGATTGATTAAATCATTTGTGTAAGTGTGACAGCTGTGCACGAGTTTAAAACACTTAGGCCTGGATTCGTTTTCCAGCCAGCTCCCCTTCTCTGGGAGAGTTACATTAGCAGTGTACCCAGCCAGAGATGGCTGAACGAAGCCACACTGCGCCTGCTCACCTTTGGCTTTATGTAAACATTTACTCAAAAAATGCAAAAGTATCCCAAACGACCATAGTTAAGAGAATGGAAAACAAAACAAGAAACACAGTTACAAGAAATATCTGCAAAAAGACAGAAATATCTGTCAAGATGACTCGTGGCCCAGATATCCCAAGAATAGCTCAAACTCAACGAGAAGAAAGTGAATGTTGGGCATGGTGGTGCACGCCTTTAATCCCAGCACTCACTCAGGAAGCAGAGCCAGGTGGATTCCCGTGAGTTCAAGGCTAGCCTGGTCTACACAGCAATCCTGTCTCATAAATCCAAAATGAAGGAAGAGGAGGAGAAGGAGGAGGAGGAGGAGGCAGTGGCAAACAATTGCATTTTAGGGCAAAATGGCTAATAGGCACCTCACTAAAGAAATATACAGATGACAAGCACACATTAGTCAGAAGGGACTATAAATCACACTGACGTACACTATACGCTTATTGGAGTGACTCAGATCCGAGTCACAGGTGAACACTCAATCCTGGAGAAGAAGGGGAGGAACAGGGATCCTCATTGACTACTGGTGGGAATACAAAACCATCCAGACGCTTGGGAAGATGGCTTGGTGGGGTCTTAAAAGCCACATACACTCTGGCCATATAATGCAGCAACTACGCATAACTTGACCAAATGAGTTAAGCTTATGTCCATGCAAACACTCTTAGCAGTCTGTTCAGAATTACTCCAGGTGAGGACTGGAAGGTGATTCTGTAGGTAACAGTGCATGTATGAAGACCTGATCCTCAGCACCCATGTTACAAAGCAGTGCCTGTAGACCCAGGGTTTGGGAGTAGAGACAGGTGGATTCTGGGAACTCACTGGCCAGGCAGCCTTGCCAGAATGGTGAGCTTCCAGTTCAATGAGAGGCCCTGTCTGAAAGGAATAAGGTGGAGAAGGCTAGAAGATACCAGACTCATGGTATCAACCCATGAAGATCCATGGAGGAACCCTAGGACTGTATTGCTCTGTGGAAGAAGTCAGTCTGGGAAGGATACACACTGAGTGTGCTGGCTAGTTGTATGTCAACCTGAGACAACCTGGAGTCACCAGAGAGGAAGAAGCCTCAGCTGATAAAAGGCTTCCCAAAGATCAGGCTGGGAGCCCCAAATCAAAGCACAGGCAAGCTTAATGTCTGGCCAGGACCTGGATCCTCCTCCTAAGATGGTATCTTGTTCTTGCGCCCTCTAGAGGGGAGGAATGCTGTGAACTCACATGAAGAGACAGAACCCCAAAAGAAAGGGTGAGCTCCGCCCGCATCAGCCCCTTTTCTCAGAGCATCTCCTACATTCTCAAAGTAAAAGCTCCCGTAATAATCACCCCCAAAGATTTCACACCTCTTAACAGTACTTCATGGGGTTTCAGGTTCAACATGAACTTGAGAGGTAACACAAATATTCAAACTGTAGCAGTAAACATTCCAGATCATTCCAATCCCCCATTCCTCATATCCTCTGCGGAGGTCGTGGCTGCTTTTGATTCGGTATGCACACCTCTTTTTTTTTTCCTTTGATTCTCTACAACTATATCTAGACATACATACATATATATCTCAAGTATTTTTTTAAAAAAAGATAAAGTCATTCTGTGCACATTAATTTGCAACTTGTTTTTTTTTTTTTTATTTAACTTACATTATACACCTCCACCTAGGCTGTATACCCAGATGGAATGCTTTCTTAAAAATCAAGGCTGACTACATCCTCTGTATATAATTGTGGTCTATAGTCCGGTTGATTGCTGAGGAAGACCCCAGGGTCTGAATCAATAATTCCTACAAATCCACTGTCTATTGATGGAAAAATGGTGTAGTCAGCTTCAGCTGTCAACTTGACACAAACCTAGAGTCACCTGGGAAGAGCGACACTCAACAGAAGAATTGGTGGGATTCGACTGTCCTGTGGCCGAGTTTGGGAGGTATTTTGTAAATCACTAATTGGTAGAGGAGGGCTCGGCCCCTGGTGGGTGGTGCAATCCGTAGGCATGTGGGCTTGGGCTGGGTAAGAAAGGTGGCTGGGGGCAAGTCAGTAAACAGCATTCCTCTCAGATCTCAGACATGTCACAAGACCGCTTGGAACTAGAAAGGCAAACATGGAGCTAATGCCAGGGAGCCACGTGCCTGCTGTTCACCTAGCTGGGGTTCCTCCTGTGTTACCAGCTCTGGCAGCAGGGTCTTCCAAAAGCTCACCCAAACCAGATGCCAATCACCAACCTTATGATTACCAATAATCAATGCTGAGCAAAGAGAACATTAAGTGATTCTGGTGGAAAGTTAACACAGCTCCCCCCCCCCCCCCGAAGCCCCTTGTGACTCATAGTTACAGAATCATGGTATTCATCAGCGTGCTTAATGCTCAACCAGGGGTTAGTGTGGCTCACTTCAGTGAGCTGACTCGTGCTGATTCCAAGCCCGCTTGAATTAACCTCACAATGAATCAGGGAATGCACCAGCCTCCCTTCATTCAACAGCCGCATGTTGATGGGCATAAGAGAAACCCCAGGACCGATTTAATAGAAAGTGTGTGTGTGTACATAGGTCAATACACATCTGTGCACACCTGCTATGAAGGCTCATCCTCATTGTCCACTTGACTCGATTTATAATCACCATGGAAACACTTCTGAGCCTGTCTCTGGGGAGTTGCTGGAAAGGTTTAACTGAGGGGGAAACCCACCCTGCATGTGGGAAGCACCATCTCTTGGACTGGCATCCAGACTCAGCAAGGGGAAATGGAGCCCAACACCAGCGTTCATCTCTCGAAGCGTCCTCCCTGTGGATGCAATGTGACCATCAGCCTCACGCTCCTGGCACCAGGCCCTCCCCATCATGATACTGGGGGCGAAAATAAATCCTTTCTTCTTTAAGTTGCTTTGGACAGGTATTTTGTTATAGCAATGCAAAAAGTAACTAAGACGCCTGCGTTCTATGTGTGTATAAGTGTATGTATGTAGGCATAACACACACGTGTACATACATATTGTGCAAGTCAGATCTTTCATTGCTGTGAACAAAATCCCAGAAAGAAACAGTGTAAGAGGAAAGTTCATCAAGCTCACCGTTTCAGAGGTTTTCAGTCCGGAGTTATCAATGCCCCACTGCCATGGGTCTGACGGTCACGTGAGTGACCAGGAACGCTGACCCTCCAGCCCCAGTCAAATCTCCAGACACCACAGCTCTGGCCATGATACGGACCACAATTTCCTGAAAATCCCTGAGCCAGAGGCACCCAGGTGAGCCAGCCCTGAATTCCAGGCTCAGCACTCCAAGAGAGAATACTGATTCTTGTTTTAAACTGCTGAATCTGGGGATGTTTTGTTATGAAGCGATACATATTTTTCACTGGCTACAGTCACACCTAACCTCAACAGAAGTATAGCCCAGTTGTATACCTAGGAAAAGGGAAATGGATTGTCGATAAAAGTTCTGTGATTCCTCTCTCAATGGACAGATGCTGTGGTCAAATCCATCAGCTCCTGGGATATAAGAACCACAGTCCTCATCGTCCACTTGACTCGATTTATAATCACCATGGAAACACTTCTGGGCCTGTCTAAGCATGCTGATGAATACCATGATTCTGTAACTATGAGGCACAGGGGCTTCAGGGGGTGGGGGGCTGTGTTAACTTTCCATACTTTCTCACTTCTGACCGCCCGGTGGCCGTGTTGTGTGCACTACAGTAGCCGTGGATAGCTAGAAGAAAGTAAGGAATGCTGAGTCCAGATTTAAGTTTTATTTTATATATTTAAATATTTTTTTTTTTGGTTTTTTGAGACAGGGTTTCTCTGTGTAGCTTTGCACCTGTCCTGGAGCTCACTCTGTAGACCAGGCTGGCCTCGAACTCACAGAGATCTGCCTGGCTCTGTCTCCCGAGTGCTGGGCTTAAAGGCGTGCACCACCGCTGCCTGGCTAATAATTCTAATTCTAATTGTTCCTTTAAGCGTTTGCTTTTTTGATGTTAGGTTTTTAATTGATTTTGAGTGTGTGCAGGCTGTGCCTTGGTGCACCACAGTAGAGATCAGAGGACAATCTGTGGCCGCTGGTTCTGTCCTTCTGCTATGAGGGTCCTGGGGACTGAGCTCGGGTCCTCCGCCATAGTGACAAGCGCCTTTAGATGCTGAACTATGCTGCAGGCCCTGGACTCTGCATAAAAATGTGTTATGTGATCACATGGGGGCAAATAAATGTTCATATGCAATGAAAAAAAAAAACTAAAAAAGAAATGAGTAGAAAATGAAATATTCCTAGTGACGAGATTATGGACGACTTTCTTGTATTCATTTTTACCTATGTTTACTTTTATTTTAATATTTCTTTCTTGTTGTAGAAAGCATAGTTTATTGAGTGCATTGCATGGGCAGTAGGTGAGGCGCAGCCTACTTCTAAAATTAAAAAACAAACAAAAACCAACAAAACAACGGCCTATTTTATTTGACTTCAGTTTTGGGTGGTACCAGGAATTAAGCCCTGGGTCTTATTCATACAAAGCACGTACTCTACCACTAAGCTATATTCCTAGCCCTGTTATTTTGTTTTGATAGATGTATTATTTTTAATTAGAAAAGATATAGTTTTAAAAACAGTGTCTCACTATGTAGTCCAGGCTATCCTGGTACTCAATCCTGGCTTTGATCTCTCTGGGGGTTTGAAAGAAAATGGCCCCCAAAGGAGTAGCACTATTAGGAGGTGTGGCCTTGTTGGAGGAAGTGTGTCACTGTGGAGGCGGGCTTTGAGGTCTCTTGCTCAACACTCAGCCCACTTCCTGTTGCCTGTGTAAGATGTATCACTCTCTGCTATCTCTCCAGCACCATGTCTGCCTGCACGCCTCCATGTCCCACCATGATGATAATGGACTGAACTTCTGAAACTGTAAGCCTCCACCCCAATGAAATGTTTTCCTTCATGAGAGTCGACATGGTTGCGGTGTCTCTTCACAGCAATAGAAACCCTAAGACAAACTCAAAGAGATCTTTCTGTTTCAACCTCCCAAGCACAGAGATTAAAGGCCTAGAAAAGATAATCTTTGTAAAAATCAACTTAAAAAATATAAAGCCAAGTCTTCTTACACAAGAGATGCCACAAAGAGAGCAGGCTGGAAGGGGCAGATTGGGAAGCTGTGCCCAGTTTAGGTTGAGGCTGAGCCGTCCTGTAGCTCTGGGAGCTGCCTTATTAAAGTGGCAGAGAGGGGTGGCATCCTCTGGAACATTCCTTCCCCTTCCCCCCACCCTCTTCTTTTTCCCTCTGGCCTGCAAGGCTCTGGACTAAGCCTCATGGTGGCAGGCCACGGTAGACTAAACTCCTGACTGTGTGACTTTGGGCTAGTCACTGGACCATTTGACTTGAGTTTGTTGATCTGTAAAGTGAGCCTGAAGTAACCCCTGATGGGTGCCATACATGAATTCATGCAGCATGTGGCACACAGTAGGACATCCACCAATGTGGGGGTGAAAAACAGACAACCCCCTTGCTCTCGTGGAGCTCAAGCTTAGGGGAAAAGGAAGTGTTAAATAGACTATTGCAGACTGAACAATCGAGAAAAGGGGGGTCCCCAATGGTCCGAGAGGTAGGATTTTCAAAGGACTATTTCTTCATAAGAACAAATGATTTGGTACCATTGTCCAGGTCTTGCTCCTAGCCAGTGTGGAGCTGAATCCCCGCTGGTTACCTCCTACCCACCCACCCTCCCTTGTCCACAGACCTTCATTAAGCCATAGGCATTTTGCCCAAAGGACCCTTCTGCCTTAAAAAAAAATATGTTAACAGAATTGGGCTAGGTTATAGTCAGTTTTTCTCCTATTTTTAAAAGAAATTATGGGCTGGGAAGACGACTCGGTAGGCAAAGCGCTTGCTGTCTAGACATGAGGACCTGAGTTCGGAGGCCCAGCTCCCACACAGAGCTGCGTGTGGCAGCACGTGTCTCTTCTAATCCCTGCACTCCTACAGTGAGGTGGGAGGTGAAGACAAGAGATTCCCTGGAAGCTGGAGCGGCAGACAACAGAGACTGCCTCAAATAAGGCGGGGGGTGAAGGGGTGAAGACAGATACCCCAGGTTGCCCTGTGACCTCCACATGCATGCCATGGCACGTCCCCTCCCAGATCCCCACCCCCAATACTGTAGAGCATGCATCACACAGAGAAAGAAATTGAAACATTGTTCATGTCCCCCTAAAATATTGAAAATCTCCCGTACTGCTTTCCTAGGGCTTCATGGATAAGTCAATGTGGCTTGTCATAGGAAGGTGAGCACAGAGCAGGTATTCAGCCCCCCCAGGAGATTTCAGTCCAGTAGCAGAGCCCTGGAAACACAACTTCATTTTAGTAGCAAAGAGTCTCACTTGGATGCACTGTGTCTTAGTTTGGGTTTTTATGATTGTGAGAAGACACCATGACCACAGCCACGCTAATAAAGAAAACACTTCAGGGGGGTGGCTCAGTTTACAGTTTCAGAGGTCCAGTCCATTATCATCATGGCAGCGTGCAGACAGATGTGGTGCTGGAGCTGAGACGGCTACATCTTGCAGGCAACAGGAAGTCGACTGACTCACTGGACAGTATCCTGAGCCTATGAAACCTCAAAGCCCGCCCCAACAGTGACACACTTCCTCCAACAGGGCCATACCTACGCCAACAAAGCCACACCTCCTGATAGTGCCACTCCCTATGAGACAATGGAGGCCAATTACTTTCAAACTGCCATATACTGAGTACATGTATGGCTTTCAATAACCCAGGGGGTTCATAGATAATAGTTTCTTCATTTAATTTTGGAGACAGGGTCTCAGTTGCACTACAGCCCGGTCTGGCCTCATACCTACAGAGATCCTCCTGCCTCAGCTTTCTGACTGCTGGTATTATAGGCATGTCTCACCTTAGCCAACACACACACACACACACACACACACACACACACACACACACACACACACACACCTATGCAATGAAACAGAGGCCCAGAGAATTCCCCTCACTGGCCCAGGGTGCTAAGCCTGTCAGGGACAGAGAAGGATTTCAATCAAGGTCTATGTGACCCACAGGCTGGGGATCCTGCCATTCTGTCCCACTGCCTGGCTACTTCAGCAGAAAAGACTGAACGAAGTCAGGCTGTAGGGGAGGTGTGGCTTGTTCCGACAGGCTGTTTATCCCTGTTGTAACAACTTGGGATCCTGCCCATTGCCAGCCACAGGGGGAGACTTTGCCTTTGAAGGTCACCCTCTGCTGCTGCCCAGGAGTCCTCCGCTGCTAGAGAGGCCCTTTCCCTCTGCCTTGTCCCTTCATCTGTCCCCCACGAACCCCAGCTTGGCTAGGCTGCAGGTTAAGGATGACCACCTGAATAAGACTGCAGCCCACCTGAGAAGGTGGGGCGGACACACCCTGCAGTTATCTTGTGGGCATGGCTAGAGTGCGGAGGAGGACTGGGAAGCCTGCCCAGTTGCCATGGAGACAGGATAGGCACCCAAAGAGCAGAAAGACAGTGGCATGTGTGTCTAGCTTACAAAGCACTTTCTTCACTGTTCTTTGTTAACTCTTAGACAATGGGCAAAGCTGCTGATATGACGTCATGGCCTCGAGTAATAGTTCAGTTGGTAGAGGGCAGCATGCATGAAGCCATGGGTTCAGTTGCCAGGTTTGGATAAGTTGGACACAGTGGTGCATGCCTGTAATTTCAGCACTTGCCTTTGTAAAGCACACACACACACACACACACACACACACACACACACACACACATGCAAATTAGCGATCCACTTAAAAACACACCATATATATCCCTATATGTGTATATGTTTGTGTCTGTATGTGTGCATAAAGCACTCACACATGTGTGTCTCACCTGCTTATTAATATATGTAGCTGGAGAATTTCTTTCCAGCTCCCGCCAAGCCCCACCAGCCTGTAGCCCATTTATAAAATAAACACACAGACTCTTATTTAAACTGTTTGGCCTAATGGCTCAGGCTTTTAGTT
Source organism: Peromyscus maniculatus bairdii (assembly GCF_049852395.1). NCBI lineage: Eukaryota > Metazoa > Chordata > Mammalia > Rodentia > Cricetidae > Peromyscus > Peromyscus maniculatus. Next base: position 58,145,069 of record NC_134865.1, read on the forward strand.
ATCTAGTTTTTACATCTTAAATTAACCTATTTTTATAAATCTATATCTTGTCACATGGCTCATGGCTTACCAGTATCTTACATGTTGGTACTCATGGCGGCGGCTGGAAGTATCTCCTGACTCAGTCTTTTACTTCTCAGAATTTTTTTTTCTTTATCTCGCCTATACTTTTTGTCTGGCTATTGGCCAATCAGTGTTTTATTTATTAACCATTCACAGCAACACACTTAACATACAGAACATCCCACAGCAAATACATATATTTATATATTTTAATAAATGTGTTTCCTAGTTCTATTCACTGAAAGAGCTTAATGATATCCTTGTCTACACAGTGAGTTCCAGGACAGCTTAGGGTACATGAGTCCCTGCCTCAAAAACAAAACCAAACCAAACAATACAATGTATGTCACGGTACTGTGGCCCTCAGGATCATCTACCCTGTCCCCTTCGTTCTGGCTCAGGTCCCCTGTCCCAACTGAACTGCAAAGCAGACACTTCCTTATAAACTTCCCCGTGTCTTTGCTTTGGCTCCGTGTAGACTGCCAGTTCATATGACTTACCAGAGAACAGAAGGTCAGGACGGAATGGACTGAAATTCAGAACCAGTTAGGCTGCCTTCCAGGGCACAATACAATGAATTCTGTTGGGGGCAGTGGCACCCTCATTACTGTGTGAATAAGGCAGTGTGGCTCCTGAGTGCAGGCGGTGGGGGCCTCCTCACCTGGTGCACCCTCGCCTGCCCTTTAGGGTTCCGCACTGTTCAGTGGGTTTTAGGGGTGAAGCTCCTCTGATAGTCAGCAGGGAAGCAGCTGAATAAGGGTACCCAGGCTTTCTTTCCTTGGGGGGGGGACAAAGAGGTGTTTTGGAGAGCAGAAGCCGAGGGTTGCTGCTGCCTGGTGGCCGATGTGAGCGGAGCCTCGGTCTGAGGTGCAGGATGTGTTGGTATGGGACCAGGAAGTGGTAACTCCTTAAACCTTGACGCTCGTTCACACCTTCAGTGACTCATTTTGGTGAAACTCAGCGACTCTGAACACCTGCACACGCTGGAGTATTTTCAGATAGAAAGCTCCGCTCTTTACAGACCTCAGAAAACTGAGACCCAGCAGAGGGACCAACAGCCTAAGAGAACGCTGTTCCTGCCCTCCCACCCCTCACTGCTCGGGGCCCCGCACTCCTGGATGCGATGGGGACCGGCCTTAAGGGGCCCAAGGTGGGCAAGCGAGACACATGTGGGTGAATACTTTATGCACACACACACACACACACACAGACACAAACATACACACATATAGGGATTTATATGGTGTGTTTTTTAAGATTTGCAATATTGTGACTGATACGAGTTTTATAAAATAAAAATCTGTATTTTTTATTTTATATTTTTATTTTATGCATATCTAAACCTATGTCCCCCTGGGTGGTAGAAGTATAACAGTTTGATTTCATTTTCTTTAATCAGATCAATAATTTGATTCTTTTTTCCGCTCTCCCCCGCCCCTTTCTTCCCCTCCCCCACATTTGTGTTTCAGATCACACCTCGTTAAGTAGTCCAGGCTGGCTTCCGATGATTCCCCAGTGCTGGGGCTTTGGGTATGTGCTGCTCACCCACTTTGGTTCACTTATTTCTGTATTTGCCAAACTTTCTACAACTGGTCCGAAGAACCAGCCCAGAGCCAGATCGCTTCTAAGTGCTGGGTCTGGAGAAAGCTCTGAGGAGCCCCCTCCGATCTGGGAAGACGCTGCCTCCTCTAACCAATGTCTTTGCTGCCCTCTGGTGGTCATTTGGGGCATTAACTAACACGTCTAGTGTCTCAAACCGGCTGTTCTTTTTACTTTGTTTCCCAGGAACCCGGTTTCTTAGAACTAGTTTGCTTTTCTGAGGTTGAGAGCCATTTATATTCAGTGAGGCGCTCAGGTGTGAGTCCTTTAGATCCGGGGGAAGTCTCCATCGTGTAAACCTCCAAAGACCCCAGCTCGTTGCAGAGTCAGGAAGGGCCTCAATAGCGGTGCTGGGAGGGACACGTTCAGGCGGCAGGGGAGTAGAGTTGGCTTTTGTTTAGTGACCTTACTGCCAAGTCTACCAGCACACTTGGCCAAATGCAAAAGACAGTGTTTCTCCTGCAGTAGGAGGAGGCTTCTGCTCTGGACTCCCACAGTTGGGTCTGGGCCCCACTCTCCCGAGCTCCCAGATGCCTTTGCCTCAGGCTATTGCTCCGTCTCTCTGTACTTTAATCTGCAGTGTGGACTTTGCCATCGTGCCCGAGATTTAAACCTCCAGCTCTATCAACCAGCTGTTGAGCCTGGGCATTATCGCTGAGCGACTCTGTGCCTCAGTTCCCTCATCTGCAAAACCGGAGCGGAATGGGGTCATTCCTAAGAATGAGGAAGAGATTGAGTGGTACGTGTCAGTAATTACAATGGTGCCTTGGCCATACTTAGTTCTTGATAAATGCTTATCAAGTTTATAAATGTTACCAGCATATCAATAACTAATGGCGCTGTGCATTAGTTATAGTAGAGGAATTATGTGCTAATAGTAGAGGAATTATGACTTGATAAAGCCTTTATGCATTAGAAACAACCTGGGTATTATTTACTTACGGCTCTCCAAAATCCATCAAGTTTTCTCTCCCTACTGTGCTGGGGCTGGAACCCAAAGTCTCATACACACGCAGGGCAAGCAACTTTCCACCCCCAGCCTTTAGGAGATGCATGAGTCGCCTTACCCGTGGTTGTGTGCAAAACTACCATGCTGAGGAAAGCTACTTAAGGGAATTTTTTTCTCTCTCTCTCACAGTTTGAGAGTACAGTCCAACATTGTGAGGAAGTCAGGGCTTCAGGAGCTTGAGGTGGCTGGTCACAGTGCATCTACAGTCAGGAAACGGAGAGATGAACGCTGGTGCTCAGCTTATTTTCTCCTTTTTATTTATTTGTTCGTTCAGTCCAGGATCCTAGCCCATAGAGTCATGCCACCTGACTCAAGGAACATAATCCAGATACTCCCTGAGAAACGGGTCTAATCCAGAGCCCGGAGCTCGCCTCCTAAGTACTTCTAGAGCCTGTCAAGTCGACAAGCAATCTCAACCATCCCAGAAGGGATGTCTTATCTTCGCTTTGCAACCAAGGAAGCAAGATTCGGACAGGCAGAGTTTCCAACGGCCACCCAGCTGGCCAGAAGGGAGAACTTAATCCTGTTTTCAGCTCCCACTCACCCCCACCTGTTCTCCTACCCCCTGAAGTCAGATTGTTATTACTAATATACTTTAAATTTACCTAGAGTATTTTATTCCCCATTCCTACTTGGTTGAAATTAGGGCGATACCAGCTGCTGTCACAGATGTCCCCAAGTCTCCGTGGCTTTATACAACACCTTTCTTTCTCAAGTGTGCAGCGGCGCATAGGGACACTCTCATTCTGTGAATGGGTCTTGCGTATGGTGATTTGGGAATCCAGGCTCTTTCTGTCCTTGGTTCTGATTTCCTCTGGGTCCTTGGTGTCCTTGTCCTTGGCTGGTGAGGGAGTCAAGATTACAGGCCACGGCTCCCTGTGGTGCTTCTGAACTGCCCATGTTGCCCTGATTTAAGGCTTATTGTGTGTGTGTGTGTGTGTCTGTGTCTGTGTGTGTGTGTGTCTGTGTGTGTCTGTGTCTGTGTGTATGCAGCAGGCTAAAGCCACAGGACCTGAGGCCAAGTCTCTTCCATGTCCCCTGCAGCACTGATGTCCTGGTTTGCATTTTGGTTCCTTAGGGAAGAGGCCTGACTCTTCACATGGGTACAGGGATAGCCCCCACCCTCTCCCTCTTGTGGTGGAATCCTAACATTTGTGTCCGCATCTCTCCCGTGACACCAGGCTCCCGGACACTGGCTGTGGGTCCCTGCTGAATTCCCAGCTTCCAAGGTTACAAGGAGTCTGGCGATTGTTACCTGGAGGGGGGAGTCGATGGAGGGCGGAGGAAGCAGTTGACAGTGGTCTCCTGGGCTCCTCCACCCCCACCGCAGTGGGTTTCAGAACCGTGGGACAGCGAGTGTAGGAACGGGCCTGGAAAGCCCTTTGAGGTTGATCTGGAACCTGCTGCTCGTTAAGAGTGGAACCGAGATGCCGTGTGTGGTCACAGGTCACCAGTGCCGCCACACCTGGCCCCCGACGAGGGCCTCACATTGTTGAATCCCCTCTAGTCTATTCTGAGCCTGTGACCACCAGCGCCTGGGTTTGAACTTGGGGGGCAGATCACCATCACTATCCTAAAACAACGGACCGCACTTAATTTGCTTAGAGTTGCGTATTCTTCGAATTCTCAACGTCTTTGCCGTGGCTTACGCGGGGACTGCGGTAAGAGAAAAACAAATCTTAAATAAGCAGAAATCACTGCATGCTGACGACTCTGGGAATAAAAGATACTGGGGTTTATTTGTCCCTCTGTTTTGATGCAATTGTTCATTGGGGACAGTTTTTGGTGTTTCTAGAACAATCTGTCTGTCCGTTCCATTGTCATCTGTGAATCTGTCCGTCACTGAGACTAGGAGGGAGAACAGGGAGACAGGCTCATAGGGTCTCCCTTGGGGGTTCCGAGCCCCCCTCAGACCCCTCTACCTCACAGGTCTGCTCCATTTCCCTGCCTGCGAACCCCTTCACAGCCTGCCCAGGATACTAGGCGGTAAAACATGATGTTCCCTTTTCCCTGCCCACCCCAGCCGCACCCTCCTGGCTAGTGCTGGGTAAGCCACTTCATGATTGGGAACCTCCGCTGTCTCCTGTAGGAAATGGGGTTGTCGAGCCTGGGTGCACTGGGCGGATATGACAATCTGTTGACACACAGTACCCCAGAGATCACGCCAGGGTCCTTCTACAGGGGCCAGTAAGTCAGGCTATGGCTCCAGCTGCCTGCTTCGGAGGGGTGCTGTGCCGGGTGGGGGTGGGGGTCGGGAGAGAGTCTTGGCTCCTGCAGGGTCCCTTATGGAGAGTAGGCCCCATGAAAAGTGGGTTGGGGGCAGGCCGGACCACAGTTTCCCCCTGGTCTCTCAGCCTCGTGATGGCATATAGATTATGAGGACTCTTAGGTCATCTTTGAGCTGAGACTCCTGGAGACAGGGAGCCCTGGCTGGTGGGGCCCTGGGCTGAGGTAAACCTAGGTCTGTGTTCCCCTAATGGGGCAGGAATCTGAGGGAGGAGGAGTCTAAAGACCAAGGAGCAATGGACCCCACCCAGTAAGAGCTGTATTCTGAAAGAGTCTCTGTCCCATTGAGGTAAATTCTGCACTTATTCGTGAGAGAGAGAAGAAATTAAAACAAAAATCTAGGATTCTGAAGGAGCAGGCCCCGCAGTGGGCTTTACAGAGAACAAAGGCCGACCTGAACTGGAGGAGGGGTTTCCCCCAAACTCTCCCTCCTCACCCTCTGTAGAGGGCAATGCTGAGAAAGAGAGGGGGAGGGACCTGGGGGGAAGGGTGCTGGGGAGGCACTCTCTTCTTGGGCATTTATCATCACCAGGCTGGCAAGTCCATGGCCTTCCAACAATCACAGCTTCCCCACTCTGTCACTGAAGAGGCTGAAGAGCCTGTCTCCAGCGGGAAGACAGGAAGTGGACATCAACAGAAGTGGAAGTCAATGTCACTCTGTAGCATTCTGCCCCAGAGTATTTAGCCATTAGATCATTTACCAAGGTGAAAACACACGGAACAACAGTTAGTCCAGTAATCATATCACGCCATCAACTCGAATTTTTTCCGAGGCGGCCTTTCATCCCTGACTTCACAGTACGTACTTCGACTGTACGTACGGTATTGAGTTCGTCTTTCTTGACATGGTACGATGTTGAGCAAGCCTAGCTTCCACGTACGGGAAATGGAGTCCGGTACCACCCACCTGACAGGATGCTGTGAGCCTCACACGAGACTCTGATTACAAAGGATTGGACATGGACCTGGAAGAGCAGATTCTCTATGAACGGTTGCTGACATGACTTCTGGAGGCAGGTCTTCGATTTTCATGATCAGTTGTGCAATATTGGAAATTTTCAGTGTTCTGAAAGCACATCTTCTCCATGATGAAATGGAGAAGTCACAGGGAAGCATCTCCTATAATTGTTTTTGCTCCTACCAGCAAGCAGACCCTGTTCTACCATAACTAGGGGTTATGCCCTGTGCATACCTTGTGCCCTGCCCTTGGGGCACACACAAATGAGGAGGGTGTTGCCTACTTGTCTACTACTAATAGTAGTAACTATGGCTCACTACTACCCCCAAACTGTAGACTCCTGGAATGGGCTATACCATATGCACCTGCAACAACCCCATATTCAGGTGAGAAGACTAAGGTACTGAAAAATTCCATAATTTGTCCGGTCACATGACTAGAAAATGGTGGAGCTGTGATTTGATGCAATTCGTCTGACTCTAGGTTGCCCATCCTTTCTTGCAAGCAGAGTGCAGTGGTTTGACTATGGTCTGTCTCCTCCGAAATGAGTGTCTCAATTCCATTGCCATTGGCATGGTGTCAGAGGTGAGACATTTAAGAAGTATTTGGGTCACTACAGCTGCTCCCATGGAACGGGGTCGGTTCTCACAAGAACAGATGACTTTTGCTCTTGGCACTGGATTAGTCCCAGAGAGCTGGCTGTGTGAGAGCCCAGCTGCTGTTGGGTCTTATCTCTTGGCGTGCCTCCACCTGCCCATTTGCCTTTCCCACAGGCTATGAGGCAACCATCTCGCCTTGGACTCCCAGCCTCCAGAAAACAAGCTAAATAAACTCCTTTATAAATCACCTGATGTCAGGTGTACTGTTACAGCTACAGAAAAAGAACCAAGCCAGGGTTAAAACTTCTGACTCTACTACACACAAGTTCAAAGGAGGTCTGTGTGTGCGTGGACACAAGATGGTCCATCTTTCCCTGTGTCTTTCTTTCTTTTTCTTTTTTGTTTTTTTTTTTTTTCAAGACAGGGTTTTTCTGTGTAGCCCTGGCTGTTCTGGAACTCACTCTGTAGCCCAGGCTGGCCTCGAACTCACAGAGATCCGCCTGTCTCTGCCTCCCGAGTGCTGAGATTAAAGGCGTGCGCCACCACCGCCCAGCTGAACTGTATGATCTTAAGCTGCCCCAGTGAGCTCCTTGGTAGGATGATAGTACGCCTCTGTTACCGGGGCTTGCCTGGTTGCTTCTGGGGCTGCCACAGCTTTGCGAAGGCGGAGGCCTCTCTTCTCCAGCGGCTTCGCACACTGCAGAGCTCAGCAGCCCCGGGTGCCCCCAGCCGCATCTGCGATGTTCGCTTGCATCCTGCGGCCAGGTTCAGCTACTCAGGAAGGCTGAAGCCTACATCTTCGTAACTAATACCAGGGTTACCGGCCAGTTTGGAATTAAGCAAATCCCATCAAGAGTGGGATGATTCCAGACTGCTGTGAGACTGGAAACCTGCCTAATTCTGTTGTCCTAATACCTGCAGAGGGGCCCAAAGAGTTCCACATGTCCAGATACGAAGAGACAAAGGGGCGGAGGAAAAGGGACGCTATGGGGAGGGGGGGAAGGAAAAGAAAAAAGAGCTCCCGGAATAGGACACAAAGGAAATAAACTGACAGTCGTGATGGCGCACGCCTTTAATCCCAGCACCCAGGAGGCAGAGGCAGGTGGATCTCTGAGTTCCAGGCCAGCCTGGTCTACAGAGTGAGTTCCAGGATAGATGGTACTGTATAGACACCCTGTCTTGAAAAAAAGAAAGAGAGAGAGAGAGAGAGAGAGAGAGAGAGAGAGAGGGAGGGAGGGAGGGAGGGAGGGAGGGAGGGAGGGAGGGAGGGAGGGAGAGAAAATAAATTATTATTTTTTTAATTTTATGTTTCTGGGTGTTTTGCCTGCATGTATGTCTGTGCACCATGTGCATACCTCATATTCATGGAAGACAGAACAGAGAGTCAGCACCCCTGGAAGTGAGGTTACAGACAGTTGTGAGCTACCACGTGGGTGCTGGGAACTGAACCCTGGTCCTCTGGAAGAGCAGCCAATGCCCTTAATTGGCGTAGCCATCTCTCCAGCCCCAAGAAAGCAATTCTAAACCTCTCAGGGCCAGGCAGCAACTCACAGGCGCTACACTCACCTCCGTGGATTTTTGTATATTAATGAGGCTGCTACTTTCTACACTCAGATAAAAATCTCAAGGTGTCAGAGGTCAAGTCAGTAGTTAGAAGGGTCTTGAAACTCTTGCAGGACCCGTGTTAAAAGGAAGACACACTGGCCGGTCGGTGGCTTCGCATGCCTTTAATCCCAGCACTCGGGAGGCAGAGCCAGGCGGATCTCTGTGAGTTCGAGGCCAGCCTGGTCTCCAAAGCGAGTTCCAGGAAAGGCACCAAAACTACACAGAAAAACCCTGTCTCGAAAAAAACAAACAAACAAAAAAAGACACACTGAATGTGACCTGGCTTTAAGGTCGGACAAAGAATCGGTGGGCCCAGGGCTTCCTCCCCACCAACCCCCAGCACTGGGTACATGAGGCCATTTCATGCAATGTGTAAATTTGTTTTGGACACGTGACTCCCTCCCTCCCTCCCCTTTCTTTCTGATGCCACCTCAGGCTCCCATGTGATCTGTCTAGCTGTTAGCTTTTCATCTTCTGTCCCTTTTCAGATTTCTCAGTGTGGGACTGGCACAGCAGGGGGGCCGGGTGGGGAAGCTGACTCCTTACTTTATAGTTTGTGTGTTTGTTTGTTTATCTTTTGAGTTTCTCTGTGCAGCCCTGGCTGTCCTGAAACTGTCTTTGTAAAGCCGGCTGACTTCGAACTCAGAGATCCACCCGCCTCTGCCTCCCAAGCGCTGGAATTAAAGGTGTGAGCCACCACTTCCCAGTTCTGACTCCTTACTTTTAAGATTTTTTTTTTAAAAGCACATGGCCTTTTCTGCTTTCTTTACTTCCTCCAGACGACACTTTTGAGAGGCTGTATTTTGGGGTCTCTGAGAATTCTCCCACTTTTCCACTGGAACGGGCCCTTGGCAGCCATGTTTGTAAGACCAAGAACTGAGTGGGACAGGAATGGACCCCTGGCTCAGACTGGACCCTCCAGAGTCTCTCTTCTAAGTCGAGATGGCCACTTTGCGATGTTTCTCTGGCACCTGTGATGATTTGAACTCAAACGATAGTGGCACAGGACAGCGGAGGCGGGAAAGCAAGCTTTCGGAGAAAGAGGGGACCTCCAGCTCTCCAGTCACACAAGGACAGTCTGCTGCCTGGAAGCCTCCTGTTCTGATGCTATCAAGTTTCTGCAGAAAGAGCTGCCTCAGCCCAGCCTCTGACAGAGCCACCAGGGGAAGTCCTTGGTCATGAGTCGTGCTGGAGGACCATGGTGCAGCAGCGGGCAGGAACTGCCTTCTCTGTCTCAAAGGGAAACCAGAGACCAGGACGGAGGTCATAATTTAACCCCAGCTGCAGAAGGAATGAGACTCTGGGAAATGTGTTCTTTATTTACGTATTCTTGTTGGCAGAGGTTTTTCAATCAACAGTTGCCCCGCACTGTAATGGAAGTGAAGAGAGGCCAGTGGTCTCTTTACCCTGGGCATTGTGCTGGGTTCTGGAGAACAGAAACAAACAAGACCTTCTGCGCATGGCTAGTGGGAGAGGTGGGCAGTACAGGACTTCACAGCAGTGAGATGGACAAGCTGTGTGTCTTAGTTACATTTCTATGACTGGGATAAGACACCATGATCAAGGCAACTTATAAAAGAAAGCATTTAATCTGGGGCCATCGTGGTAGGGATTTTGGCAGCAGGCAGGCAGACATGGAGCTAGAGCAGTAGCTGAGAATTTACATCTGACCCACAATCAGGAGGCAGAGAGAGAAAACACTGGGAATGACCTGGGCTTTTGAAACCACAAAGACCACCCCCAGTGACACACCTCCTCTGACAAGGCCACACCTCCCAATCCTTCCTCAATAGTTCCACCAACTTCAGACCAAGCATTCAAATATATGAGCCTATGAGGGGAGGGCATTCTCATCTGGACCATCACACTATGCTGAAGGAATGCACATGCAGAGATGTTCTCTCCAGAACATCCAGCCTGGGAGTGCCTCCCAATGTTTCCTGGCAGAGACAGCAAGTGAGTGGAGGTGTTGGGAATAAGGGTTGCTAGGCCACAGGGAACAGGAGACAATCTAGAGGAAGCATTCAGATTAGAAGAGTAGAGTTGAGGAGGAGGATGCTGGCAGCTGGAACATGCAGTCTCTAGCTTCTGAACTCTGACCAGAAACTCTGGCCAGGACAAGAGTGTGACATTGCCACTCATTCGTCACCGCTGAATAAAAAAAAAAAAATCTTTGAAAACCAAATTACAAAGAGCCTTACAATTCTGCAGTCTCCACTCCTTTTCCGTTAATGCCTTCATCTACTACAGTCTTTGATGTGTCATGGGAAAGTGGACAGGATTGGCAAAATGACTCAGTGAGTCAAGGTACTTCCTGCCTCCCCTGATGCCTTGAGTCCAATCCCTGGATCACACGTGGTAGAAGGAGAGAACTGACCCCCACCTTATCACCTCCACCCTTGTGCTGTGGATAAATGTAATAAATAAATAAATAAATAAATAAATAAATAAATAAATAAATAGATAGATAGATAAATAAATAAAAAATGGTATATGCATTTATAAAACAAAGGCAGAACATCTGTGATTGTTTAGAAAACAGTATATATTTACACAACAGACAATTGTCCTAGCATTAATTTGTTAATTATGGTCACTCCATAGTTTCCTTACTTTTTTTTAATGAAAGAAAAAAATATACACATAGAAACTCTAAACTCTACACACCTCGCAGCACATGTTGGAGAACTGTTCTACCCATGAGCCCCTGGAGGTTTGGGGCACCATCCCTCTTCTCTAGAGTCAGCCAGATGTGTGGCTGTGGCTAGGGTAGTCACACCCGCCGCTAGCAACCCCTGTGCTGAGTGATTCAGACCAAGAAACCTCAGCAAGCAGGCAGAAGCTCTCCATTGTCTCAGCCTAGACTTCTGGAAGCCCCACCACCTGGTGATTCCCAGCCTGAATCTGAGTGTGTGCTCTACCATGACAGGAATTTTTTTTCTTTTTTACAAGTTAGCTGGAACTTGGACTCTAGGGTCTGAGGGCTTGGAAGAGTGAGTTGGACTTTCTGTCTAATGCCCTGTCTTGGAAACAGAACAGCAGGAAATGGTTAAGCTTTGTCTGGGACCAGGCCACCCAGGCCAGCCCGTGACTGAGGCATCTTACACACCATGGTCGCTGGGCTCTCACCAAGGCAGGGGAACCAGCCGGACTTGGACTATCTATGTTACTGAGATAGAAAGAAGGGCCCAAGGCTGCTCTCCGTGCCTCTGACAGACAGCAGGGTCTTGTCTTCTCCATGGGGGTGATCCCCACTGGGAAAATGCCCCTGAGGTCTTCAATGGTTTAGGTCTGGGCTTTCCAGAAGATTCCTGTCCCAGCCTAGAAGCTAAGTAGCCAGGGCTGCCAATGCAGCTGGCACTGTGAGTGGCCATGGCACAGAGCCCTTGGCAGCCATGACTTCATCTAAGTCTCCCAACAAACCCACATGCTTCCCTAAGGACTGGGCTCCCACCAATGAGGACGCCTGAAGCAGCTTCCTCCAGGATTCCATGTCGGACAGCCCACTTGAGAGAGACAAGAGTTGCACTTCCGATGCTGGAGGCTGGGAGGACTTGGCTGCCACCTGGAGGCTGGGAGGACTCGGCTCCCAGCTCTACGCCTTTGAAGACTGCTTTTTATTTTTTGTTTTTTGGTTCTGCTGAGCCAGACTGAACTAAAACGAGGCTCACAAAAGGTATCCTTCAGGCATTCACTCAAACCCGTGAGGCATGGCAAACAACTAAAGATGAAAAAGAAATAGAAGGGTGAATAGAAGGGTAGGGGAAGCTGGTCTTCTCCAGCACACCAACACCAGTGCCTATCAGTCAGCCCTGGACACACACATGTAAGTAATATTATACAGACTGGACAGGTTATATTTAGGAATATATGTGTATATGCATGTATGCATGCACTAACAATAAGAAGAGGCCATGGATTTAAAGGAGGGCAGGGTGGATGGGAGGGCTTAGAGGGAGGGGAGGGAGGGAGAAATGTACTTATATTACAATCTCAAAAATCAAACTTAAAAGAAACTCGAGCACATTTTAATAACAGGCAGACAGATCTTTGTCCATTCTCAGTCAGCCAGGTCTATAGAGTGAGTTCCAAGCCAGTCAGGGCTACTTTGACCAATCTTTCTACTTATAACACACAGTGAAAATAAAATAATTCTTGTGGAGGCAAGGGGCAAGCGGATCTCTGTGTGTTCGAGGCCAGCCTGGTCTACAGAACAAGATCCAGGAAAGGCGCAAAGCTACACAGAGAAACCCTGTCTCGAAAAACCAAAAATAAATAAATAAATAAATAAAATTGTTTAATTTTTTCTTTATTTCTTCCCTTTCCTTCTTCCTTTGCCTCCGTTATTATTATTACTATTATTATTGTTTTCTAAGCCTGTTTTCTGCAATGGATTTAATGCTACTTTTTTTTTATTTCAGGTTAGGCTCTCTCTTGTTGGACCCTACCACTCATGGGTCTGTTTTCATCTGGTTGTAGCACACTCTCTAGTAACTTTTTTGAGAAAGGGATGGAGATGCCGATTTATTTATTTATTTATTTATTTATTTATTTATTTATTTATTTATTTATTTATTTATTTATTGTTTTTTAGAGACAGGGTTTCTCTGTGTAGTTTTGGTAGCCTGTCCTGGAACTCACTCTATAGACCAGGCTGGCCTCAAACTCACAGAGATCCACCTGCCTCTGCCTCTCAAGTTCTGGGATCAAAGGCAGGTGCCACCACTGTCCAATTTAACACTGATTTATTTTTATGGGTGCTTGCATGTTTCAAGATGCCGTTTGTCCTTCGGCTTCATCGTATTTTGGCTGTATGGAGTTCTGCCTACAAGATAATGTGTTTGTCAGAATTGTGGAGACTTTGTGGCACTGCCTCCCACCCAGCAGAGTAAATTCAAAGCCTGATGCCTGTGTGTACCTCCCTCCTTGGTAAGTTACCCATTGCTTTTCCCCAGAAAAAAAAAAACCTGTTTTTAGGATGCTCTCCCCATTTTCTTGATCTTACGTGGTTTCACAAAGAGGCATCCAGAAGTAGGCTTTCCTACACTTGTCTCATCTGTACTTTCAATTTTAAGATACATATTTTTTCAATTTGGGAAAATATTTTTGGCCAGTTCAATATCTCTTCCTAGGTTTATGGACTTTCTAAAACAGCTTTAGATTTTATAAATCTATACACATGGGCATGACGTGTGTGTGTTGGGGGTCAGACTACAACTTGCAGAAGAAACAGGTTATCTCCTTCTGCGGTGAGGCCCAGGGATCCAGCTCATGCCAGACTTAGCCTTTATCTGCTGAGCCATTTCCAGGGCTCGCTTGTTTTTCTGTATTTTTTGTTTTGTTTTTCCTTCTGGAATTCTTGTTAATCAAATGTTGGATGGACCTTCCAGGTGAGCCCTTTTGTATTACTTTTCCTTCCAACTCTTGAATTTAAGTTTTTGAATTAATTCACATTCATTTCTTTGCTCTGCTCTTATGCTGTTTTTCCTTCGTGAGTCCCATATCGAATATTTCTGAGAAGACTAATTGAAACAGTTAATTAGCTCTATTTGTTCCAGGGTCAGCAGTCGAATTATTTGTTCTTTTCTCTTCTTTTTACATTCATTTTCTCAGGTCAAATACCTAGTCATCCTTGGTTGTACAACAATTATCCTTAGGAATGAAGGACTGACTGGGTTGAATAGACAGGGAGATGCCATGGGTTTCTTGGGTATACATGTTTCCTTAAGACATTGTTTTGGAGTTTTTGTTTTGTTTTGTTTTGTTTTGTTTTGTTTTGTTTTGTTTTGTTTTGTTTTGTTTTGTTTTGTTTTGTTTTGTTTTGTTTTGAGACAGGGTCTTTCTATGTAGCCCTGGCCCTGGGAACTTGCTACATAGATCAGCTGGTCTCAAGCTTACAAAGATTCACATGCCTCCATCTCCAGAATGCTGAGATTAAAGGCGTGTGCCACCAAGCCTAGCTTAAGGCATTATTGATATAAGTTCTGTGTATGTCAGTCTTCACTCTCTAGTGGAGGGGCAGAGTACAAGGAAGGTCCTCCCTACACACACACACACACACACACACACACACAGAGAGAGAGAGAGAGAGAGAGAGAGAGAGAGAGAGAGAGAGAGAGAGGAACTGTAGTCATTTCTAAGAAACCTGTCAATTTTTTTCTACCTAAATTCTCAGGGTGGAGCTCAGTGCCATCCTGGAGGTACATACACCATGTGTGGGGTGTGTGCTCGGACATTCCTTTGGACTATCACTGTCAAAGGGAAATTTAATATAAGCCACATAAATAACTTCAAATTATATAATGTAGCCACACCTTGAATTTTCTAGTAGCCACATTCAAAATGCAAAAAGAGATACTAATTTTAATAATATTTTAACATATACAAAATACTTTCAATTCAACAAAAGCTAAGTGGCAGTTTATATTCTTTTTTCCGACTGCGTTCAAAATCTGGTATGTGTTTTACATTTGCAGCACACCTTAATTATCAACAACCACGTCTGAAGGGCTCAACAGCCGTGTGGCTATCACTCTGGCCACCAGGGTTTGGGGCCTTATTCTGATGCTCACCTTATTTCCACCCCGTCCCCTGCCCTTGCTCTGGATACCCACACACGCTCCTACTCTACTTCCCACTAGGGTTTCCCTCTCACACAGCTCCATCCATTCTGTTACACCGCCCTCCCGGACTGCCTCCTGGCCGGCTCCGTGCCTCCCTCCTCTTGTTAAGCATTTGTCCTCTGGAATGTCTTCCCTATGGTTTCAGACACCGGGCTCAGCTTACCTTGGGTCAGGGTTGAGTTTAAGTAAACCTTTTGCATAAGAGCAGAATACCTTCATCCTCCTGTGCACCCACACACATCCAAGGATGCTGCCTCCGCTGGCGGAAGGGCAGAGGTATGGCCTTGTGTCTTCTCAGACACGTCCTTGAAGATGGTCATGAGCCGGGATGGGCTGTCAGACGCTATCTCATCTACTTCCACGATCCCCTACAAACAAAAGGTCCCCCTAATTAATTCCGCAGTGAGTGCTACTCCCCAAATTCTGATTACAGATACACTCATGGGGGACTTTTTATCAATATTCTTCTATACTGAAGAGGTTGGTAGAGGAGGAGAGTGAAAAACCCCACTTGTTCAAAACAAACAAGCAAACATTGTAGCAGGGGTTGAGGAGGTGGGTCAGTGACTAAAAGCTGCTCTTGCAGAGGACCCAGGTTTATTTTCCAGAACCTGCTTTGGGAAGTTCCCAGGCACCTGTAACTCCAGCCCTAGGGGATCCAGCGCCCTCTTCTGTCCTTCTCTGCACACACACAGTGCACATACAGACAAGCAGACACACAGAATAATAGATTTCAATAAAAATTTAAAACAAACCCTGAAATGTCATAATGGTATCTGACACCTTATATGCTGATTTTTTTTTTAACTAAAAGAAGCTTTAGACAGCAGCCTGAGCTTAGCATTCTAGAAAACTGTTTCATGAAGACTGTCACCTCTCAAGTCTCCCTGATACCGAGAAACCCTGACTATATAAAATACATATTTTTTTGGCTAATGGCTTATTAGCAGTGTATTTTCTATACCATGTGACTCAAATTATTGTTTACTCTTGAGATTAAATGCTGTCTTCTTTTATTGGATTAAAATTGTGTTTTTAAGCTCTTGTTAATTTTCTTCTAGAATACAGTCACTCCAGGACTAGTGTCTTTGGTGTGTGTGTGTGTGTGTGTGTGTGTGTGTGTGTGTGTGTGTGTGTGTTGATAACCACCTTTGGAGGATTTTGTAATCCTGTTTTTCTAGGCTTCTATGACTGGACAGACAGACGTTCTTATACATACAAATGCATCCTGCAAACACTCTGTCTACAGTATCTGCCGGTCTGGAAATAATTCTTTGCATCATCTTTGATTGATTTCTCCCCACAAAGCTCTCTATGAATTTTAAACATCTTAAACAAGAATGGAAAGTTTTGAACTCTAAAACAAACAAACAAACAAACAAAGAATGGCTCATGGAGAAAAATAATTCTTCATTTCTGATTGCCCATTGATCTTGTCACTGGGATGCCCAAGGAAGTGTACACTTGCACGAGGAGAAACCGAAGGAGATGGAGAAGTCTTGCAAAGAGTGGAGGACAGTGTGGAAACACTGTGTTCTGTCGGGGGTGGGGGGTCATGGTAGTGAGGCAAATTAGATTCTATTTGCGAGGAACCGGGCTGATGGGTGGCTTTTCTGTGGCATGAACTGGGAGCGTTGACTGGTGTATACCTGAGGCTGAAGCTGGAGGTCATCTATCTTGTGTGTTAATGAGCTGCATAGCCACCCACCCTCCCGGCTGGACTTTAGCTCACAGTTCCAGGTCATGTTGTCCATGATAACAGAGAGCCCCCAAGGGCATTAGCTGGGGAGCTTGTCACATCACACTTGTAACAGAACAGAGAGGGACACATGCATGCTGGGGTTCAGACTGTTTTCTCCACCCTTGTACAGTCCAGGATCCTCTGGCCATGAAGAGTTCCTCCATTCATATGGGTCTTCTTGTGTCGGTTAACACATCTGAGACACTCTCCACAAGCATGTCCACAGGACCTTCTCCCGGGTGAGTCTAGATTCTATCAAGCCGACTAACCACCACACATATCTTCATTGGTTTTATGGGGGGGGGGGTTGTTGTTGTTGTTTTGTTTTGTTTTTGCTTTTGTTTTTCGAGACAGGGTTTCTCTGTGTAGCTTTGTGCCTTTCCTGGAACTCACTCTGTAGCCCAGGCAGGCCTGAACTCACAGAGATCCGCCTGCCTCTGCCTCCCGAGCGCTGGGATTAAAGGCGTGCGCTACCACTGCCCGGCTGAGATTGGGTGATTTATAATAAACAAAAATTATTTCTCCTAACTCTCTGTAGGTTGAGAATCCAAAATCAAGGTGCTGGAAGACAGCAAGGACCTCTTGGTGTGCCATCAGATGGAGGGAGGTAGGCAGGCATGCGTGCTGAGGAGTGAAGCCACTCCAGAAAACACTTTTTGTGGTGTTGGGCATCAAACCCAGTCTTCTACCTGCTAAGCAAGTGCTCTGCCACCATACTGCATTCCCAGCCTTCTGCAAACCCATTTTATTTATTTACTTATTTGTGTGTCTGTTGTTCTGTTTTTTTCAAGACAGGGTTCCTCTGTGTAGCCAGCCCTGGCTGTCCTGGCACTAAGACATCTGCCTGCCTCTGCCTCCTGAGTGCTGGTATGAAGAGCACGCACCACCATTGCCTGGCATGCAGATCCATTTTAAAAAGTCATTCGTCTATTCCCCAGGGCACAGCTAAACACCTCCCATTTAGCGCCCCCCCCCCCCGAATATTGTCAATTTGCAGACTAAGGTCCTAACGTATGAACTGGGAGACACATTCAAAGCCTAGCAGCTAGAAAAACCCTGTATGAGGTTTGTGTTATTGTTACAATTAGGGTGTATAGTCTTCCAGTTAAATGCACATGGCTGCTCTTAAAAAAAAATGAGTATGATGACTGTATTATTTTTAACCTAATTTTTAAATTTAATATCTTTATACATTAATATCTTAACATGCTGTGAATGTTTTGGGCACCATTGAAGTTTTATCATTTTTCTATGACATTCTTTTTGATAAATGCATAGTTCTCCAGTATATCACTCTCCCTCACCCTCTGCCTCGCTCCCCCCACCCCGCCCCGACCCTTTTCATGTGCTAAACTGATTTTTTGCTCATCATTCAAATCGTGTACATGTCCAACATTTTTTTGTCATCTAGAAATACATCCCCATCTCTTACACACTAATGCTCTTCTCATTGTTACCCTTGTTCTGAGTCACCTGTTGCCATCCCAGTGTCGCTGAGTCACAGCGGCTTGGAGGGGAGTGGAAGGCTTCGCTGGCCTCTCAACCATCTGCCCCAGGCTTAACTTTGCCTATTCGTATGGCAGCCATTGGAGTGACTACTTAATATTTAATTAAGTGTTGCCTTTTCCCTTTAAAAAGCACAAGGTAGAAAAGGTAAAAGTGCTGATATTAATTACAAGAAATGTAAATATTTTGACACTACCGTGACTGAGACAAAAAATGGAAGTCACCAAGAATGCTGAAAGTAGCACCTCGTCAGTTACTGGAAACTCACCCGTTTTCTGGGCACCGAAATAGTTTTAGAGAATCAGAATGCACATTATTAAAGCCCAAAATTTTACCGATAACTGATCGGCTCAGCAAACTGTGGTTCTGTTCATTCAATGACTATCAACCGCAATGGGAAGGAATACAATAGGATGATGCCCCGCAAAGACACAGAAAACCAGTGAAATCAAAAGTGGTCCCTGCTAAAAATCACTGAAGTCAATAAAAAAGATCGACACAGAGAGTGTATGAGCAGTTGGGGGATGGGTAAATGGGAAAGTTTGGAGGAAGAAAAGTGACAGCTAAGGGAAGTGTGTGTGTGTGTTTGTGTGTGTGTGTGTGTGTGTGTGTGTGTGTGTAATGAAAACACTATAAAATGTTCAACTCAATACTCAATATATTCAGTGTATTGTGTACTTGGGAGGATAAACTGTATGTTATGTGACTCATTTCTCAATGAAGATATTAAGAAATGAAGGGGAGGTTGGGGATGTTGCTCAGTGGTTAAAGCCCTTGCTAAAAAAGCTTGAGGTCTGGAGTTTGTATCCCCAGAGACCCATGTAAACTCCATAGGTGTGGTGGCCCAGTCTCAGAAGGCAGGAACAGGGTGGGGATCCCCAGAGCAAGCTTGCTAGACTAACACATTAACAAGCTCTGGGTTTGAGAGACCTTGCCTCAATCAAGAAGGCAGAAGAGCACTCTGGAATGATTCCCCAAATCAATCCTGGGGAAGTTGTATACACACCTACATGTGCACTCACTCACATGCAGAAGCATGCACATACCCATCCTGCTGGCCTGAGAATTTAAAAAAAACAAAAAACAAAAAACAAACACATGCTTGTCAAGACTATTGACGAAGAAAGAAAGTTTTTCAACAAATTGTGCTCAAACTGGACATACCTATGCAAAAGAATGAAACTGGACCCCTTCCTCATATCATATAAAAATTGGCGTAAAAGAGATTAAACATGCTGGGCGGTGGTGGCACACACCTTTAATCCCAAGCTCGGGAGGCAGAGCCAGGCGGATATTTGTGAGTTCGAGGCCAGCCTGGGCTACAGAGTGAGATCCAGGACAGGCACCAAAACTACACAGAGAAACCCTGTCTCAAAGAGTGAGTGAGTGAGAGAGAGAGAGAGAGAGAGAGAGAGAGAGAGAGAGAGAGAGAGAGAGATTAAAGATTAAAATGTAAGTACTAAAACTATAAAACTCTTAGAAGAAAACATAGACATAAACCTAGTGACCTCAAGTAAGAAACAAATCCTTAGATACCACACAAAATCATGAGGAAACACAGCAAAAACAGGTAACTTGAATTTCACCAAAACTAAAAGGTCTTTGTTTAAAATAATGCTAATCAAGGAAGTGAGGGGCTAGAGAGATGGCTCAGCAGTTAAGAGTAGATGCAGAGCTTACAGGGAACTGGAGCTCACCTCTCAGCACCCACGTCCAACTCACAAACACCTGCGACTCCAGCTCCAGGGCACCCGACACCCTTTGAGCTCTTTGGGCATCTGCACTCACATGCACAAACTCACACATAGATACATATGTGTGTGATTGAAAAATAAAGAAGGAGAAAGTTAAAGGTAACCCCAGAAAATACTGCAAATCATATATCTTATAAAGAACCAGTACCTATAATATATGGAGAACTCTCCCAGCAGTAAAAACACAGAAACCCTCCTTGAAATGGGGAAAGGATTTGAAAAAGGCATAAAATATACACTAGATAATAGATATACCAAAAAAAGGTTCAAGACTGGGAAGACAGACCCATGCCTGAGTGCTTGCCAAGAAAGCATGAGACCTGGCATTCAGATCCTGAGAACCCCAGTAAATGCCAGGGATGCGGCCTGCCTGTAATTCTAGCCTCAAAAGGTACAGGCAGCTATCCCCAGAACTATCTGGCTAGCAAGACAGCCTAACCCAGGAGCTCTGGGGTTGATTAAGAGATTTGCCTCAATCCACAATGTGGAAGGGCAAAGGAGGATGACTCCCAATAGTAACATTAGGTTTCCACATGCGTGAGAGCGTGCATGCGTGTCCCACCCCCAAAAACATGTAAACATGTGCATGGCATATATTTATGTCCACAGACATGCAAACATGTACAATGCACACACATGAAAATATAAAAAGAAAAAAGATACTTGAGTCATTAGGAAAATACAAACCAAACCAAAATGTCTACATCACATGTATCAGATGTCTACAACAAAAAGGATGGGCATTGGTGAGGATTTGAAAAATTGAAATCCTCATGGACCACTCCATGTCATTCTGGTAGTTTCTCCAAAGTTAAACGCAGAGTGACCTGCGGCACACACAACCACCTTGTTCCTAGGTATACATCCAAGAGAACTGAAAACAGCCACACAAAACTTATACAAAAATGTTTACAGCAGCATTATTGCAAGAGCCACACGGTATAAACAACCTTAAGTGTACCAGTGGTGAGTGGACAAAGTGCGTTATAGGCATGATGGGATATTATTGGGCTGTAGAAGGGAATGAAGCCCGGATGCCTGCTGTGCCATGTATGAGCTTTGAAAACATTACCCCAAAAGGCCACTTATAAAAGATCAACATGATTTCATTTATATGGTGCTTCAAGCTGCAATAATATGAAATAGGATTTCAGCTGATTATGACATGCTAATACCTGGAAGAAGCCGAGGGCCTTCCAGAGGTCAAGCTGAGACTCAAGGAGTCTTGGCGATATTGGCTTTTGATTATTAACCATTTCCTGCTATGACTTTCTCTTGTGCTATTGTAGCTTTTCCATCACTCATTGGACACAATTTCCCCTTTCTAATGGAATATTTAGATAACCTTCTTGCAGTAATGCAGCCAGGATCCCTAATTTCAGGCCATTCTGTCATTATCGTCATTAGCAGCATCCGGCCAGGACCATCCCTGGATGGACAAAGTATCTTATCAGAGATACCTCTATACTCTCTAAGAACAGACTTAAGCATCCAGACTATCTGTCTGAGAAGGCCTGGCGGATGTGCTAATTAAGTTTAACTTTCTCCTTTCCAAAGTATTATCTCTACTTTTAGATCCACCCTTAACAATTATCTCAGAACTAAAAGGTTCCAGCTTACAGGTACATCTAGCTGTGAAGGAAGTCGCCTAGCCAAGTAGCCTAGTGACCGAGCACACTTCCCCTGCCCTGCCAGAAACAGTGGGAACAGAGATAGCTTGGAGGGATAAGGGCCAAAGGGATAAAAGGCAGTTTTATTTTCAGAGCAGGACGGAGAAGAAAAAAAGAAAATGGAAGAACTCGATGGGTAAGAACTGGAGGGGAACGAACCGAGATGTGGAAAAACTAGATTGGAAGAGAGCTAGATTAGAGAGGAACTAGATTGAAGGGCTAGAAGAGAGGACTAGAGGAATGAGATGGAAGATGAGGGAGAGCCAGATGGGGAAGAACTAGGTGGGTAAGACTAAAACGGGAAGAACTAAGGAGATGGGAAAGAATGAGAGAGGGAATTTAGAAGATTATAGAGAGGAACTAAGGACGAAGAGGAGCTAAGATGGGAAAGAACTAGGTGGATGAGAACCTAGATGGGGCAGAATTAGAGGAAGGAATTAAGATAGCACATGGGGGAACAGCAGATAAATGTAGAGAAAAATCAGGCAAGAAAGGAGCTAAGTAAGAGAGCAGAATAGAAGCTGTGTAGAGAGAGAACTGACTTAGAAAAATAAAGTGTATGGACTAAAGAATTTCGTGTATGTAGATTCATTTCATATAGTCAAAGATTAGATTATCAGCTGGTTGTAGATTCTTCCCAGACCCTGGGAGGGGACTACTGAGGGGCTGGACCCCAATAGTCCCCGTTAATATGGTGTCTTAGTCAGCTTTCTATTGCTCTATTGCTGTGACAAACACTGTGACCAAAAACAACTTGGGTAAGAGTGTGTTTCAGCTTACAAATCTCAGGTCATAGTCCATCATGGAGGGAAGTCTGGACAGGAACCCAAGGCAGGAACCTAGAGGCAGGAACTGAAGCAGAGGCCATAGAGAAATGATGCTCACTGGCTTACTCCCCATAGCTTGCTCAGCCTATTTTCTTATACAGCACAAGATCATGAGCCTAGGGCTGGCTCTGCTCACAATGGGCTAACCTCTCCCCACACCAATCATTAATCAAGAAAATGCCCCACAGATTAGAGTACAGGCCAATTTGATGGAGGCATTTTCTTGGTAAGAATCCCCTCTTTCTAGATGTGTTTCTGTTTGTGCCAAGTTGACAAACACTAAAGCCACCCAGCCAACGAAACAAACAGAAACAAACAAAACCCAGCACGTATGGAATGACCCAAACAGGGAAATCCACATAGACATAATATTAGTTCCAAAATGTGTGTGTGGTTATGGGGGCGGTGTTTGGAGGGTGGGGGTAACTGCTAGCAGAAATGGGACTTCTTTGAGGATGCTGAAATATTTCTGATGCATGTCTAGTATATTTAAAGATACCTGAAAATTAGATAATAGTGATGCCTGTACAGCTACATGGATACAGGGGGAAAAATTAACTTTTAAAGTGGGCCACAGGGCAATGAGAAAGCTGAACTGGTAGAGGTGCTTGACACTAGGCCTGAGAACCTGAATGCAAATCCTGGGTCATGCCCGCTGGGAGGAGGGGGTTGACTCCCACAGGCCGTCCTTCCTCTGACCTCCATACACATGAACAAATAAACAAATGTCGTTTTTTAAAATTAGGGGACCAGGAGATGGCTCAGGGGGCAACACTCTTGCTATGCGAGCACGGAGACCCAAGTCTGGTCCCCTGAACCCACATTAAAAACAAACAAAAAAAACAAAAAAACAAAAACAAGTTTGGGGTTGTACACCTGTAATTCCAGCCCTGGGGATGTGGAGCCGAGAAGAGCCCTGGGGCTTATGGAAGGTGACTAAGAAAGACCCCTGAGGTGTGGATTAAATGCATTAGTGATCAACTCTGAGCCACCAATAATGCATTGGTGTCGCATTGAGGAAAGAAACGTGCTCCCCCCTTGGAGTCATTTAGGCAAGAGCAGGTTCAGACTTGAATTCTCTACTTCATACTCCCTGTGTCCCGTCCTGCACCTGTGGTGTGAGTCTGCGTCTGCGCCTGACTGAAGGCAGTCCTGTGACTATGTACCTGTGTCTGTCCCTGTGTGGACTGTGTGTGTGTGTCTGCATATGTCTGTCTCTGTGTGTCTTGTCTTTCACAAAGGGCTTTGCTCTGTCTTTGTTGAACAGCACAGGAATCATCACGTGGGGAAGGAATGGTGCACTTTACAAAAATCTTTAATAGAGCTTTAAGGGATGAAGTAACTGGATCCAAATGACCCCAACTGACCCAGACAACAAACAGTATGACTGATATCATTGTTTGTCAACCAATGGCCGTAAGTGTTGTATTCAATGTTTATAGTGGAGAGTTGTTTTAGAAGACTACTTTCAACCTCTGTGTCTGCTGCTTTCAGCAAATGATATGCCCTGTTCTGGGTCAGGAGCATGGGAAAGTATATGACAAGGTTGCAGCTACTCACTAGCTTAGGTTGCAAAAGTTGATGACATGGGAAATCCAAGGCAAGTAAGGTTGGCTGTTACATTGCGCATGCTCTCTCTCTCTCTCTCTCTCTCTCTCTCTCTCTCTCTCTCTCTCTCTCTCTCTCTCTCTCCTCCCCCTCCCCCAGTGTCTCTCTATGTCAGTAGTTCTCAACCTGTGGGTTGTGACCCTTTCGGGGTCCAACGACACTTTCACAGGGGTCACCGGAAAACACACATATTTACATTATGATTCATAACAGTAGCAAAATTACAGTTATGAAGTAGCAAAGAGGTAATTTTTTGGTTGGGGGGGTCGCCACAACATAAGGAACTGTATTGAAGGGTTGCAGCATTAGAAAGGTTGAGAACCACTGCTTTATGTAATCCTAGCTGCTCTAGAACTCATCATGTAGAACAGGCTGATTTTGAACTTCAGAGTGCTGGGACTAAAAGCATGTGCTACTGTTGTACCCGTTTCTCGAAACCCCTTGAGACCACCAATGAGCCGGTTTCTGATGCAAGCACATAAGGGTCTTTTTATTGTCAGGCTCGAACTTGGGCCACCACCAGGCAGATGGAGAGAAATGTGGTGGTGGTGGCGGCAGGCCCAGGGATAGAAAGAGAGTTTTTATAGGGAAAAACTACAAGCCAGGAATTACATGATTTGGCAGCTTGGAATTGGGTAGAAGGGATATGGGGCAAGGTGATTTTTTGAAACTATTGGTCTAGACTTTTGCGCAAAACTATATTTGAAACCATTGGGTTGGACTTTTTGGCGAGGAATCACACCTTGCTAAGCAGGATTATCTGGGCTGCTCAGCAGAATTATCTAGATATCTTCAAGGGCCCTAAACCACAGACAGGATGTCTGCAGGAGCATACTGCCCTGTATCTGTTCCAGTTGTCATGGCACATTCCTGAGGTCCTTCCTGGAACTGAGTACAGCAGGTGATCTAAGATGGTGGCCCTTCCCTAAGATGGAGTCTGTATTGCCTTCACACTATTACTCTGAGCTTACATTGTCCCCTTAAAGGCAGGTTAAGCACACAGGCTGCATACACAGTAGGACAGCAGTCTTAATGGCTTAAGACCTCAAGGTGCATTGTTAACTCAGGCTGTGAGGTCCAGAAAAAGATTCAGTCTTCAAAAATGTAAAATATATTTTGCCATAACTTATTGCTACAACCTGACATCAATCTTTTGCCTCCACACATACACATGTATAGGCACACACACACACACACACACACACACACACACACACACACACACACACACACACACATACACACACACAGAGTATCTCCATGTTTTGTGAATTACATTTCAATTTAAAAGTACACTAAGAAGAATGAACGTACAGAGCAGATCTCAGTAATACAAGGGAAATTAACTTTTCAGAATCAACGTACTTGTCAGACCCACTGACAAACCAGCCCTATTTAGGTTATAGGAAGTGAATATTATGATAATAACAGCTAGTGGGTACCACATGCTCTTCTAGGCACTAAGCATGGATTTAAATATGTCAACCTCTATGATGTACATTGCTATGTTGATTAGGAAAGTGGGCGTGGTTTCAAGGGATTGGTTGCCGAGTGACAAAGCCGGTCGCTGGATTTCAGTCAAATCCACAGCTAAGAGGTAGCGCACCTACTCTCTTGCTCCCTGGGACATATCTTTCTCCCATCATCTTATGGGCAGGTGAAGGAGAGAGGCTGCAGAACAATTTGCTTCACTTGGCACACTCCCACAGTCCCTGGCTTCAGGGAGGCCAGAGATCTTCTTCCGAAAGGCCCAGGCAGAGGGGGTTTGCCCTCACTGTCGAGAATGAAGGACTAGGTGAATCTCTGCCTGCCTGGTTCTAGCACACACACAGCTTTAAACATGCTATCTCTTTGTTGATCCATTTTCTTTTTTTATTATTTTAGCCTCTCGCTCTTTTCTCTGTGGTATGCATATGGATGCGAGCTCATTCATTTTTTATGTGGGCGTGGGGGCCAGAAGTCAGCATAGGTGTCTACTATTCTTCTCAACCTTATTTTAAAAAAATATAATATTGTTATTCTTTGAGATTTTGTTTTGTTTTGTTTTGTTTGTTTGTTTTTTGAGACAGTGTTTCTCTGTGTAGCTTTGGAGCCTGTCCTGGAACTTGCTCTGTAGACCAGGCTGGCCTCAAACTCACAGAGATCCACCTGACTCTGCCCCCTAAGTGCTGGGATTAAAGGCATGGCCACCACCTCCCGGCATTCTTTGAGAATTTCATACATACATGCCATGTATTTTGATCTTATTCACCCCACAATCCTCCCCCAATTCCTTCCAGATCCACCCTTCACCTTCCCACTTCCTCACAACTTTGTGTCCTTCTTCTTCTTCTTCTTCTTCTTCTTCTTCTTCTTCTTCTTCTTCTTCTTCTTCTTCTTCTTCTTCTTCTTCTTCTTCTTCCTCCTCCTCCTCCTCCTCCTCCTCCTCCTCCTCCACCTCCTCCTCCTCCCTCCTCCCTCCTCCTCCTCCTCCTTCTTCTTTTCCTCCTCCTCCTCCTTTATTATAGTGTCAAAAACTATACAGGAGCTAACACCGAGATGTTGCAGGATAAAAATTTATTAACAGTTGGGCCATATTTTCAGTCTCCAACAGTAGGAGAATGAAAATGGTCCAGACTAAAGGCAGAGTAACCTCTTTATACCAAGTGAGCAAGTGATTAAAAGTGGAATTTTGCAGTTACTTTTTATGATCATGGGAAAGATACATGTTATGGGCTTTATGGTCAGACAGTTAACATATGACAAAACATTTTATGATCAGCCAATTCTTGGAACAATGGAAACAATTTACAATGTATAATTTGCAAAGTTATTGAGGAAGAACAAATCAAAAAAACCAAGTTGACCTCTAGCTAAGGACATGATCAAAGTCTATCATTATTTAACCAAAAAGAAAATGGAGTCAGCTATCCCTTAACATTCTTCATCTTTTTTTCATAACCCACCAAGTTCCATTTGTGCCGCCCATATACACATGACCACTAGAACATGATCAACCTACCAGAGGCCACCTTCAAAGAAACCTGACTCTCTCTCTTCCCAAAATTATCAACTGTCAATAGCACCTCAGCTGGAGATGGGGGCTTGTGAGCCCCGCCCCCTCCACTCCATGCTAGAATGTTGACTGGCTTCATCTTGTACAGGTCTTGTGTGGCAGGCATACTGTGAGTTATGAGTGCTGTGGTCCCGTCATGTCCAAAAGACACTCTTTCTTTCACACTGGTCCTCCCCAACTTCTGGCTCTTACACCCTTTTGTTCCCTTTCCCACAATAGTCCATGAGCCTTGGAGGAGTGTGTGTGATATAGATGCCCCATTTGTGGCTGAACACTCCACAGACATTTATTCTCTGTACGTTGACCAGTTGCAAGTTTTTGCATTAATCACCATCCACTATCCAAAGAAACATCTCTAATGATGCCCAAGAGCTGCACTAATCTATGGGTACAAAGATTCACATTTACAGAACTGTTTGATACTATGTCCATTTAGCAGAATAATAATAGTAGGTTCACTTCTAGGGCCTATGAGCTACTCAAACATGGCTTCTTCATGCAGGCAAGAGTTTCTTCCTGTGAAGGAGGTCTTAAATTGATTCAGAAGGTGGTTGGTTATCCCCATAATGGTTATACCACTAGTATATCTGTAGACATATCTTGTGATGCTGGTCATTACTCTAGCATCCAAAGTATACAGCTGGTTAAGACTATCAGAGACTTCCTGTATAACCCTTATCAGTACTATGAAGTCTAGCCATCAAGGAGGAAGCTTCCTAGTGAGTATCACTGTGATTGAACTCAAGTTGTCAAGCTTGGCAGCAAGCGCCCTTGCCTTCTAAGCCATCTTGCCAGCCCTTCATTTTTTAATCTGATGGGAAACAAAGTTGGGAATCCTCTCTCATCTTTTGAGGGGCCTTGCTCCAATGCCTTCCTGTCCCGAAAGGTAAAAGCAGATTGGAACCTTCCAGAAGCAATGCTGAGTGCCTCAGGAACTCTGCTATCAACATGGCCACACCCTCAGGTTGAAGACTCAAAGCTGTATCATGGAACAGGGACACCTGTCTAGCTTAAGCTTGAGGAAGAGGGGACAGAAGAGGCCACAGGCTGAGATTGACAGATGGAGCGGGAAGTTTAGGATGTACATGCTTCCTCCCTCAGGGCATTTGGTGATACCTAAAGACATGTCAGTTCTTCTCAACTTGGGGTTCTACTGAAGTCTGGTGGGTAGACCAGAAATGCTAAGCATCCTGTTAAGCCCAGGGCAGCCTCCACAACAAAGACTTCCGTGGCCAAAATATCAAGAAACCTGCCCTCTCCCTTTTAGGCTGGCTTCATGAAGGGCTACCACTCCATCTAAGGGTTTCCTTCAGTATTTATCTAGGCTGAAAACTCAGAGGACTAGACTATGGGCCACTGCAAGGGACTTCCCTCGGCATCACCTGGCCATCCCCTCTGGCCCCTTCACTAGAGAGCTCTACCTCAGGTAAACGTTTTCTCTGCTCGTTTGGGAAACTTTGTAAAAACTCCCCTCTCGCCATCCCATAAGCTGTGATGATGTACCCTAATGTGCTTTTTCCACTAAAAAGGTCTTTAAATTAAAGCAGTTAGGGGATTTTTATTATTTTTTTTTTGCTCAAATAACTTAATAGCAGCCAATTCGAAGACTTCAAAGGTACCACATCTCAAGAGTATCCCTCAAAAGGGAGCTCAGAAAAAAAGGTGAGCGGCGGGGCGTTTAAATGTCATGAATCAATTGATGGCGTAGACAGGAAAGTTCTGGCCTGGGAAACAGCCCAACACGGCTGGACATCAGTGTGTGGGAGCATGGAAGAGGCCTTAAACTTCCCCCAGGCTGGGAGCCAGTGTTCACGTGGAGTCCCTGGGGAGTCTGGGTCATTTGCATACACTCCTTAGAGGCTCTTGCTCATTGTCCCTGGGTTTCATCTTTACTAAGTGGAGAAGGGGCTACTAGGGAATAGGAGGCCAGCACTCTGGGAATATGAACCAGCTCTGCCACCTGCCAAGGTGGAAGCCTAGAGCCCAGACAGGGGCTACAGAGAGGACCAATGAGAGCCAAGTGGGGTGTCAGGGATTCACATACATCCTGCTCCCCACTTAGCTTGGCGTGCTTTGGTTCATAGAAGTTGCTGGATAACTCAAAGCAGATGGTGAGAATAGATGACAATCTACTTGAGACCTTTTAGGCAGAAGAGTCGGGAGTCTGTGGGTGCTGACGAGGCCCAGAGTCAACCCCTGTGCATCCCTAGGCAGATGAGTGAGAGTCAAGAGAGATAATAGAGGCCAGGGCTATCTACTCCTCTGAGACACTAAGCTGCCCCCGAGGCCACAGACTGCCCCCTACTGGACAATGTGTCCAGAATTTCCCATCCAACCAAGGGTTGCATCAGAACCACAATCATGGGTGTCAAGCCAGTATTTCCTTCCTTCTATCTGGCTTTGGAGGTGTCTCACCGCCTTCCTAGAAAGGAGGCCTGACTCCTGACATGATTCTCAAGGAGGGTAGGCACCTTTTCCTCTGTCAGCCAGGGCCACACCACACTCGGCTCTGCTAGGTTTCTCTCCTAATGTTGTGGCCGGAGCCTCCCTGCCCTCGTCTGTCAATCATCAGCCAGTCAGAACTGAAAGCCTGTGAACTGAGTTGATCCCTGTGTGTTCCAATGGAATCTGTCTTTCCTGAGACATGGAAGAGCAAAGTTAGGGGACCTGGACTGGTATGAATATACGTTGTCACACTTGAAAAGCTAAAACAAAAAGACCCTATTTTGGATGATCTTAAGAAATCCATTTGCAGGGCTGTAGAGACTGCTCAGCCATTAGGATCACTAGCTGCTCTTGCAGAGGACCTGGGTTCAGTTCCCAGCACCCACCCGGTAGCTCACAGGCATCTGTATAGCTCACAGCGGTCTGTAAATCCAGTTTCAGGGGATCCAATGCCCTCTTCTGACTTCCACAGGCATCAGGCACACATGTGGTGCACATACACATGTAGCCAAAATAGTTATACATACTTTAAAAATCTAAAAATATTTAAAAAAAAAAAAGAAAGAAAGAAAGAAACCGTTTGCAAATGATATATTCTGCTGATTTGAAACAAGGCCGATCAATAGGTGTCACAATATCAGCTATGGAGAGACTGGATTGTCAGCTTGACCTGAGCCCTTGGAGTGTCTTCCACTTTCTTCCCACCTCTTCCATCTCCCTGCAATCAGCAACTAAAACATTGTTACTGTGACTCAAAGGGGCCAGAGTCTGTTCCGACCAACAAGTGCCCACCATGTTAGAGGTGGAGTAGCGGTCCCTCCTTGTAAATCACTTCAGCTGCTCACGGCAGCCGTTGCTTGAGGCTCTCCGTTTACCATATGTCACTGGATCCCTACACGTCGTTTTTTTTTTTATTTCACAAGTTCTCATCACGTCCTGCATGTAGCAGACAATGCTCTAGAGGACTGTAAACTATTAGCTCATTTGGACCTTGTAATAGTCTTACCAGGTTGGAGGGATTTTGGACATCCCATTGTGAAATCGAGGCACATTAGCCAAATGCAGTGGAGGGCTAGACCTCCGGTTAGGTCTACCTCATTCATCCCGGGAAGTTATCACTATGATGGTCCGGAGAGAGGGCCAGCTGGAATAAAGGTGTTTGCCACAAAGCCTGACGACTTCAGTTTGATCCCCAGGATCCACGTGGTAGAAGTAAAGAGCTGATTCCCTACAGCTGTTATCCGACCTCCATAGACAGAGGGCACACATCAACTACACACACACACACACACACACACACACACACACACACACACACACACACCCACACACACACCAGGCTTACACCTGGGGAAACAGGGAAAGAGATCTTCCTTAGCATCAGTCTTAGTTAGGGCTTCTACTGCTGGGATAAGACACCATGACCCAAAGTATGGGAGGAAAGGACTCAATTTCGTTTTACAGCTTACATATAGTTTGTTAACCAGGGAAGTCAGGGCACGAACTCAAGACAGGAACCTGGAGGCAGAAACGGAAGCAATGCTGTGGAGGGGTGCTGCTTACTGGCTTGCTCTCCATAGCTTGCTCAGCCTGCTTTCTTACAGCACCCAAGACCACAAGCCCAGGGGTTGCCCTACTCACAGTAAACTGGACCCTCCCTCATCAACCATCAAACAAAAGCAATGTACCTTAGGCTTGCCCACAGGCCAATTCTGTAGGAGAATTTTTCCAACAGAGATTGCCTCTTTCCAAATTATGCTAGCTGGTGTCAAGTTGGCATAAAACTAGCCCACACAAGGTTATAAATTCAGCTGAGGGGAAAGCCAGGGACAGATGGCTGCCTCCGACACCCCTTTAGTCTCATATCAGTCCACTTGCCTCTCATGAAAATGAAAGTTCCCCTAGAAGTTAGTTTGAGGGAGTATGGTGGAGCTAGCTATTGTAGACCAGGTTGGCCTTGAACTCATAAAGATCTGGCTGCCTCTGCCTCCCAAGTACTGAGATTAAAAGCACGTGCCACCACAAGTGGCCAGTCCTCAAGTTCTTTAATAGTCTCACCTTCAAGAGGTGGAGTCTTAGTCCATGGTAGTGGATTCCTTTAAGACCAGCACTGGGCAGGCGGGCCTCTGCAGGTTCTAGGCCAGCCTGGGCTACAGAGTGAAACTCTGTCTCAGAAAAAAACGACAGAGTCTGAAGAGATGGCTCAGAGGTTTAGTCCCCAGCATCCACATAGGGGCTCACACTTCCAGGCTCAGAGAATCTGATGCCCTCCTCTGGGCATTGCACACACATGGAACACAGACATACATGCAGGCAAAACACTCAAAAATAATGAATGAATGAATGAATGAATGAATGAATGAATGAATGAATGAATGAATGAAATTGAAAACAAAAGCGAAAGAGGTGAAGTCTCTTTGGCTTCCCCTCAAGAGCCGGGTATTAGTGCCTCACCTGTGAGTAGCAAAGCAGACAGAGGAGAGGACTGGGTCATAAGGCATGCATCTCTCCCCCTCCCCCCTCCTCCCTCCCTTCCCCGTCCCCTGCTGCTCACACTAGCTGAAGCCATCTCCCCAGTCCTGAGGCCTGCTCAGGCAGTCCCGTAAAAAGACCTGGAGAGGAACCCAGGCCTCTGGCTAACAGCCAGGTGGGGACTCCTGCTTGGAAATGGATCGTCCAGTCCATCAGGATCTTCAGAGGGCAACGACCCCAACTCACAGCTTGAGAGCAACCTCATGAGCCCACCCTGAGCCCGACTGTTCCTAGCCTCCTGACCTTCAAAACCTGTGTGAGACATGGAAACTTAAAGCAACTCAACGGCTTTAAGCTGCTGCGTTTGGGGCAACGTTCTGTGTAACAGTGGATAACCCAGGAGGCCCTGCCGCCGCCGCCTCCTCCTCTTCCTCCTCCTCCTCCACCTCCTCCTCCTCCTCCTCCTCACTGCTCTTGCCTGTTCAGTCTTGTGCTGTAATGAAACCTGCATCATCATCATCATCATTATTATTAATTATTATTATTATTATGTGGTGGGTGGCCAGAGGACAACTTTGTGGAATCGATTCTCTCCTTCCATCTTTACTAGGGACCAAACCCAAGTTGCCAGGCCTTGGGTGGCAGGCACCTTTATCCTCTGAGGCAGCCATCTTGCCAGCCCAGATGTTTATTATTTTTAAACTTAATTATTTTAAAACAATGTATTAGTATTAGTACAATGTATTAGTATTCCATTGAGTGAGACCCTCTCTTTCTACAAAAGAGGCCATTTTGTATTTCTCATTAGTCTCATTTATTCCCTCCCTGTATTGACTGGACACCAGAGTCAGGCCATCATTGTCTGTCAAATGACAGAATATTCAAGGAGCTAAGAACTTTGTGCACATGACCCATGACTACTTTGGTTGCTTGACTATGTTTTTCCTTCTATGAAAGCAGGGTCTCTGTCTTGTTTATATTTATGATTTCTTGATTCCTATTATAACACATGATAGGTGATAAATACGTCAGGTGAAACTAAATGAAATATAAATATGACCATTCTGTTCCTTAGGGAGTTTTTCATACACTTAGGTTTAGAGAAGATACAGGTCATAGCTTTTAGCTGTTTAGGAATTCATTTGGAGAGTTACTCAGACAGCTCTTTACTGGGTACCTACTAGGCACCGGACATGCGACTGTAAACATGAGACAATCTTCAGCTTGAACAAGGGCCGCATCCCAACACCATCATCACCACCTCCATGATTTATGCCACCAGCACCTTTTTCTCAGGTCATTACATCTAACATTGTAATCCCAGCTGGTCTTCCCTCCTTCACTTTTCTCCCCATAGTAAAATTTCAACTGTGTTAAAAGGGATCCTGTGAAACCCGAGTCAGAACACACCAGTCCTCCACTCTAACCCTACCAATGGCTGCCCACTTGTGGGAGGGAGCAGACATGGCCACGAGTCACTCAATTGGGCCCACATCAGGAGGGAGACTGTATTTTCAGCCCACTGAACACTGGGTGGCTTTGTGACTTTGGTCGATAGGATGTAGTGGGTGGGACACTGAGCTGGTTCTGGGTGTGGATTTTTGGAGGTTCTGGGTTCTTCTGCTCTGCTTTTGAAATCCCACACCTGCCCAGTAAAGAACAGGCAGGGTTGCCGGGAGGAGGGGATAGGGTGGGTTAAGGAAGACTGCTGGAAAAGACCTTCCAGAGCAGTCAGTTACCAATCAACCTGTCAGCAGAGACGCGCAGACGCGATCCGAGCTAATGCAGCCTTCTGGAATCTTCTGTATGACTTACACACTCATAAGCCAAAAACATGTTTGTTTAAAGCTGTCATGATGTTCTTGGTCTGTTACACAGTGGAAACTTAGTGACCACCATCTCATTCAAAGGGGAAAAAAAAGTCAAACTTTTTGCCTGGCACATGGTAGGTACTCAAGGAATATCCAATGAAATAATTAAGAGAGTCACAAATGGAGTTAGCATTCCAATGAAGGAAACACGATTAATCAGCGGTTATGGTAAGTGCTGCGGAGCACACACACACAATTACTGAGGTAGAATGGTAGCAGGGATGAGAGCATGGGTCTGTGGTTGGTTCTCTGCTTACTTTGGAATAAGGCAAAAATCCTCCCAATGGACGCCAAGAGTACCCAGGACCCCCCACGTACCATATCTCCTGCTCGTCTCAGAGCCTCTAATCCAGAGACACTGGCCTTTCTCCTGCTCCCACTTCAGGACGGATGATGTCCCTGCCTGGAATTTTCACTTAGATATTGCCCCTACTCTTCCTTGGGTTCCTGCTCATGTAATTCCCCTTCATCAAGCTCTTCCTGACTACTGGCTTAGAGAAGTGGCCATCCTCAGAATTCTCCTACCCTGATTCATTTTTATCTGGGACCCTTGTCACCCTGGTATATTATATGCCAACTCACTTGTTTACTGTATGCTCTCACCACTAAATAAAAATTCCACAAGTGTTGAGATTTTTATTTTGGTAAGTTTGCCCTTAGACCAATATTGTCATCAGGCAAAATTAGTAATTGTAATTAGTGGATACTGAAGTTCTTTAGGGACTAGATGTGTTGTCAGATTAAGCAAGGTGAGCGTTTGGCTTTGAGTTACACTGGGAACGTAGTAAGACATTTTATTTTAATGTGTGTGAGTGTTTTGACTGCACAGTGTGTGTGTGTGTGTGTGTGTGTGTGTGTGTGTGTGTGTGTGTGTGTGTACCCTGTGCATTCCTGTTATCTGAAGAGGCCAAAAGAGGGAATTGGAGACCCCAAAACTGAAGATACAGATGGTTGTGAGCCCCCTGTGGGTGCTGGCAATAGAAAACCCAAGTCCTCTGGAAGAGCAGCCAGTGCCGTTGACTGCTGAGCCTTCTCTCCCACCCCCAAACCTGTTTTAAAGAGCCAAAGTGCCAAGATGGGAACGGGATGGTATAATAAAACTACGAACGTGACCATGTCATGTCACACATGGCAAGCACGACCATCTCCATAGCATGTATGACAGGGTGTGGGGACATTACAATCACCTCGTTTTTCTCTCATTGCAGTAGCTCTGAGAGGCAGGCAGGGCAGGTTTTAGGTGGGGGGTGGGGTGGGGGTGGATTTTCATCATGGTTGATCTGACTCCAAGTCCAGAGCTTCTGACACTCATTTTGACATTCTCCCCTTGCTGGGTTCTGACCTTTGACTCCTAAAGACTCCTGGTCAACCTTGAACTCCTGAAGGACCCTCTCCGCCGAAGGCATCCTTTTTCTTGGGAGAATATAAGTGCCCTGCTAAGAGGCATGGGTGGTGCTAAACTTCTCCACAAGCCCCCCTTTCCTGCGTTCCCACTAGTACACCTCATCTCTGTCACACTTAGGGTCCCACCGTGGATCTTTCTAGGAAGCCAGGGAGAGGGTGACTATCACAGTATCCGTTCCAGAGCCCCCCTGGGACCCTCAGAGAGTCCCACCTTCTGGTTTGGCAGTCTGTAAAAGACATTGCTCTCCTTCACTTTTGTCCTCAGGTCACCCCCCTGTCCTGTAGGAGAATGAGGGAGGCCCAACCCCCCAAACAGGGTGGGCAGCTGCTTTTGGGTGAAACCCAGAGAGAGGTCCCAGTCTTACTGCTTTATTTGGGTTTAAAAATCA
Source organism: Peromyscus maniculatus bairdii (assembly GCF_049852395.1). Classification (NCBI taxonomy): domain Eukaryota; kingdom Metazoa; phylum Chordata; class Mammalia; order Rodentia; family Cricetidae; genus Peromyscus; species Peromyscus maniculatus. The sequence goes on from NC_134865.1 coordinate 58,180,553, forward strand.
AGTCGTGTGATGGTGGAAACTCTTTCCCGCTGTTCCCCGCGCTCTGCCATGTTGACAGAAGAGGACTTGCTAATTCTGGCTGGGGATTTTCCCTGCCTGGCTGTTTTTCTCTTTTATCTCCATCAATTGAAGCAAGTTTGCTCTGCCTTTCAAACTGCCGGAAGATACTGGGGTTTTGTGTATTTTTTTTTTCTTTCACCTAATTCTCTGGTCTTTTCCCAGATATGTATTTTCTGTCTAACTACCTTCTAACTTGTTGACGTTTCCGCCCATGTGACTTCCAGCTTGAATTACCAGAAACCACAAGAGAGAGCGTGTGCGCAAGCCCCAAAGTAAGCGAGATGTCCCTTTGGGGAGCAGTCCCTCTGCACCCCAGAGACAGAAGGACGCAGGGGTCGGTTGGAGGTGACTGCTGGACAAGCAGGGGAGGCACCTGTGGAAGGTGGAGGGCTGGTGGCCCCCCTAGCAGTCAGGAAGGGGAGCCAGCTAGTGAGAAGATCGCCCAGAGGCATCTGGGACGTTTTGTGGGAGAGCCCCGAAGATTACGGCCATGCCTCACAGCTCCGACAGCAGTGACTCCAGCTTCAGCCGTTCTCCTCCCCCTGGCAAGCAGGTACCCCCACATCCCCTGCCTTCTGAATACCCTGGGGTGGTGGAAGAGGGCCAGACTCCCCTGTTCTGCCCCGGGGAGCTCTGTGGGGGAAGGAAGTAGCTCTCTACTTGGCAGGGTGCTCTCCGACAGACTCGAGGTGTGGTATTTGTTCTGGGGAGGTACCAGTGGCAAAGCCTTCATCCCACCACAAGCCCCCCTTTCCTCCGTTCCTAGCAGTATGCCTCATCTCTGCCACAGTTAGGTTCCCACCGTGGAACTGTCTAGGAAGCGAGGTGCAGGGTGAATATCACAGAACTTAGTGGAAGGGGTCTACCTGCGGCGCCAGCCAGCAGAGGAATGTTCCAGCAGGCTGCTGGCAGACTCCACCCAAATCCTAGATCTGTAGCTTTCCAGGAAGAGCCGGGGGGCAAGACAGAACTGAGGTGAGGGGGGAGAAATACAATAAGCCAAAGTAAAGTAGACAGGAAGGAAAGGATGACTAAATCTACCTGCCGAGGGACTGACTGCTTCTGTGACTAGAACAGCCATTGAGGAGGGAGGCTGAAGCCACAGCCATTGGGGAGGGAAGCTGAAGCCACAGCCCGTATCTCTTTCCCTGTGGCTTCCATATAGCAGGAAGAAGGCAGTGGTCGTGGAGGTTTGTTGGAGACCTACCTGCACCAGTAGCTAATATCAGCTCCGGGAAACCAGGGATGGAGGGAAGGATTCTGGGACTCTTAGAGTCTTGACCGACTACCAAACCAAGATGCTTCAGCATGAGAGATGCCTCAAATGGGATGCCCTTCCCACCTCGTAGTTTCTGAAGCTCTCTCTACCACATTCTTGACGTCCCTTGCTCTGGAGGGTTCTCCTCATCCAGGATAGACCATACGGATGAAACTTTTCTACATCTCAGTAATGTAAAAATGTCATTCTTTCCTTAGCACATATATCGGGCAGGGGCTGTAGTTCACTGGTAGAGTGCTTGCCTTACACGTATCCAGAGGGCTTACAAAATGCTGCAACCAAAATAAAAGTATGTAACCATCCCCTGTCACACTTGTCATAAGTGATCATCTGCTACCACATCTACCATAAGCCCCTAACCAAAAAGCCTTACTGGTGAAGACCTCTAGAGGAAAACAGTCATCCCCTTGCTCACAATGGTATCAGAGCGGTTCAACTGCCTGGAAGATGGTACCATACTCTTCTTAGGGAGGAAATTACTCACAGTTCCATGGTAACCTAGTCCCCTGCAGCATTATGGGAAGAGCGCTTCCTTGCTCTCCCTAACCCAATGTCTGCCTGCTAGAATGACCTAGAAGTATTGAATAAAGAAGGAAGGAGAATCAGAGCCTGGCCCCAGGATCTGTGACCCCTCTGACAGGGTAGGAGTTGCCAAAGGGCTTCTCTTAGCATCTCCACTGACTTGCAGTATCAGGGGCAAAGCTGGAGCTGACCTCCCTGGTCTTCTATAGGACATACGTAGAGAGCACCCAAAGAGCGCTTTGTCTTCTAAAGCCCCTACCAGTAGCTCACTAAAGCAGGTGGCCTCCACCTCGATTCATAGACTTATTTTGGGGGCCTCATTTGTAGCAGGCATCATGTTCAGGACTGGGGAGGTCTCAAGATGGCTGCACAGTGAAGGAAATGATCGAAAGAAGGAGAGATGGGGGGGGGGCGGGTTCTGCCCAAGGGCACAGCACGAGAAAATTGCTGGAGGAGATTCTCAGGCTTTAGAATCAGCACCAGAGGATGCCATACCCCAGGCTGGCCATGAGCTCAGGGACCAGTGTGGAGACCCTCAGCTTCATCCCGTGTAAAATAGAAATGACTGTACCTGCTTGGAGAGCTGGGGAGTCGTGTCATAGCGTCTCTGAGAGCGCTGGTACAGAAGTTGGCGCCTAGTGGATGCTCATCCAAGTTTGTAAAGCAAAGAAGACAGCAAAAAGGACACCGAGAAGATATACACAGACAGACAGACACACACACACACAGACAGACACACACACACACACACACACACACACACACACACACACACACACCCCAGAGAGAGAACGTGAGGGTAGAGCAGCTCTGGAGCGAGCGGAGGTGGCGGGACAGACTTCATTGTCTTAACTGCTGTTTCCCCGAAGCTGCCGTCCTGAAGCCTCCATCTCTCTTCACTTCTTCACGTAGCTTTTGATCAAAAGAAGACCATGGGAGGAGACCTGAGGGTGGGTAGCAGGGGATGCTGAAGAAAATGTCTTTGGGTGAAGGCTTTTTGTAAATAAGGGGATGGATGGTAGGGAAGGAACTGAGGACCAGGAAGGAAGGAAGGAAGGAAGGAAGGAAGGAAGGAAGGAAGGAAGGAAGGAAGGAAGGAAGGATAACAGCCTGTTTTGACTAGAAGAGAGGGATGGACCTACCTAGTTATTGCTGTCACTGCTTCCTAGGACTCATCCGATGATGTGAGGAAAGTTCAGAGGAGGGAGAAGAACCGCATCGCCGCGCAGAAGAGCCGACAGAGGCAGACCCAGAAAGCCGACACCCTGCACTTGGTGAGTGCCCAGCCTTCGCAGCATGCTCTTGTGCCTTAGGCTCTGCACCCCACACCAGTGGGGCTGTGAGACCCAGCTCTGATGCTGCTGCTGGGGGGCGGGGGGCTATGTACATGGGGAGAGTAAATGCAGGATGAGACTTGCAGGGGCGAGGTGGGGAGGGAAGGCTCTCTTTGCTTAGGCATGCCTTAAAACATCCAGTAGCAGAGAGGCTGAGTCTTTCTAACCCAGGAGAGTGCAAGGGTACATGAGTGGGATGCTGGCAGCCTCGGGGCTTGATGAGAGGCGGAATCACCTGTTCGGAAAGGGACAGCAGAGAGAGCGTCATCCTGCCTGAGTCACCATGAGCAAAATGCTGCTGCTCAGAGGAAGGTAGATGTTAAGTTTGGCTTTGGGATGGCCAATCTTTCAGGACCACACATCTCATCCCTCCAGAAGGCAGCCTGTCTGCCACCCAAATGCCCTTGCATTTGAGAACAAAGGGTCAATGATGCTGCCCTTATTTTTTTTCCTGAACACCATGAAGGTCCTGTGTTGAGTTTCCCATTGTTAATGATACATCTTAGGGGCTGGGAAACACACAGTTTCTGGGCACTTCTCTGGGACAATCACTGTCCTGCTTGAGTGGCCAATATTCTCAAACTCTTCCAGCAGGGAGGAGATGAGTTGCAGCCCCACCTGGGAGGCCCACAGCCTGGGCCAGAGACCCTGAATTCTTGCTGGGCACAGTGCTCCCAACCTGTTTCCTCTTTACAGTCTGCCCTGTTCAGTGTGTTCTTGCTCAACCCTTCTTTCTCCATCACATCCTTCTTCCTTCTCCTAAAATATTCCCATACTGCTAATATTCTAGAAGTTTCTGCCAATGGTAAAAGTACAATAAGCACCAAAACCAACTAAGCTGATGATACAAATGCTTAGCATGGCAATGGACTGCTTTAACCTTATCAGGGATAAGTAATGTGGGGCTGGGGAAACGGGTCAGTGGGCAAAATGCTTGTCATGCATGCATGAGGGTCAGAGTTCAGATTCCAAGAACCGGCATAAAAACCAAATGGGCAGGAGGCAGAGGCAGGCAGATATGTCTGTGAGTTTGCGCTAGCCTGATCTACATAGTGAGCTCCAGGACAGTCAGAACTTCAGAGAGCCCTTGTGTGTGTGTGTGTGTGTGTGTGTGTGTGTGTGTGTGTGTGTGTGTGTGTGTGTGAGAGAGAGAGAGAGAGAGAGAGAGAGAGAGAGAGAGAGAGAGAGAGAGAGAGAGAGAGAGAGAGAGAACCTAATGGCCATGGCAGCCTGCAGTAATTCCAGTTCATGGGAAGTGGAAACAGAGACTCTTAGAGCAAGTTGGCTAGCCCGCCTAGTGAAAAAGAGCAAGCCTTAGGTCCAGCAAGAGATCCTGACTCAATACAGAAGTTAGAAAGTGACTGGAGAAGAAGACACTGCCACCAGCTTTGGGCCTCACACATTCACGTGCACCCATACACATGTATGCCCACGTACAAGCACCCACATGTACACACCGCACACACGTACACATCCAACAAAAGAATAAGTCATGCGCGGTGTTAGAAGACAAAAAGGGGGAGCTCTTCTTTTAGCTTTAAAGAAACCGAAAACGGGATGTCTGAACCTCTCTGCTGCGCTTATGTTTTGCTTGATAGGCACTTAACATACTCTCATGCTGACACCATTTCCAGTTGACCATACATGTCAAACTGACAAAATCAAGACTAAACAGCGCTCAGTACAGACTGAGACCCGGCTACTCATCCACTTCCAGCGATTCCCGTAGGGCTTAAACATCTCACAGCAGTTTCATTAGTTTAAGCTGGCATTTCCCACCTGAGTCTGGTTCTTATGTAATAGTCCTTAAAGCAACAAAGCCACACTTAAAAATAGGATACGATCCTCTTTGTTTGGGTGGGTGGACAAGCACCTTTAATCTTTGTAAGTTCGCGACATTAAAAGAAGAGAAGCTGGGCGCAGCTTTGCACAGGGAAGGGCCAGGCTCCAACAGCCACTCTGCCGTTCGCTGTCTGTGTGACTGAGCCCAGGTATGGTCTTCATGAGCCTTAGACTCGGACCCTCATCTCAATGGGAAATGGCAGGAACTGCTGCCTATAGAGAGAGTGCAGATGAAGCACTCGGTATGGTGCCTGGCGTGCAGGAAACACTCCAAAGATTCCGTGAAGCCAGACTTGGAATAATAGCATAAGAAGCATGAAAACTGAGATTAAGCAGGCGTATACATACACATATGTATACTTTTCTACATAAAGGCATACGTGTATTTTCCCTGTATGTATGTATGTATGTACTATTATGTGTGTTGTGTGTGTGTTGTATGTGTGTGTAGTGTGTGTGTGTGCGCATGCGCGCGCGCATGTGCGTGCGCGCATGTGCGTGCGCGCATGTATGTACTTTACTTTTACTTTTTCTCCACCGAATCTCGGTGCTGAGAGACTTCCTAACGGCTGTAAAGCTCAGACACATTTGAGGCCCGAGAGTCTTCTGTAGTACTCACCCCTCCTGTGGAAGCCCCCCCCCCCCCCCCCCGCCCCCACTGCACACCTGCTCACTTCTAGTAGCAGAGTGCTGCCTCCCTCCTGACACAGGAGTGGGAGTCTCCCTGTCTCTAGCTGCAGGCTGCCTCCCTGTAAATTCAGCCCTCTGGTCTCTGCCCAGCCCCTCAGGGGAGGTCTTTGAACTGGCAACTTGTCTGTCTTGGGAAGACAAGAGGCAGGACCAAAACGTTTAGATGATGGTCCTGGTTACAACTGCGGTCGAGTAATCTCCGGTGTTCTGTGGGTCCATAGGGTCATGGGGTCATCGTGTCCATGTCCCAGCCTCAATCCCCACAGCACCCCAGTTTCCTTGTATTTAAACGCTACCCGCTCCTTTCTTTGGAGCACTGTACTGTGCGTTTATGTCCTGCCCAGTGACCAGGTCTCAGGGGCTGCACCCCAAGCCTGTGGGCTGCTGTCACGATAACCCAGAACTCCGTGGCTTCAGGTGGGAGCTCTTAGCAGCAACACACAGCTGCCACCATGCAGAGAGTTTGGCTGTGGTCTGAGCTCCATGGCGTGTCCTCTTGCTGACTGTCACCCCTCTCCATCACCCTCTTATATACATGTGTGGTTCGGAGAGAAAAGCTCTTGCTTCCTCCCGTGAGTTCAGTTTCAAGTCTCGGTTTGCCCTTGACTCCTTTCTATGCTTTCTCTATATGCAAGGCTCCGGAACCTTCTTCTGGCCATAGGGTTCATCCACCAAGAATTTGAAAATCAGGGCTTGTGGGTTACTGGGAATATATCCAGTAAGGGACACATGGGGCTCATCTTGGGGTCCTAGCCTCACATACGCCGGGCTGCCAGTGTCTTCTTAATGTTTCCCGTTGGCACTGTTACCTGCCTTAAAGCCCCCAGAGCCTAGCCTCTCCTGTGAGAGTATAAGATGCTGCCCAGTTAGCATTTTGAATATTCGCTCTGTCATCAAGCATGGAGCACTGATTGCTTTTCAAAAGACAGAGGTGGGAGGAGCCTTCTGTGGCAACCATGTTACAGTGATCTCAGCATTAACTCCATACAAAACGTACTTGTGATTCTGTTCATAATTATGAAATGGATGTGATGATTTCCAAGACACAGACGGAAACACAAAACAACAGAAAAGTTCAATTATTCAATAAATAGAGTTGGGACACCTGGCTAATTACTCGAGGAAGCAAAAGGCTGGGTCCCTCGTTCCTTATACAACACACAGACAGATTAAGTATTGTTCAAGGAGACTAAAGACATCTTAGGGGGAAATATGAGCTTTTAAAATGTATCTTGGCATAAAAAAATTTCAAATAAAATAGAAAATCATAAAGGAAAATACTGATATACAAACATACCTCAAAAAAGAAAAAAAAAATTGGCTGAGCATGGTAGCACACGCCTTTAATCCTACCACTCAGAGGTAAAGGCAGGTGGACCTCTGTGAGTTCGAGACCAGCTTCATCTACATAGTGAGACCCCCCCCCATCTCGAAAGTCTACATAGCTCAAAACACTATATGCAAAATCAAAGGCAAATGGAAAACAGGGAGGAGATTATCTAGAGAGCTTGGAGCCAGAAAGGCATGTTTACTGCATCTGTGAAAGCTCTTTGACCCCGAAAGCGATGGATCTCACAGAAAAATGAGCAGGGACTATAAACTTAGAGAAAGGGAGAAAGATAATGTACTTAAATATGTGAAGATGTGGCAGGCCTCCTCAGGAAAATGCCAATTAGGGTGACGGAGTGAAAGGTCACACAGGAAATGGCCAAGGGAGAGGGGAGAGTGAGGATCACACTCCCTTAGCAGGACCAGTGGCTACAGCCCATCAGAGGGCAGCGTGACCAGGCCCCCCTCAGATGACACCTTCCCTGTCTCCCAGCAGTTTGCCGTCCTGGAATCTGTTTGCGAGCACACCATTGATGACTCAATTCTCTGCTGGGTTTTGTTTTTTTCTCTTGGTTTTTGTTTTGGTTTGGTGGTACTGAGGACTGAACTCAGGAACTTGTACATGGCTGGGCAGATGCTCTACCACTGGTCTGTAAGGACCAGAAACCAGTTAAATATCCATCAGTGAAAGGGTAGTTGAGGGGCTGGAGAGATGGCTCAGTGGTTAAGAGCACTGGCTGTTCCTTCAGAGGACCTGGGTTCAATTCCTAGCACCCACATGGCAGCTCACAACTGTCTGTAACTCCAGTTCCAGGGGATCTGACACCTTCACACCAATGCACATAAAGTAAATTTAAATAAGTTATTTTTTTAAAAGGGTGGTTGAATAAATGATAGTCCATTCTGAGTGGGCTATTACAAAACTGTTAGAGTGAGTTGTGTTTCAATGTAGAAAGACTATCATTTCCTTTTCTAAAATAGTTTTAAATTTTTTTTTAAAGTTGTATGTGTGTGTGCGCACACATGTGCGTGCACACATGTAAGCACAAGTACAGGAATACAAGTGCCCACAAAAGACAGAAGGAGGTGTTGACCCCATGGAACTGTGAGCCATAGAGATGGAAACTGAACTCAGGTCCTCTGCAAGAGCAGTAGACGCCCCTAACCACTGAGCCATCTGCCCAGCTCCTCTTTACATTTTTCTAGATTACAGTCATTTATTGTTTGTTTGTTTGCTTATTATGGGGGAAGGTGCATGCATGTCACCATGTGTGGAGGTCAGAGGCCAACCCAAGGAGTCAGTTCTCTCCCTCCACTGTGTAGGTCCTGGGGATGGAACTGAAGTCATAAGGCTTGGCAGGAAGCACCTTTACCCACTGAATCATCTCACCAGCCCCAAGTCCCCAGGCTCTTAAGTAAGAAAAGTATAAATACAGTATCTAGTTTACTCTGAACCACATTGTTTTTTGGAGGGGGGAGGGTTTCGAGACAGGGTTTCTCTGTAGACCAGGCTGGCCTCGAACTCACAGAGATCCACCTGCCTCTGTCTCCCGAGTGCTGGGATTAAAGGCGTGCACCACCACTGCCCAGCTCCGAACCACATTTTTAAATCTGTTTGAGCAAAGTATACATGTAAGTTTCAAATGGATTACCCAAACTTACTGATGTTATCTATTTCCAAAAAGTCACGCTGAAGTTGGAAGACCGGAGGGGGCGTCATTTGCTCTTTTAATCCCTTTTTATCTCTGTCCTTTCAAGGGGCAACTATCATTGAGGTTTGAGTGACCCTCAGGTCCATGGTATGAGATGAAACACTGTAAGGGATGGCTAGTCATTTCCCGATGGCAGGTCATCTGTCACCGCTGGAGGCTCTCTGGCACCTTCCAGCATAGGGACCTTTCAGTCAGTGTCAGAGATCAATTTAGAAACATTGCTCACAGAAGGCTCAGAGTAGAGGAGGTGGGAGGTGGTCAGCAGAGTCATCCCAAAGAGCGTTGTTAGCCTGTGAGATCTGGTCCCTAGGGCGACCTGAAGCAAGGTAGTCTGAGTGCCGATGTCAGATCTGGAAACCAGAGTACCCAGTGCTCCTTTCAAAGGAGGTGAGCCAGGTAACTGGCTGCTATAGGCTCTTGAAGGAATCTCACCACAGTTCAGGACAGAGATATTTGTAATATTTAATATCACATAAGACAGAAAAATCATGTAAACTGAGTTAATACCATGAAAAATGAGGAGAAGTTAGAGGAAAATTAGATAATTGAGACGTTCCCAAAGACGGTGCCCTTGGCCTGCTGGGGTGCCTTTGTAGGGTCCTCTACCATTTCCACGGTTCTTTGTCTGACTCTGGGAGACTGTGCCCTAAGGTTTATTAGCATAAAGAATTCAAAGATCTGTAAAAGAATAAAACACAATGAGATTATGTTCTGGCTAGTTCTACCTTTTAAAAGTGCAATGTGAAGCCAGTGAATCATCTCTGGAAGAGAGACGCCTCTCTGGTGTCTCTATCTCTCTGAATTTCTTTTAAAGAGTGTGGTGACTGCACACCTGGCTGTGGTCAGTTTCTGTGCATTTGGTGCCCTACCAGCAATACAGCGTCTGATGGGGGGGGGGGGAATCCTTTGCCTTAAGTAATCTGCCCAAGGTTACACAGCTTGAACTTCAGAGTGCTCCTTCCTAACCACTAAACACACTATTTGTATCTTCCTTGGATCACTAGCTGAGTTTATTTTTTACTGTTTAAGCAATGCCCTCCAAAATTCTTATTTTTCCCAGCTCATCTTTTGGCTTCATTAAGAAAGTAAAGATCTCTCTCTCTCTCTCTCTCTCTCTCTCTCTCTCTCTCTCTCTCTCTCTCTCTCTCTCTGTCTCTGGTCTCCCGTCTCCCTCCCTCTCTCTCTGTCTCTGTCTCTCTGTCTCTGTCTGTCTGTCTGTCTGTCTCTCTCTCTCTCTCTCTCTCTCTCTCTCTCGTGTGTGCGCGCGCGCGCACGTGCGTGCACACGTGCATGCATATATAAATATACACACACACATATGTGATACATGTATCCATTTTTAGAAGGTTGTGTTGCATTAATATTGTACATGAGAATAAACTTTGGAGACAGTGCTTCCACTTATAATCGTGTAAGGCAAAGATAATAGATGAGGATGCTTGAAGCATGGGTATCTGTGGACTGCAAACACTATGAATGCCATAAAATTAGGTAGATGGTTAAGAACGGGGTATTGATCAGATTGTGATCCATTTATACAATGGAGTTTGAGGCTGGCACTCGACATGACTGTGGAGATCTATGTCTGTTGACTTAGAAAGATGTCTACGAGACTGAATTGAGTTAAACAAGCAAGTCTTGAGGAGTATGCCGAGCACCATCTGCTAATGTAAAGCCTGCGGGTTGGGGTTAAAAGCACAGTCTCCAAAATACTAATAGTGGTTACTCGTGGGTGACTGGGCTTGGGTAATTGCCTCACTCCTGGTACTCTGCAGTTTTATTATGATGAATATGTGCTGTGTAAGCAATCAGAAATAGTTCCAGTCTTTGCACATCAGCTATTTGAGTAGAGGAAGAACAGGTCAAAGCAATTTAACTACCCCAACTGCTTATCCAAGGATGATAGTTTGGTGTGTTAGGGTTGGGAGGTACTCACACTTGAAAAATGCCTGTCTAAACTGGATTGTGGGTACCAGGTCATAAGCCAACAGCTACCCCATCTAACAGGTGTCCTCAGGAGGCCATCCTCAGTGGCTCCTCAGTGTGATCCCTGCTTCCCACAGGAGTGGACTGGTCCAGGGGATAAAGGTCTGTGGTGATATATTGCGTACCTCAATAAAGCTTGCCTAGGGATCAGAGGACAAAGCTGGCCACTATATTAAACATAGAGGTCAGGCAGTGGTAGCACATGCTTTTAATCCCAGCACTTGGGGGGAGGAAGTAGGAAGATCAGGAGTTCAAGGCCACCCTGGGCTACAAGAGACTGAACCAGTCTACAAGAGAAACAGAGCCAGGTGGTGGTGGTGGTGGTGCAGGCCTTTAATCCCAGCACTAGAGAGGTGGAGACAGGAGTATGAGGATTTGTAGAGGTAAGAAGTTTTAAGTGGCTGCTGGCTCTGTCCTCCCATCCCCAGATAAGTTTTATTGTGGTACACAGTATTATCACCACAAAGGTCCTTTAGTTTGTCTTTCCATGGAGGGTCTCACCATGGGTTCACATAATGGCTTCTAGAGGAAATGCCAGGAATTGTGGCCATACTATCTTGTTCACAGGATCAAAATATTTAAAAAGGAAACTTGGGGTGGGGGGTAGACCAACTTGTCATGTTGCCAGTGAGGAAATCAGTGTCTTTTCTTAGGGACACCCAAGGATCCTGAGTTCTTGTCTCCCTACAAGTCTGCATCTGCTTTGTGCAAAGCTTTCTGAGCTTTGGGTTTTTGTTTGTTTGTTTGTTTGGTGGGGGGTTGCTGTTGTTTGTTTGGTTGGTTGGTTGGTTTTGCTGTTCCCATCTGTCATTTCACAAAGGGTAAGCCATGAAGTAGACCCATGGCCAGAATTCTTGCACAGCAAGACTCTTCTTAGTTCTAGAACATTCGACAAACAGCAAGAGACACTAAGAGGATTTAAGGTGGGTAAGGCCTAGAGTTTAAATACCTCTTTATTGAGAAGATGTAAAGGCAGGAACCCAAAAGGCTGATGATATTTTTGAAGAAAATACTTGCATTAAATTAAATACATGAAGATTTAATATGTGTACCAAGAAAGAACATCTTTTGAAAGAAAAACATCAAGACGCCTATCAATAAGTGGGCAAAGACTATGCACAGAAGGCCTACACACATTTTTCCTAGCCAAATGAAAATGACCTAATTTTCTATTCTGATGACGAAAACAATATGCATCAAGGCAGGGTTTCTCAACCTCAGGGTGATTGGCGTTTTGAGTCTCATACATTTTTCTTTTCCCCTGGTACTGGGAATTGAGCCTAGGGCCTATACATGCAGGGCAAACACTCTACCACTGAGCTACACCCCTGGTCTTTTCCCCTCTACATTAAAAATTTTGAGACACGGTATCACGAAGCTACCCAGGCTAGCCTTAAAGGACGTGTAAGGTCCTCTTTTTTTACTTTTTTAAGATGGTCTTTTTTTTCATCATTAGAAATCGATAACTTGTACCAGTAAATGGCATTAAGAAATTTTCACAAATGCCAGGCAGTGGTGGTGCACGTCTTTAATCCTAGCACTTGGGAGGCAGAAGCTTGGGAATCTCTGTGAGTTCAAGGCCAGCCTGGTCTACAAATCGAGTTCCAGGACAGCCAGGGCTTCACAGAGAAACCCTGTCTTGAAAAACAAAGAAAAAAAACAAAACAAAACAAATAGACAAAACAAACAAACAACAACAACAGCAAAAAAAGTGTTAGGGACTAGGATCATGGGTATTTTACTTCTTAAAAGCTCTTTAAGGCCAGGCATGGTGATGCGTGCTGTAGATGTAACCAACAGTCTTATTAAATAAGAAACACAGAACCAATGTAAAAGAGAAAGCAAGAGGTCAGAGCTCAGAGCTAAAATCTCACCCTTCCTCCTGTGGTGTCCCAGCTTCCCGAAAGAGAGCTATATCCTGTCTGTCCGTCTTTTTATAGTATTTTGTTATGCCTTCTCATTGGTTGTAAACCCAAACACGTGACTGTCTCGTCACTGTCTGTATGTACAGCCCCCCAGGTCTTGAAGGCATATGTCTCCAATGCTGGCTGTATCCCTGAACACACAGAGATCTATGGGATTAAAGGCGTGTGCCACCACCGCCACACTCTTGCTATGGCTCTAATAGCTCTGACCCCCGGGTAACTTTATTTATTAACATACAATCAAAATCACATTTCAGTACAATTAGAATACCACCACAGCTTGCCTTTAATCCCAGAACACAAGAGGCAGAGGCAGATGGATCCCTCTGACTTCAAGGCCAGCCTGGTCTACATAGTGAGGACCAGGTCAGCAGAGGTACATAGGAGACCTTGCAATTTATCCTCCAAGCTGGAGCACTTTGGGGAGTTAAAATGGACCCTAGTAAACATCAGACCCTAACGGCAGATGGACTTGGACCATCCCAGGAAGCAGGGCAAGCCAAGGGCACGGACCTGGATCACTCACAAACGCAAAGGAAATGATAAGCTCAAAGCCAAGCAGAGGGCCCAAATTCTTAGGCCCAAAAGGCAACTTCCAGTACCTGGGACGACTCAGCTGGCACATGAACATGCCTCTTGTTCGTCGATTAGCTGGGAGCTCCAGCAAAGGGAGACCCGAGTCTCAGCACCCACCAGCAGGTCTTACTTTCCACTGTTGGTCTAGAAACCAAACAAACACAGGATCTCACTAATTACACCTTGTGAAAAACAAACAAACAACAACAACAAAAAAAACGCTTCGAAGAAAATGCAATACAATGTTGAAAGTGAATTAGGGACAGGGTGAAGGCAGTGATGTGGAGGGGGGGGGTCCCCAGGCCCTGACACTGGAGCTCAAGAGCACACTGAAGAGGAGGCTGGGAAGATCTGGGGAAAGGGAACCCACGACAGAGACTTGGAGTGGAAAGTCATGAGGCATCAGAAAAGGACAGTGAGCCACAGAGAGTCAGATATGCAGGGGGGGGGGTCCAGATTGGGAAGGTGGAGGATATGAAGACCATTCTAACCCAGGCTGGGGATTGCTTTCAAACTTTTTTTTAAAATAGAATATGTTTTATTAATTCTTAGACAACTTCATACACTTAAACAGTGCCTACTGATCATCCTCCCCCGACTCTCTCCTCCCAATCTCCCCAACACATTCCCCTTCCCTCCCTGACTCATGTCCTCTCTTTTAAAAACAAACATTTTTTTTTTTTTTAAATCCACGAAGTCCAGTTAATGCGGCCATGGGACTGTTCGCTGATCTTGTCAGGTAAAGCCAGCTGCCGTGAGTTCATGAGTTTAATGGCCCATCTAGAGGACAGCATTTCACGGGGCTCCTCCTCATCCTCCAGCTCTTCCATTCTGTCTGCCCCTCTTGTGTGGAGTTCCCTGAGTCTTGGATGAAGGGCTAGAGTGGCTATCGATGTACCGTCTAGAGCTGAGCACTCAGAAGCCATTTGTCCCCTGCCCTTTGACCCGTGATGGGCCTCGACATTAACTGCTGGCCACAGCAGACAGACTTCTCTCTGGCCAAGGTGGAGGGCAGCATCCTCTGTAGCTATCAGCATCAGTACCAGGAAGGCAGTTTGACAGCATGTCCTTTATCAGGACAACGGTATCAGGTTACCGGACCTGGGCCTAGACCTCCCAAGCTAAGGGCCTTGTGAACCAGTGAACCTAAATTCTTATCACAAAGTGGGAAGCAGTAGCCTCCCCAGGCTGTATGAGTTGGAATTAGAGAGCCAGTGTGAAGGAAAGTGGAACTCCAGCTGTAAGGAAGGAGGAATCTGTCTCAGGTTTGTCTGCTAGTCAAGTGCAGAACCCGGCCTTGACACACACACACACACACACACACACACACACACACACACACACACACACACACACAATCAACCTGGGTGTCTTCTCCCCGAGAACGATGCTTTTCTGTCAGTGTGCTCAGGAGAACTCTGAGTTCGCCCCTTCACCACAACGGCCTTCCACTGTGTCTGCTGGAGCCTCCTTGGGTTGGTCAAGCCCAAGTGAGGGAAATGACATTCAAAGCTGAGGTGGTGGCAGAGTAGTATTAGCTTGGCTATTCCCACTCTCTATGCGGCTGGGCCTTTTGAAAAAGGAACCTCTGAGATTCTTTTGTAACTGTCCTAGAGGCACAAAGCAGAAGCTGTTACAGCTGGAATGTTGGGTAAAACACTCACCAAATAGCCTGAATGTCACACGTCTACTCAGTAGACACTTTCACAGGCATCTGTTACATTCCAAGGTGGCAAGCAAGCCTCCTGAGCATTTACTGAGTGCTGTCCCATCACTGAGGACTAACTCGTGAAGATAATGGCATCTTCCCTCTGCCCTGAGGGAAGATCGCCATCTCAAAAGGAACTAGTGTGACCAAGTTTTGAGTGAGATTCACACAGATTCCCACCTCCCGCCTTTCCTTCCTAAGAGCCAGGTGTGCTGGGGCCAGAGAGAGGCTCCTGGGTGAATGAGCTTGCAGCATAGTGTGCCTACCTGAGTTTGATCCCTGAAATTCATAGACCTGGCACCACAAAGATGACCTCTGGCCTCTGCAGACCTGCCCATAGCTCATGCATGCCTGTCCCCCCCCCCCACACACACATTATACACACACAATAATAATAACGATTAATAAATTTAACACTTTAAGAGCTGTTCTGAACGTTGTTTTCATCAACAGTATATTTATGTTAAAATTCCAAAGTGTTTTAGAAAAATTTTTAACTTAGAAATTTTCATCCAACTCTAAGATGCTTTGTCTTATGTACTTATAAAAATATATATTTAATGTAGCCGGGTGGTGGTGGGGCACACTCTGGGAGTCAGAGGCAGGCAGATCACTGAGTTCGAGGACAGTCTGGTCTACAGAGCTTTCCCACAGCCAAAGCAACATAGAGAAACCCTGTCTTGAAAAACAAACAATCCAAAAACAAACAAACAAGAAAGAAAGAAAGAAAGAAAGAAAGAAAGAAAGAAAGAAAGAAAGAAAGAAAGAAAGAAAGAAAGAAAGAAAGAAAGAAAGAAATATATTTAATGAAATAAATTTAATAAGGTGATTAGTTATTCTATTATACTGGTGTTAAAAACCCACAGTGAACATGAGTCTCAGTTTGGCTAAGCACTGGGCTCGTCGGGGAAATATTTCTAAAATCTTAATGCCTGAGCCCCATGCAGAACAATGAACTTGGGGCCTCTACAGGGCACAGGGTGGAGTCCAGACGGCAGAGTCTGCCTGTGGATCGCGGTGCTGTTCATCACACAGCTTGAAAAGTGCTTTGAAAAGCATGGAAGAGCGCAATGCTGAAGGGATTTCAGGACAGGGGTAGGGCAGCCACGCAGGGAGACTTTCCAGAGTCTCTGCTATTGGAGATGAAGTAGGACTCAAAGCAGAAGCCGGGATGATCTGGGAAAAAGGGACCAGCGGACAGACTCTGGGCCAAAGCAACCTGAGGCACCAAAAATGGATGGAAGAGCCACAGGCAGAAATAAACTGGATAAACTGAAGCCATGGGGGCGGGGGGGGGGGGCCGCGGGGGGGGGGGGATGCGGCAGGAAGTGTGGATTCAGTCTGTACAGTTATGTGCATGTATACCCAGGGACCCCGTCCCAGCACCTCGTAAGCCTCTGCTCTCTGTTTTCCCAATTGGGCTTCCCAGGAGTCCAGACAGCAACACGTAGTAGATAGGCCATCAAGGGGAGGCAGCAGCTAGCGGCGGTTTCTTTTTCTCACGTAGCAAGAAGCTCAGAATGGAAAGAGCAGGTTAGAGGCAGAAAAACAAAGCTCTCCTGTCTGTGCTACCAGCATCGGAGCAGCTTCTCCTCGAGGCGGCGACATGGCTGCTGATCCTCCAGGCTTTCACTCTGTGTTGAAGGACAGTGGATTTGTCCTTGCCCAGTGGCTCTACCCTGTAAGAAGAAAGAGAATCCCCTGTCCCTGTGCTTCTATCTACATATTACCAGTCACACACACAGACACAGACACAGACACAGACACACACAGACACACACACACACACACACAGACACACACACACACACACACACACACACACACACACACACACACACTCGAGGACACTTTGCACCAGATGCAAGGAAGCTGGGCATTTGAGTCTCTCAAGTTGAAAGCAGTGGGGTGTTGGGGAAGGACGCTGAGTGAGCCAACCTCCAGTGTTTTTCAAACTGTGAGGAAAAATGAGACCCAGGCAACAGCCTTCCACTCCCATGACTATAGACAGGGCCTCGAGGGCATGGCTGGTGTGACTGACCAGCTGCTGGTGGCTGGGAGCTGAAGACAGATCCAGAAGAACCCAATATGTATGTGGTGGCTCTTCCCCTCAGGTGAAAGGCCATGGTGGCAGGTGGAGGCCTAGTCCTTCCTCTCCTGGGGAGCTGCCCACCTCTCAGTGAGAAACATTCTTCAGGAACTGTGGGCTCCACTTACCGTAACCTGCTCTGGATGTGTGTGCGGCACAGGGTGGCACCAACTCCAGATGCACGTGAGTTGGAATCTCCTTGTGCCGAAGGAAGTATGCACACTCCTTTGAGCCGGAAGAACACCGAGGTTATTTCAACCTCTGGAAATGGCTATTAGTAAAGGCGAGGAGATGGGGCTGGAGCAATGGCTCCATGGTTAAGAGCAGGGTCTGCTCTTCCAGAGGACCCAGGTTCGATATCCGGCACCCATACGGTGGTTCACAACCATCTGTAACTCCAGTTCCAGGGGATCTGACACCCTCTGATGGCCTCCACAGGCACCAGGCACATAGTGGTGTATGAGCATACATGCAGGTAAACATGCACATAAAATACAATTTCTTTCTTTTTTTTTTTTTTAACAAAGAAAATGCAGGAAGGTCAAAGCCCTCGCCGGGAGCTGGCCCGGAGCACAGTAGACCCCAGCCAGAAGGTGCCAGCTGCTCCCAGTCTGCCTCCAGCTCAGCTGCCTGGGGCTGAGGGACCAGCCTGGGGATTCCCCACTGCTGAGTGACCCCCTCTTCAGCCCCTCCAATAGGGGATTTCCCAGAATGTTCCCATGCCTCAGGAAGCCTCCTCCTTAGCCACCCCCAGCTCTTGACAGAAGTGGCATCAGGTGACCCCACAGGTGAGGGAGGGTGAGCTGTGAACATTAGCATTTGGATTAGCATGGGGGAGGGAGATGGGGCCGGGTAACATGGGCGCGGGAGTAGGGCTAATTCTAGCTCACGGGGTTCTAACAGGTTCCCAAGGCAGGGGCTGCAGCCTACAAGCTGTGTGACCTCCAATGTATTGCTTAACTTCTCTGGGCCTCAGTTTTCCCTCTGCTGTAAAAGGGAGATGTTACATACTGTGCCATGATGTCACAAAGATTAGACATGATGACAGCTATAAAGCACTTAAAAGGGCAGGTCAAGGGGCACACGCCTATAATCCTAGCAATCAGGAGGCTGAGACAGGCAGATCTCTGTGTTTGTGGCCAGCTTGGTCTACCCAGCCAGTTCCAGGTCAGCTAGGCTCCATAATAAGACTCCTTCTCTGTCACACACACACACACACACACACACACACACACACGGCTGGGGGTGTTACAGGCTCTAGTCTACTAATGCATTAGGTAGGCAATTGGGAATCTGAAATATTGGAGAATCGAGGGGACTCTAGAGACACCCCCGTTCCTGTGACTAGCGGCATTAGCTGCCCAGTGGAAGTCTTGTGGAGCCTGTAACAGTGGAACACCCCAGCATCGCTAGTGCTTCCCGGAGGACCCAATACCTGGCTAAGGTCGGGGATCATCTTGTCTTCAAGTGAAAGAACTGGTATTCAACAGGGAAAGCGCATCCCCCAAGGGCCAGCCACCCGCTGCCACGGAGCCAGGCCCTGGCTCATGGTGGAGGATGGTCTGGCCTCCGTGGAGAGCCTTTCCAGGGTGGCAGGATGGAAGTGGGCAATTCTGTGGCTTCAGGGGTGTGGCCAGCTCGGCATGTGGTGTTATGTGATGTTGTGTGGGGTCATAGTCTCTGTGTGTAATGATCATTATAACTGCTGTCCCTTGGGAGGGCACAGGGGGCTGGGGTCTTCTCCTTGCTCCTGGGAGCCCCTGGCTCACCCCAGCAGTCAGGTCCTCAATGCAGGAGAGGCAGGAAGGAGGAGCCCAGCTGGAGGCCTGCAGATCTCCTTCCTGGCTCTGGGCCCACCTTTAGAGGCTTCTACACTTCTGAGAAGACACATGTGTGCAGGGACTCTGTGGCACTTTCTCCTCACCAGCCTGTGGGCATTTTAGGAAACTAGGCAGTATGGTTTTGCCCTGGGGCTCAGTTGGCCTCCTGGTAGGATGGTCAACACTGACAGCTGACTTCGTGAGAACCCGGATGGGCCTAACCACGTTCTGAAAAGCAAAGATCAGGCTAACTATGTGAAAGTCAGGAGGCAGGTTAGCTCTCTCCACTGTGGCCAGAGAGGCCTGCCTGGTAGAGGAAATTTCCTTCATACACCCATCCACTCACTCCATGCCCTCACTGAGTTCTGGTCCCTGCCCACACTGGGAAGCTAATGGGTATGGTTGTTGTCCCTGTGGATAAACAGCTGCCCCCAACTGTCCCTTTAGCTATAAGTCCTCTCAGGGGGCCCTGCTGCCCCGGGCAGGGTAGCGAGATGAGGCCCAGATCAGCCACTTCCTCCTGCAAGGGAAGTCAAGCCAGAACCTTTCTCTAGGGAGTGGCCGGTGTGGGCAAGGGCCTGAGTTTACAGACATTTCTCTCGCAAGAAGCAGTTTGGCTTTGTGAGGTAAAGACAAACTGTGCCCCACAGTTAGAGGCAGGAGGCCGAGCTTATTGGTCAGGCCTGCGCCAGCTTGGGCTCTGGAATCTGCAGGCCCAGGAGATGGCAAGAGGAGAAAGCTGGAGCTTGCTCCTCCGAGCTTGCTAGTCACTTCCCGAAAGCTGGGCCTGCCCCTAGGCGGGGAGAAGCGCAGAGCCCGCCCACCCTGTCCGTCCCTACTTGCTGCCTTGGGGTTTGCCCAGGCTCTTCAGAGCACTGAACTTACAGTAAATGCTGTCACCAGTGGAAACTCTCATAGGGGGCGAGGAAAGGACCAGGACTCCGGGGCCCCAGTTCCCGTCTTAGCGTACTGCCCCGCCCCCCCCGCCCCCCGCCCCCCCAGATTCATTTCGCCCACCTTTCAGTAAAGGGGCAATGCCTTCCTGGTAAAGGGCTTGCGGACCTCCCTCTGGGATGTGTCAGGAAAAAAACAAAAAACAAAAAACAAAAAAAGCGTTGAAATGCCCATCTGGCCACAGCCTGCTGGAGCAGCATCCAGGGACTAACCACCATCCAGCTTCTGGCTTCCCTTACCCCACTCTGGAAATGGGGGTTTCCTCTGCACCCGGCTAGGGGCCTCGGTTAGCTCAGAAAGCATTCAGAATGTCAGGCTGAGGCTGAGCACGCTCACATCTGACCTTCAAAAGAACTGGAAGCCGGCTTGATGAGCGAGGTCAGGGTCCTATGCTCCCCTCCACCACTTAAAAAAAAAAAAAAAAAAAAAAAAAAAAAAAAAAAACCACGGCTGCACTGGGTTTAGATGATTGGCAGTGTAAGTGATAAATCCCATCTCTCGTCAGCCTGCAGCCCGCTCCTGACGGATTATTTAGGGCAAATTGTAAATGTCAAGTTATCTTACCTCTGTTAACCGCTGTGCTTTTGAGTCAACGTTCTCATGCCAACAACTGATGCTATCAGCCAGCCAGTCAACAAACATTTAAGTTCATCTGGCACTTAAGCAGCCATTTAATACGTGTTTAGATCATTAAAGCAGATTTTATAATCGCTTGCGCCGTGGTGACCCAGTATTTTATTCACCATAATTCTCAAACTTGCCTGGTCATTAGAATGACCCAGGACACCTGTTAAAGGCTCAGATGTCCAGAGCTAGGGCAATGGTTTAGTTGGTAAAGCACTGATGTGAGGACCTGAGTTCGGTTCTCTACATCCGCATAAAAAGTGGGGTGAGGGGGGTGCACGCCTGGAATCTCTGCAATGGTGAGACTGGAGGCAGATCCCTGGAAGCTTGTGGGCCAGCTGGAAGTTCCAGGCCAGTGAGAGACCCTCTCTCAAACTGTGGAAGGTGTGAGGTGGGGGTGGGGAGTCACCTTCTGACCTACACACACACACACACACACACACACACACACACACACACACACACACACACCTAGCATGTATGCACCTGCAACTATACATGTTTGTACACAACGCACACGCGGAAAAGAGAAATTTCTCCTCAAATCCCAACTCTGCAAAAATAAGAGCTGCCTGCTGGCGCAGGTGGCTTCTGAGCCGAGCTGAGATTCCTTTGCCCCCCCCCCCCCAGCCAGGTTGCCTATCTGGTGAGCTGGGGAGGCTCCAGCACTTAGCAGGGGTCTGTTCTCTCAGGTCTGGGAATCCCATGGTCTGGAGAAGCTATTGCTTCTCGGCAATTGCTATGTACCGGAGCGCCATGGCGGCTGGTAAAGGATGCAGTCCCCTACCAACGCGGAAAGATGTTTCCGGCCGAAATGCTCGTTGCTTCTGTACTGAGGCGGAGAGCACAGGACTTACCTGAGCTTCCCCTCCTATGGTTTTAGCGAATCCACTGTCAATTGTGATCTGAGGATTCTCAATGGAAAGTTCCAGAAATAAACAAGTCTTAAGTGACTCCGATTATAGTATGTAGTAGTCATAAATGTTCCGTTCCGTGATTGTTTGTTGATAATCGCTTCCTATGTTTATGAACTTCCTCCTAGGTTTACACTTCGAGAAGCACTGAGTGTGAGTGGGCACTGTCCAGGGTCTGGGGATGGTTTGGAACAGGATTGCGAAACTCGACACTCGTGGAGCCTCAGTATTCACAAAGGCTCGCTCTAAACACCCCGGAGGGGGAAGCAGCGGTGCTTGTGAGAAAAGTGCAAACACACGGCACTTGGTGTGCGTGCTGGGGGTGGAGTAAACCGGCAGAGAGTGTCCCGTACACTGCTTTCCACTCTCTTAGGGTCTGGCCCGATCGCCAGTTCCTCTTGGTATATGCTTACCACTCTGAGGCCAGGGGCACACATGCAGGCATGTTTGCACACGTACCTATAAGAGCACAAGTGTGAGCTTGTGCGTGCGCATGCGTGTGTACACACACACACACACACACACACGCACGCACGCACGCACGCACGCACGCACTCACACACTCTACCTGGGTGAGGTTTTCCATGGCTTTTCTGCACCAGACTTGTGTGCATGTTTGGTCCCTGGTGAAGCAACAGTGTTGGGGGTGGGTGTGGTGGTGCCAGCAAGGGACAAGTATGTCCCTAAGAGGTATTAATGCCGTTCTCCATTTCTTTTCTATTGTTTTCTTCCTGTCTTCACACTCTCTCTTTTTTCCTTATCTCCATCTCCCGCCCCCCTTCCCTTTTGGTGTACTGGCAATTGAGCTTAAGGCTTCGTTGTCTTACCACACTAGGTGTGTTTCCCAGCCCTTTGGGCACATTTGTCTAGAGACGCAGTGACAGGCTCTCAGTTTATTTCCTCTCTAGCCCAGGCTGGCCCTCCCGATCCTCCTCTGTCCACACCCTGGCTGCTGGAATGACAGGTCTGTGCCACCGTGCCCAGCTCATCTCACTTCTGAGGGATGGCATTGGGTATCACAGGGGATTGTTATAAAGAGACTCACAAGAGATTATTATAAACCTCTCCTTTCTATTACACATGAGCTTCTTTTTTTTTTTAATTTTTTTCTTTCTTTCTTTGTTTTTTTTTTCAAGACAGGGTTTCTCTGTGTAGCTTTGGAGCCTGTCCTGGAACTCGCTCTGTAGACCAGGCTGGCCTCGAACTCACAGAGATCTGTCTGCCTTTGCCTCCTGAGTGCTGGGATTAAAGGCGTGCGCCACCACCGCCCAGCACGAGCTTCTTTTCTACACTCCCTGCTTGCCCATCCACTTTTCCACCATTTGTGGCTCTCTGTCACCATATCCTTGAACTCTGAGCTAAATAAACCACCCAGCCTCCAGTGTTTTGTTATAGTCATAGGGAAGAGACAGATGGGACTATGAAATTGCCATTTTTATTAGT
The DNA here is from genome assembly GCF_049852395.1 of Peromyscus maniculatus bairdii. Classification (NCBI taxonomy): domain Eukaryota; kingdom Metazoa; phylum Chordata; class Mammalia; order Rodentia; family Cricetidae; genus Peromyscus; species Peromyscus maniculatus. The sequence continues at coordinate 58,203,360 of NC_134865.1, forward strand.
CAAAACAGACAGCTATCAGTAGTTTGCATATGGGTCATATGGGTCAACCTGATATTTACACACACACACACACACACACACACACACACACACACACACACAAGCATATATAGGTGCACCCATACAAACTATATGTGTGCACATACGCACATCCTTATATGCACATGAATTCTCAGTTGCCCTTCTTCATGTCTGTGCTGATAGAAAACGACTCTGAGGCCCCCACTCCCCACCCCCCCACCCCCGGCACTGCCTTCCTGCCCCACCCACCTTCCCACCTTCCCACCCTTCCCCGATACTCACCATCCTGCCGATTGTCCCTTTCCAGGAGAGTGAAGACCTGGAGAAACAGAATGCGGCTCTGCGGAAGGAGATCAAACAACTCACAGAGGAGCTGAAGTACTTCACATCGGTACTGAGCAGCCACGAGCCCCTGTGCTCCGTGCTGGCCAGCGGCGCCCCCTCGCCTCCCGAAGTGGTATACAGCGCCCATCCCTTCCACCAGCCTCACATCAGCTCGCCACGCTTCCAGCCCTGAGCTTCCAGACAGGAAGAGGACAGAGCCCCAGTTGATGCTCCTCCCATGGGCCTTCGGAGGGGCATGTCAACCGAGGCCAGGCTACCCTCATACCTCCATCTGGAGACCCAGTGGCAGAGGCCTGGACAAGGATTGAACACAAGAACTGTGCTGGCCAGAGGGACTTGAAGCCTCCCACCAGAGTGTAGCCAATGTACTGGACCCCACATGAGTGGAAAAGCAGCCCCAAGAGTCATGGATGATGCCCAAGACCTGCAGCACAGAGGAAGGAGGGCAGGGAGTCGATAGTTTTCTAAATAAATGTTTTCTAAGAAACCAGCCCTGGAAATCGGCTTTCCTTGTTTCCCCATGAGCATCCTACAAACCACTTTCTTTTGGTTTGAGACCTGGTTTTTCTCTCTGGCTTTCAGGGAGCGCCTCCAGACTCAAGGGATTCTCCGTCTGTCTCTTTTCCGTGTTTGGTTGACCTGTTTGGGAAGCCGGTCTCTTTTCAAACCATCTTCAACTTCTAGAAATCTATCTCCCTCACCCTCCTCCCCAGATCTGCTCCGTGTGACCTGCCCAGCCCTGCCTGCTTACCCTTACCCCACGCCTCTTACCCCACGCTTTCTCTGGGTGGCAGAGCAGCTCACTCTGCAGTTAGAGAAAGCATTTAGCACAAGATGCCGGTCTGGAGAGATGGGAGTCGTCGGGGAGATCTCAGCTTCTCCCATCTGGACACCTTCCCAGGCGGCTGCTCCTGGTCAAGTCTCCAGGATGTCATGGGCCGGGTTCCTTGCTGGGAATCTTGAGTAACACAAAGTCAGCTCCTCACATTCAAGGCAGCAAGGTAGCCTTTTGCCACACCCTGCCGAAGATGCCCTTAGGAAATCGGGTGGCTGCCACCTGTGCATCTTGAGGGTCCCCAGGTTGAGTAGTTCAGGGTAGTGTTCAGTCTGGACATCTGGTTGGAGTCTGTGTGCTTCCTTTTCCCCTCTGATACCCACCTGTTTCTCAGAAGTCCCCAGGCCACATGTCTGCTGTGGGACCTGTCCACCTCCACAGTCTCTACTGAGTGGCTGGGTACCAATGAGGCAGACAGCACAGGACCAGGCTTCTGTTACAGGCCCAACCTGTAGTCTCCCAGAATAGTCAGTCATTTCTTGTTACCCTCCTCAGGACAGCCATGCTGTGGTGAAGGGGAGGAAGGAGCCAGCCACTTACCTGTCAGCAAATCCTAACCCATTGGCTAGTGGCTCTGGCTCCTTTGAGGCCTCTTTTGATGGCTTCTGCTCGGGTGTCTCCTACCTTCCGGGATGAGGGCAGTGTTAAGCAGATGTAAGCCTTAAACTTCCTAAGCCTGACAAACCTGCCCCCTGACTGTGGCTTCCTTGGGACTGGTCTGTGAGAGGCTCTCACAGCCGTCACTGGGATAGGGGCAGCAGGGAGGCTCTCCTCTTGGAAGTCATTGCCCCTGCATGCCCCAGAGTAAGGTTAGGCTGAGCCCCTGACTCAGAGTTTGGGGAGACTGCCCAGAGCTACCTCCATTGAACCCTCATTTTTTTCCTCCAGTGCCATATCTGGAATCCTAATCTTTGGTCTCCCCCAACAAAACGGCAAATTGGGGCTTCTCTTCCAGAGCAGAGGCTCCATGTGGCCTGGGACATGTGATGAAGAGCTGCCCTCTCTCCAGCTTCCTACAGGCCCTGGGACTTGGGAGTTCATGCTCTGGTCCTCTTTCCCACGCCTCTGAGAGCAGGCCAGACAAAGAAACCGCTCACTCCAGGTGTCTCACGGACCACCTCTCTGTCACAATCTTAAGACCCAGAACTTGGGGTCCAGTTTTCTTTGCAGGTGACCACAATTTGGTCTTTCATAGGCAGGCTTCTTTCCAGTCAGAGGTGTCTCTCCCAAGCCCTGCCGCAGCATGGTGATTTCCCCCCAGAAACCCCACACAAGGCACATGACTGGCCTGGGTATCTTCTGAGACTCGGGGCCAGAACTAGAAATGTGAGCTCACGTGTGCCCCTCCCATCTCTCAGCGAGGACTTCTGTTCCCCTTTCATTCCACTTTCTAATGCCCCTGGGGGGGTTCCACTTCTCCTTTCTCAGAAGCCTGCTAAAAGAGCACAAGGCTGAGGCTGGGGACGGGGTCTCGGGATGGGCAGCTATTGAGTACAGACTTGAACTTCTGAAACTTCAACCACGATGGTGGACGTCTTATCCCAGCTAGCTGCTCATGACAGGAATGGCACCCCACCCCCACCCCGGGCTGGACCAGCTGATTCACGCTCGACTGTTCTTAGGCCCACACAGATTCTGTAAAGGCAGTGAGTTGGAGAGTGTGACAAACCAAAAGAGTATGTCATGTCTCTGTAGTTCTGTCCAGCAGGGATTCAGGCACAGTGATTACTGCATCTCCTTATTTGTAAGAAAAGGTAAAATTAGAACTCCTACGGAGTTTCTTTTTTTCTTTCTTTTTCTAGACAGGGTTTCTCTGTGTAGCTTTGCGCCTTTCCTGGAACTCACTTGGTAGCCCAGGCTGGCCTCGAACTCACAGAGATCCGCCTGGCTCTGCCTCCCGAGTGCTGGGATTAAAGGTGCACGCCGCCACCGCCCGGCATCATTTTTTCTTCCTAAGTGTGTGTTTTTCTCCCCTTCGAGTACTGAGGATGGAATCCAGGGCCTCCCACATGGCTGGCAAATTCTCTATCACTGAATCACACCTCAGCATCCAAACCCAATTGTAGATTGAAGCTTCTGGGTCCTGCCTGGTCCTGCCCAGACAGCAGCCATTTTTATAAAATAATCATTCAGAGGCTTAATCGTAATTACAAACTGTTTGGTCTATGGCTCAGGCTTATTGCTAGCTAGCTCTTGCATTTTTTTTTTTTTTTTGGTTTTTTCGAGACAGGGTTTCTCTGTGTAGCTTTGCGCCTTTCCTGGAACTCGCTTTGGAGACCAGGCTGGCCTCGAACTCACAGAGATCCGCCTGCCTCTGCCTCCCGAGTGCTGGGATTAAAGGCGTGCGCCACCACCGCCCGGCTAGCTCTTGCATTTTAACCTGTTTTTATCAATCTATGTATCACCACGTGTCTCATGGCTTTACCTGTGTTCTCTCATATCTTGCTCCCCAGTGGCTTGCAGCATCTCCCAAACCCGCCTTTCTTATCTCTGCATCTCTCTTGGATTTCCCACCTGGCTATATCCTGTGTTGCCATAGGTCAAAACATCTTCTTTACTAACCAATAGTAGCAACACATATTCACTGCATACAGAAAGAGCATCCCACAGCAGCCAATTTTTAGGATTGTGAGTTGGTCTGTTTATTTGAGGCAGGATCTGGCTACGTAGCTTTTGTTGGTCTGGCACTAAATAGTCCGGGCTGGCCTTAAACTTGAAGCAATTCTTCTACCCCAGCCTTTTGGTGCTGGAATTACAAGTGTGTTCTACCATGCTCTGCCCCAATTTTTAAAAGAATCTGTAGACCCACAAACTATAATGAGGGGTCACATTTGCCGTCAACATCTGCATGGCTTGGGACAAAGTACAAAGATCACAATATAATTTATAAGTCTAAATGTTTTTATACTCTTCTCTTCTTCCCTGGAAAAGACAACTTCCCATCACACCCACCCCTGAAATGCCAGCGTCAAATTTAGGCTTTTTAGACATTTTGGAATTTTATATCAATACAGGTAGTGGAGGAGACAGCCTGCCCTCCAGCTGCAGCTGATCTGCAAGAGCCAAAGTTATATTTAAGTTTTGATTACTATGCCTCAGAAATCTATGAAACAAAAATGCCTCTGATCTGTAAGGAACCCATTTGGTACATTAATGTTGGTCTTGGTCCCCTAGCCCCTTTCTTCTGGGACTCCCTTGAGCAACTTTGGGGTGCTGAAATCAGTAAGAGAGAAAGGAACCAGAGGATAGAGACAGTCTAGTCTACCTGTCCTCCAAATAAGTGGGACACCCAGATGCCTCACCTTCTGTATCACAAAACCACAGTGACAGCTGTGACACCGGCTGGAAGTATTAATAATATACATTGCTGGTAAGCTGTGGTCCAGCAGACGGTAACCCCGTGACCTTTGAGTTCACTCGGCTCCCTTTCTCTCCCCACCCACACTATCTGCCTAAGGACAGATAGTTCCTGAAATGCTGAAGGCTATTGTTTATGGGAGAGAACAAGCCATGTGTCTTCACTCCCCTAGACAAACTCGTTTGACCCATCTGCACCAGATGTGCGTGATCACACGTGGGCGGGAAGTACATAGGCAGGAAATACTTCAGGATGGATGCCTGCCCCTGACTGAATCTGATGGGAAATGTGAATCGCGGGTTTGGCCTTCTTCAGTCCCAACAAAACATGACTTGGGGCCATTTTCTGGAAACCCAGAGAGGGACCTGGCCAGAGTCCATCCACCTGGCCAATATTTAATTAAAGCTTGCTTCAAATTTGACTTTAAACTGAGAGAGTGGTCTTATTCTCCACCGGTGGGATCAATGAACACTTCCTCCCTCCCTGGCTCCCAGCCACAGCATCAGTCTGTCTACACTCCAGCCCCAGGAAGAATAATCCTGGGAAGAGCTGCAGCCAGAGGGAGAGCATTGACTCACTGAATCCTGATGTCCCGTTCACACAGGGCTTTGGGGGCTCGGAGGAAGCATGTCTCCTTCCTCCTAAGTACCTTGTGCCCCACCAGAAGGAACATATAGGAGACAGACGAGCGTTGGCCCCTGTAAGGTGGAGGGGAGTCCGGAGCAGGGAGCCCTCCTGGATGATTCTAGAGTGGGACTTCTGAGGTCTGACCTTTTCTTCCTGATCTGGGTCAACAGCATCTCCTGGGAAAGTCCAGGCTGCCAGGAGGCAGGCAGCGGCATGAGTGCTGCCTGTGGTCTTGACCCCCCTCCAGAATGCCTGCTTCCCCACCGCTACCCACTGTGTACCTCTTACTAGCAGGACCGACGAGAATCAATTACGAGAAAGCCAGAACTTCAGTCCTCAGGTTGAGGGGTGTGGGTGGGGAGAGAAGAGGAGCCGAGGGAACGCAAAGGTCACGGGGTTACCGTCTGCTGGACCACAGCTTACCAGCAACGTATATTAATTAATACTTCCAGCCGGTGTCACAGCTGTCACTGTGGTTTTGTGACACAGGACGTGAGGCATCTGGGTGTCCCACTTATTTGGAGGACAGGTAGACTAGGCTGTCTCTATCCTCTGGTTCCCTTCTCTCCTACTGATTTCAGCACCCCAAAGTTGCTCAAGGGAGTCCCAGAAGAAAGGGGCTAGGGGACCAAGACCAACATTAATGTACCAAATACGTTTCTGTTCTGCTTTGTTCTGTTTATTTATCTATTTTTAGACACTGAGAACTTCTATTCTATGTATCCAGACTGGCCTCAAACTTGAAATGCTCCTGCCTCGGCCTCCTGAGTGTTGGGATTATAAGACTAGAGTGGATTAACACCTTAAGACCTAACAGGGATAGTGCTTGACTCAAAGGTGTGGGGTCCTGATGGTGAATGACATTTCAGGTCAACAGCACTGATTACAGAGATGTTTAATGGAGTTCTTGCTGTTAAAATGACCAGTGTCTGCCCTGGCCTTGGGTGAGTACCACATAAAGAGTACAAGATAGGGGTAGAAAGGGAACAGAGATGTGTAGTAGGGTTAATATTGCTGCGATGAAACACTATGACTAAAAGCAACGTGGGGAGGAAAGGGTTTATTTGGCTTACATTTGCACATCACTGTTCCTCACTAGGGGAAGTCAGGACAGGAACTTAAGCAGGGCAGGAACCTGGAGACAGGAGCTGATGCAGAGGTCATGGAGGGTGCTGCTTACTGGCTTGCTCCTTATGGATTGCTCAGCCTGCTTTCTATAGAACCCAGAAATACCATCCCAGGGATGGTACCACTCACAATGGGCTTGGCCCTATCCCATCAATCACTAATTTAAAAATTGCCAAACAGGCTTGCCTAGAGTCTGATCTTATGGAGGCATTTTTTTCAATAGAAGTCTGCTGTGGAATGTCTTACTCTATGCTATAAATATGTGTTTCTCTGATTGGTTGATAAATAAAGCTGTTTGGCCTATGGCAAGGCAGCTTAGAGGCAGGTGGGAAATCTAGGAGAAAGACAGGGAGAAGAAAAGCAGAGGCGGAGGAGATGCCATTCCTGCTGTCCAGGGAGCAGCATGTAATGGCATACAGGTAAAGCCACATAACATGTGGCGACATATAGATTAATAGAAATGGGCTGATGTGGTGGTATTGTGTTCCCCAAAATATTGTGTACTCTAATAAATTTATCTGGGGTCAGAGAACAGATAGCCACTAGATACAAAGGCTAGAAAATGGTGGCACACACACCTTTAATCCTAGAATTCCAGAGATAGAAATCCCTCTGGATCTCTGTGAGTTCAAGGCCACATTGGAAATAGCCAAGCATGGTGACACACGCCTTTAATCCCAGAAAGCCAGCCTTTAATCCCAGGGAGTGGTGGTAGAAAGCAGAAAGATATATAAGGCGTGAGGACCAGAAACTAGAAGATTTGGCTGGTTAAGCATTTGGCCTGGTTAAGCATTCAGGCTTTTGAGCAGCAGTTCAGCTGAGAGCCATTGGGATGAGGACACAGAAGCTTCCAGTCTGAGGAAACAGGACCAGCTGAGGAATTGGCAAGGTGAGATAGCTGTGGCTTGTTCTGTCTCTCTGATCTACCAGCATTGACCCCAATAACTGGCCTCGGGTTTGATTTTATTAATAAGAACTTTTAAGATTCCTGCTATAGGCTGAGTTTAGTTATAAGAGCTAGCTAGCAAGAAAATTGAGCCATAGGCCATGGCCATGCAGTTCGTAATTTATATAAGCCTCTGTGCATTTACTTGGGTCTGAGCGGCTGCAGGACCAGACAGGACACAGGAAAACTTCCAGCTGCAGAGGTCTGCTCCTCTCTGGTGACTCTTTGTGTCACGTTTACCGAAAACTAGCCAACACAGTCTCTCTCTCTCTCTCTCTCTCTCTCTCTCTCGTGTGTGTGTGTGTGTGTGTGTGTGTGTGTGTGTGTGTGTGCCTGCACGCTCATGCACAGGGAACACGTGTACAGGCCAGAGGTCCGACAAAGCAGCAGCCCACCTGTGCCAGTGCCGCAGAGCACGAGAAGCCTGTACCCAATGCTGGAGGCTTCCTGCACCCTAGACCACTGCTCCACCAGGCTACCCTGACACCCTAACCCAGGGTTCTCAACCTTCCTAACGCTGCAATCCTTTGATACCTCATATTGTGGTGCCCCCAGCTGTAAAATTATTTCCATTGCTATTTCGTAACTATAGTTCTACTATTGTAATATAAATATCTGTTTTCTGATGGTCTCAGGCGACCCTTGTGAAAAGGCTGTTCGACCCCCCAGAGGGGTCATGACCCACAGGGTGAGAACTTCTGCTTCATCCTTTTGCTCTTGGAAACAAACCCCATGCACCAGCTGGGCCCTGACACACTCATCCCTGGCTGGATCTTGCACACTCATTTGTTCATGCACCCTCACTCTTTGTCTACCACAGTCCCTCATGTGCTTGCTCAGCGATCCTTCCCACCTGGCTAGGTAATGCCGGTCTAAGCAGCCTGAGAAACATGACTTTATTAGGCCACATCCATGAGAGCTTTATAAATTTATGATATTTTTAATTCATTTTTTGAGGAAGGCACATGCCACAGCATCCATGTAGAGATAAGAGGACAACATACATGACTCAGTTTTCTTCTTCAATTGTGTGGGTCTAGGGGGTTGCTAGGGTTGGCCCAGGGCCATCTCTCCAGCCTTTGTTTATTTTTTAAATTCTACTCACTTTTGAAAACCCAACTGTACGACAGCATGAGTTTTTGTGACACTTGGATTGAACTTATTCTACTCTGGTTGGTATGTATTTGTTTGAATAATTATTACAGTTTTCAATTTATTATGATATACATATTCCCCTGTGTCTTAGTTAGGCTTTCTATTGCTGTGAAGAGACACCATGACCACAACATTTAACTGGGATGGCTTGCTAACAGTTCAGAAGTTCAGTCCATTATCACCATGGTGGGACATGCTGGCACCAAGGCAGGCATGGTGCTGGAAAAGGAGCTGAGAGTCCTACATCTTGTGTAGGCAACAGGAAGTGGTCTGTGACACTGGGAGTAGCTTGGGCATAGGAGACCTCAAAGTCTACCCCACAGTGACACACTTCCTCCAACAAGACCACATCTGCTCCAACAGGTCACATCTCCTAATAGTGCCACTCCCTATGAGCTTAAGGGGGCCAACTACTTTCAAACTACCACAATCCACTCCCTGGGCCCCCCATAAGATTGTAACAATATAATCATGCAAAAATACATTTAGTTCAACTTCAAAAGTCCCCAGAGTCTATCACAGTCTCAACAATGTTTTAAAAGTCCAAAGTTCAAAGTCTCATCTGAGATTCACACAGTCTCTTAACTATAATCCTCTATAAAATCAAAATAAAAAATAGATCACATACTTCCAACATATAATGGCACAGGATATACATTACCATTCCAAAATGTAGGAAGGGAGCATAGGTAGGAAATACTGGACCAAAGCAAGTCAGAAAACCTGCTGGGCAAACCCCAGAGTCTGCATATCCATGTCTGCTGTCAAAACACTCTTCAGATCTCCACCTCCTTTCAGCCTTGTTGACTGCAACACACTTCCTTCTCTTGGGCTGGTTCCACTCCCTCTTAGCAGCTCTCCTTGGCAGGCATCCCATGACTCTGGCATCTCTAACATCTCGGGCTTCCCAAGGCGATCCAGGTTTCTCCTTCAGACATCCCAGGCATCAAACCAATTGGCCATGGTGGTGCATATCTGTAATCCCACTAACCCCAGAACTGGGGACATAAAGACAGGAGGATCAGAAGTTCAAAGTCACCGTTGGCTACACAGTATGAGTTGGAGGCCAGCCTGGGCTACATGCAACCCAAATAATAATAATAATAATAATAATAATAATAATAATAATAATATATTTTTAAAATTCTACCCATGGGCTTACCAGTTAAATGCTCTGCTGTTCTTGCAGAGGACCCAGTTTCAGCACCCATATGACAGCCTACAGCCCTCTGTCACTCCAGCCCTCTTCTGACTCCATGAGTATCAGGTGCACACATGCGTGTATGTGCAGGCAAAACACTCATGCACATAAAATAAAATAAATATTTTAAAAAATGGGAAAGGTGGGGGCAGGCATAGTGTTGCATGCCTTTAATCCCAGCAGACAGGGTGTCACTGAAGTGTGACCCAATACTGGAATGCAGGTGATTAAAGTGACTTTTTTGTCACTTAAGAGTCCATCCTCCTTATTAGCACCCTAATTTCCCTTTCAAGAATTGCCTGTTTGGGGGCTGGTGGGATGGCTCAGTGGTTAAGAGTACATACTGCTCTTACAGAGTTTGAATCCCAACATCCACATCCGGCAGCTCGCAACCTCCTGTCATGCCAGCGATAGAGGATCTGATGCCCTCTTCTGGACTCCTCAGGCACCTGCATTCACAGGCACATACCCATACACAGATACACATGTGTTCCCATAATTTAAAATAATAACAACAATAGAAATCTTTTTTTAAGTGACTTTTTTTAATTGAACTGATTTTGGGGTGCCCACCAGAATGTGGAGACCTTAATGCTGAAGACCAAGTGTTCTGGTCACAGGACACAGAGAAATCAATTAGCTCTGAGCCAGACGTTTCCTCACTGCCGGTGAGATCCCAGAGCCCTCAAAGGTGCTATCCAGGCTGCTAAGAAAGGATTGTCATCCGGAGTATCACTCAGCTGAACCCTGCATGCGACATCACCAACCTTCCAGAACAGAGGTGCCCACGAGCACAGTAGTGGCAAGTCTGTGACAGACACAACCAAGCATTTTCTGATTGAATTTGAGGCCAGATCCGCGGGAGAGAACTAGTCCCTTGTGAACCGGTTCAAAAGCCCATGGGGGGGGGGGGTAGCATACGGCCAGAGTGGGGAAGCAGCTGCTGTTGTAAATGGCAACAATGTATCCATCACATTGCCTGTTAAATGACGTTTATGTATATAGAAGAGCACTGCTTTCAGCTTTGGCCTGAGAAGATAGTTTGTATAGTGTGGGCAGTGGGAACAACAGAGCCCCATACCTGGGCAAAGTGATGAAAATAAATGTTGACTGCTCAATAATAAATGGAATAGCTATACCCTCTTCTCCAAGGCTCAGAGAACGACGTAGAAGAGGAAGTGGAAAGAATGGAGGAGCCAGAGGAAGGTGTGGAAGGCTGGGGGACTCTATCTTCTGGGCATCGTGGGTTGCACTCTCAAACTCATAGCAGCTGTGATTGCCTACATAAGACATTCTGTCATAGAGCCCCATCCTCCCCGTGGATCAGAGGTAGTTAATGGTTTGGGGGAGGGACATGTTTTCTTAAACGGTGTATCCACAGGTAAGGTGCCCATGTTGCTGTAAACAGCCCTCCACCCATCTCCTGAAAACTCATTAGGTCACCAAAGACCTGTCTGTAGGTAGACACTAGTCAGGAAGAGGAAAGCGATCAGTGAGGGGAGAGAGACAAAAGATGGTCCCAGTGGGTAATTATGATCAAAATACATTACGTACGAATATGAAAATGTCATAATAAAACCCATTATGAGCCGGGCAGTGGTGGCGCACGCCTTTAATCCCAGCACTCGGGAGGCAGAGCCAGGCAGATCTCTGTGAGTTCGAGGCCAGCCTGGGCTACCAAGTGAGTTCCAGGAAAAGGCGCAAAGCTACACAGAGAAACCCTGTCTTGAAAAACCAAAAATAAATAAATAATAATAAATAAATAAATAAATAAGTAAGTAAATAAATGAATGAATGAATGAATGAATGAATGAATAATAAATAAATAAATAAATAAATAAATAAATAAATAAATAAATAAATAAATAAAAATGTAATGACCAAGGCAGCCTGTAGAGGGAAGGGTTTATTTGGACTCATGGTTCCAGGGTGATGACAGTCTACCATTGTCACAGCAGAGAAGCTAGATGCCAGGCAGGCATGGTGGCTGGGGCAGCAAGCTGAGAGCTCACATCTTAAACAGCAAACAGGAAGCAGAGAGCGCGAACCGAGACTGACTCAAGGCTTTGAAAACTCAAAGCCCGCCCCCAAGTGAGACTGACTCAAGGCTTTGAAAACTCAAAGCCCGCCCCCAAGTGACATACTTCCTCCAGCACCTTCTAAGCCTCCTCAAACTGCACCATCGACTGAGGACCAGGTACTCAAATATCTGAACCTAAGGGGGGGCATTCTTATTCAAACCGCTCCCCTCCCCCCTCCCTTCCTCTTCCCTTCCTCACCCTCCTAATCCACAACATGATCACCCCCTTTACCACCTGCTCTCATCATGGCCGCTCACCAGAGGTCCGAAGGGATGTGAGCCCCCCGGATTTGAATTCTCCCAACTATGAGCTAAACACATCCCTTCGCTCCACATCTCCTCACTCTGTAGGTACCGATCCCCCCCAAACCGCCCCCCGCCCCTCGGGTACTTTGTCATAGCACAGCGAAACCGACCAACACACCAGTCCATCTGTCCAAAGGCTGTGTTCAAACTTCCGTCTGGTCACACTAGGGCAGGAAGGGCAGGCTTGCTTCTGTATCGCCCAGGGAGAGGTACCCAGACAGATGCTGTTAACCAGCTAGCGTGGAAGTGTTTCGTTGTCCTAGCAACTAGCATAGCTGCATTTCCCTCATCCTGCCTGGGTGTCAATTTAGCACCAAGGGACTTGAATGCCCTGGGGAAAGAGGCATTCTCCAGGGTATCCCTACAACTATTTCCTCCTCCTTGGCTTCCCTGCTGGGCCCTGCCCAGCCCAGGGCTGTGCACAGAGTAGGGTATTCACATGGTTCATAAGTAAACACCCAGGAGAGAAGAGAAAAGTCAAGAGCAAGAGAAAGGATGGGATGAGAGAGTTTGGTCTGCCCTAGAAAAATCTCATTTGGGCCCTCCTGCCTTCTGTCTCCCTGAGCCCAAAATGCTTATTCATGTGCTTGTTTGAAATAAGCATTGGAGTAGGTGTGAAGGAAAAAAAAAGAGGTGAAAATAACGGCAATGTCATGGGTAAGGGAAGGGACTGAGTTCCATGGGATGGCAGAGATTGCCCTCGGCCTCATTTTCTGTTCACGCCATTTTCAGGAACTGTTGTAATCCTCATCAGAAACAGCCTCCACAGAGGTTAGCTGGTTTGCCAAGGTTAAGTGTGGACACAGCACTCAAACTGGCCTGTGCTGCCTCCAAAGCTGGGGCTCTGGGCCAGGCCTGCAGCCCCGAGAATTGCAGGGTGAGCCATGGGAATAGCAGGCCTGGGTGGTGCTGCCACCTAGTGACATGAAGAAGAACTGCATACACCAATTTTTGGTCCCTATTATCCTGCCTGAGCTGTCCACAGGAGCTCTGGTTAAGGCAATCACACCCTTCTTGCTCTGCCAGGAGTGGGGTGTACAGTTGTGGCCTCTAGATGTAAGCTGCCACCTCTCTCTGGGAACCCCAGAGTGCAATCTAAAGGGATGCATAAATGAATGACGGGCAGTTCTCTATAGTTTGGGGGTTTCTATCTGGTCTCTACACATCACCTCTGAAGGTGTGAGGGTCAAAGTTAGTCTCATATCCCCTCTATGGCAAGACCTCTGCTTTCTGCGTCTGTCCTGCTTGGCTCCAGTCCTCAGGCACCAGCCAGCTCTCTAGTCCAAGTTCACAGGGCAGAGGCCTGAACCCTGTGCCTTGGACCCAAGTGTTTCTGCTCTTCCAGGCTGCCCTGCGCCCCACTTTTTGTCAGTTGGATTCACCTGGTGAGACCTGTTCCTGTCAGCCTAGTCATTCAGACACAGTGACTCAAGAGTCGGGGCACTGGGGGGAGCTGGCTCAGCAGGTTGGCTTCCTTGACCTTTACGGCAGTGAGGAATCACTTCAGTCTGAAATGTGTGGCTGTCTAGTGATTTCTGTCTCAACTGAAATACAGACACGAGTGTGAGCGGTGAGCAGATAAACAGAAGCCCCTCCCCATTTCTACTCCCTGCATACTCCGTAGCTCCTTTCTGGGTCTTTTCTCTTTTCCCAGGTCCACGGCACCCGAACCATGGAAACCAGAGCTTTGATTCCCTTTCAGACACGGGCCTCAGCATCTTGTTGCCAATGGAAGGAGGATTAAGGTCACTCCTTAGAAGGAAAGCCATCTCAGTAAATGTACGCCTTGCTCTGACCAAAATGAACCCAATAGCTTCTTGGTCTAGTCCTCAAAAATTACCTCCAATGTGCATAATTTATATGGCCAAGTCCATACTAGATTATGTACTACCATTCTGGCTAGTTTTATGTCAACTTGATACCTCAAGTTGCTTTTTGGTCATGATATTTCATCACAGCTATAGTCACCCTAATTAAGATAGAAATTGGTACCAGGATCATGGAGCATTATTACTGTGACAGACATGACTATGCTCTTTTTGGGAGAACTGTGGAAGGACTTTGGAACTTTGAGTTAAAAAAAAAAAAGTCAAATGAACGTTCAAAACTTGATGAGCTGTTCTGTGGGAGCCTGGAAGAAAAGGGTATTGTTGCAAGAAATACAGATGGAGTCCTGGTTTGTGAAGTTCAGAGGGAAGTTTGAGAATTATGTAAAGACTACCAGGGCTGTTGCATATCGAGACAGAATTTCTCTGTATAGGCCTGGCTGTCCTGGAACTGGCTTTATAGACCAGGCTGGCCTCGAACTCACAGAGTTATGCCTGCCTCTGCCTCCCGAGTGCTGGGACTAAAGGCGTGTGCCACCACCGCCTAGCTGCATACTTGCTATTTTCAATTAGGAGTCTGTGGTTCTGGTCAACTGGGCCTAAAGAGTCAGCCATGATTAACAAGAGACCAGAACCATGGAAGTGAAACCTTTGATTTACGGGGGCAACTGATGCTGGTCGGCTGGAGCTGAGAAACTAGTGGTAATTAGGAAGAGATCAGAAGAAGAAAAAAAAGAGAGAGATCAGCATCCCTGAGGTGAAATCTTCTGCGAAGTGTTTCCTGAGTGTCAGCACACAGAAGCTGTGTTCTAGAGGTGGCCAAGGGTGTGCCTTGAGCTGACAGCCAAACTTGGCCATGTGAGAGTCACCCAGGTGGTATGGTTTTGAAGGCATGAAGGGGTCATAGAGGCTTGGCACTGTGAGAGGTCAGGAGGGGTCATTGGTGAAGGGGCAGCCTCAGCATCAGTTGAAGACCCAGGAATGAAGGGTCGTGTGGATAAGCTGAGGCTTGGCACCATGAGGAGAGCCCAGGAGAGGCTCTTGGTAAAAGTGCAGCCCAGTTGCTGAAGACCTCAGAATTTTGGAGATGCCAGTACCATGGGATGACCACGGAGAACCGTATCAATGGTGGAGTGGAGCCAGCCAGAGCCACAGCTGGGTTGTGACTGTGCCCTGGTTCTTCCCTCTTGAAGTAAGAAAACATTTATTTTTTATTTTACAGGAGCCTACAGTTGAGAGACTTTGAGTGTATAAAAAGGAGAATTTTGACTGGTTATGGCAGCACACACCTTTAATCTCAGTGCTCAGGAGGCAGAGGCAGATGGATCCCTGTGAATTCAAGGCCAGTCTGATCTACAAAGCCAGTTCAAGGACAGCCAGGCTACACAGAGAAATCCTGTATTGAACAACCAAAAAGGAAAAGAAAAGAAAAGAAATTCTGAAGTTTTACAGAGACTTTGTATTTTAAAAGAGACTGGATATTTTTAAAGAGACAACTTTTAAAGTGTTTGAATTAGTAAGGCTGTGGGACTTAAGTTTGTAAAATGTTTTATATTTTGATGTCTTTATTAATATGTGATCTTGGGGATGAACAATTCTTGGACTTTCCATTAGTAGACAGCCATTGTTGGACTAGCTGGACCACAGTCTGTAAGCCACTCTAATAAAGCGCTCTCGCTCTCTCTCTCTCTCTCTCTCTCCTCTCTCTCTCTCTCTCTCTCTCTCTCTCTCTCTCTCTCTCTCTCTCTCTCTCTCTCTCCATCAGTTCTGTTCCTCTAGAGAACCCTAATACTACATAAACTGGTTGCCATAGTGACAAAATAAACATGGTGTTGATAGCAACAGCAAACACCCGGTGATGTACCCATGATATTTTTTTTTTTAGATATTTGAAATATGTAGATCAGCCATTTAAACCAGCGATTTCTTACATTTGGGGGTCATTGGACTGCTCTATAAGTTTCTTGTAAACTACAGACCCCCTTCTTCCCTTTACAAAACATACGTGAACTTGTGAAATTTTGGCAATAGTATTCCAGGCATTCATAGACTCCCAAAGCATTCATGGACCTCAAGGTCCAAATGGTCCATCTGTCAACAGAGCTGTCTCCCAAGACTCAAGGGACACAGTTGCTGATAGAGAGCAGAGCATGGGTCCTCAGCACTGGGGTGAAATCCTATGAGAAGCTTGGTAGCTGCCACCGTGGGGTAAGCCAGGCTGCACAGGAAGCAACTTGACTTGAAGCGGGACCTATGACTCGGGGCCAAGGCAGCTTGTCAGCTGTGACATGAGTCATCGGTGACGAGCAGGAGGGAGCATGGTGGAGGGCGTGATGCGGTGAGGGGCAGATGAAGGTTATCTGGTGTATATTTGAAAATGAAGTATTAAAACTTGGAAGCTTAATGGGTTTTTAAATAATGCATTAATATGTTAAAATGTCTCTTTGACAAATTGTTCTTGTGCTAAAGTGTTCCGGTCAAGTGTCCAGTGACCGAATGATGGGACCTTAGAGGGATGGCTGGTGGTACATGGAACAGGAGCCAAAGGACATGTATACACACACACACACACACACACACACACACACACACACACACACACCCTTTCCTATAAACAGTCTCTTCCATGCTTCACCTGAAGTCTGAAATATCATTCCTAGAACTTCATTCCTATGACATTAGGTGTTTATTAAAATAAAATGTAAATGTTTCCAGCAAGGAAAACACTTTGTCGTATCAGCCAATTATGCTATTGAGAGAGTTTTTGCTTGCTCCTTCTCCAAATGTCTTGTTTTGGATTCACAAAGGGAATTAAAAACAAAACAAAACAAAACAAAACAAAACAAAACAAAACAAAACAAAAACAACGGCTGAAGGAAGGGTATGAGGGAGGGAGATGAGAGGGTGGGACCAGAACCAAATTGAGTGTGCTGTGACTTCTAGAAGGATTGGTCTTGGTTTTGATGGTAGTTGAGTTGGTTGAGTAGTTTCCTCCAGAATAAATTGTGGAGGGCCGGAGAGATAGCAAAAGGTTGAGAGCACGTGCTGCTCTTCCAGAGGACTCAAGGTCAGTTCCCACATGGGGTGGTTTACACTCCATAACTCTGGCCCCTCTTCTGGCCCTCATGGGATCAGGAATGCACATGGTGCTCATACATACATGCAGATTGACACTCAAAAAATAAATCTTAAGAGAGACAAATGACTTTTGCGGTGGTGTGTGTGTATACACTGTGTGTGTGTGTGTGTGTGTGTGTGTGTGTGTGTGTGTGTGTGTGTGCTGTGTGTATACTATGTGTGCACTGGGCATGCTTATACACTGTGTGTGTGTGTGTACACTCTGTGTATGAATCTGTGTATGAACTGAGTGGACACTGTGGGTATGGGTACATTGTGTGTGCACACTCAGTGTGTGTATACTGTGTCTCACTAACTAAATAGTTGTTTTTTTGTTTGTTTTTTTATGGGAAAGGGATGCCAGGTGCGGTGGCCCATGCCTTTAATCCCACCTCTCAGGAAGCAGACTGGTGGATCTCTGTGAGTCTGAAGCCACCCTGGTCTACATAGTTCAGACCAGCTAGAGCCACATAGTGAGACCCCATCTCAAAGAGAGGAGGGAGGTGGCCTGGAGAGACAGCTCAGCAATTAAAAGCACTTGCTGCTCTATCCAGAGAACATGGATTCATCCCCAGCTCCCACGTGGTGGCTCACATGAACTCCAGTCCTACACCCTAGGGAATCCAATACCCACTTCTGGCCTCTGGGGGGCACTGCACACGTGTGGCGCACAGATATACATGGAGGCAAAACATCCACACACATAAAGTAATATATATATATATATATATATATATATATATATATATTTAATTTAAAGAGCAAGAAAGAAGCCAGGTAAGGCCAGAAAAGAAACTATCAAACAGATATATTTTATGTACATATAATATGTATAAATATAGAATATATAAATATATATATTTATGATGAAAATAAGTGAAGCCACGCCTAGATTGTAACGTCCTCTGCAGAAGCACAGGGACTGCTATGATAGGAGACTAAGGGTGTGGGGAGCTCAAACGTAGGGGCGCTCCCGGGTCCCACTCTGACCACAGGGGTGGTACTTATGAAGGAGGAAGGCTGAGAAGGAGGGCGCTGGGCGGAGTCAATGTGCATGAATCACAAGGCTTGCCAGGCACTGGCGAGCACAGGAGGCTTGATTTGGTGGTGACTTGAGGAGGCGTGAGGCCCGCAGGGAAAGATGAGACAAGGGACTCAGGACTCATTTTCATACCATTTGGCTGCTGGATTTTCATGGGAACTCACGTTCTGAATTTAAAGTAGGTTCTCTGGAGGGTGGCAGAGTACCACACCTATCATCCCAGCACTGGGGAGGTAGAGGTAGGAGGGTCGTGAGGTCACGGTCATCTACAGTGATCTGGAGGTCAGCCTGGCCTGCCTGAAACATCTCCAAAACTACATACATATGTGAATACATATATACACACTTTTGGGGGGAACGTGTTGAAACAGGGGTTCTTTGTGTAGCCCTGGCTGTCCTGGAACCAGCTCTGTAGATCATGTTGGGTCCAAACTCAGAGATCCGCCTGCCTCTGCCTTCCTAGAGGCATGCACCACCACCACTGCCCAGCTTTTTGTTTTTTAAAACATGGTCTCACTTTGTAACCCTGGGTGGCCTGGAACTCACTCTGTATATCATGCTAGCCTTGAACTCACAGAGATCTGCCTGCCTATGCCTCCCAAGTGTTGGGATTAAAGGAGTGAGCCACCACGTCTTTTTTTTTAAAAAAAAAAAAACAAAAAAAAAAAAACATCTGGCAATGGCTGAGGTAGAGGTGGGGTGGTAATTGTCAGAAGCAGGGCAATATCTACAGATACTTACATTATACCTCACTTCCCACAATGTAACATTTCAGAACTGGAGTTATTGGTCTCACCACCCATCTACCCAGGTCCCCTGGAAAACCCCATCAGGACATTATCCTGACTCCAACCTCACCACTCACACCCCATAGTCCAAATCCAGTGCCCTCCCTCTGCCACCTGCCTGCTTTCCCCCACCCTGCCGGCTCTGTTCAGCTCATGATATCCATTCTCACCTGGGTGACCACAACATCCTCCTGGGAGGTCTCTCTGCCCCCAACATGGCTGGATTCTCTTCAAAGCAATCAGAGCTATCTCTCCCACTCAGATCAGACACCATCCATCTGCTTTCAACCTTCCTATGGTTTCTCTGCTCTTAGGATCCAGCTCCTCCCTTTTCCCTTTCTCCTTCCATCCTTCCTCCCTCCCTCCCTCCTCCTTCCCCCTCCCTCTCTCCTTCCTCTCTCCTCCCTCTCTCCCTTCCTCCCTCTCTTCCTTCCTTCTTTCCTTCCTTTTCTCCTCCCTGTCTCCTCTTTCTTCCCACCTTCCCTCTCTCACCGTACCTCTGCCTCTCACTTCTGCCCCTCTCTCCTCCAGCCATGCTAGCTAGGTTCAGTTCTAAAAAACCAACCAACCAACCAACCTCTCCTTCCCAGCTCAGGATACGTGCGTACTTGTCCTCTCTGACTAGACTGCCTTTCTCCATGTTGTCAATTCTGATTCCACTCTTAAGATCTCCAGCATGTCTTTGCAATCCCTTAGGGATGACCCTCAGAGTTCTTACTCCTTAAAAAACAAAAGCAAAAGCAAAAACAAAAAACTTACGTGCACATGGAAGTACTTGATTGACATTTACCTTATCACCATGAGTATAAACTCCTGGAAGGCAGGAAGGGACCGCATCTGCTTTGCTCAATGGGTCTTCATCTCCTACCACCAAGGCTGAGCTATGTATCAGGACTTATCCAGACATCTCCGAGAAGCCTCCTGACCCCTGGCTTGGCCAGCCTGTGCCCCAGCATGGCCCTCTTTTATTGCATTCACTGTGGTACCCTGAGACAATCTGTCCCACCCCTACTGTGTGGCTGCTTGCAGGGCAAGGACCCATTTTTGTTGGTTTCTTTTTTCTACACCCGGGCCTGACCTGTGGGAGATTGCAGTGGTGAACGAACAATTCTGTCTTCTGGGCCCAGGTTTCATCCCCATAAATGTCAGGGCAGAACCAGCAGCCATTGGCAAAGCTCCCTGCACACAGTTCCCCATTCTACTATGCAAAGAGGGCCTCACACCCCTGAGCTTTCTATAGATTATGCAAAAAAAAAAAAATCTCCTTCCCTCTTTGGCTTGAATTTTAGTTACATCTCATTTCTTGAAGGGACGTTTTTGCTTTTTATTCTTTAAGAAGCATCCAATCTATATCAAACTTTGAGGCTATCTGAGGTGGGGCTGTTCCAGGAAACTAGGCAAGACGTCAGTCCCTGGTCCTCAGGGCCAGACACGGAGCTAAGGTTGGGCTTTGGAGATTAACCGGATATGATCCAGAAACTTGAAGGACTCGCAGAAGTAGATGACTCGAAGAGGTCAACAAGCCTTTATGAGAGAATGTGATGGGAATTACCATCAAGATGCACAAGTAGCCTGGGTCAAAGCCTCTACGTCACACCAGGGTGTCGGGGAAGGCTTCCTTCTGGGCCAACACGTGCCCTGCGTTGAAAAGCATGGCATGTGCAAGGCATGCTGAGTTCATAGTGCTGGTGGGATCGGCGGTGGCGGCGGCGGGGGGGGGGGGGGGGAGCTCCACGTGTCTGGAGCAAAAGAGGGGAGTGGACAGTGGTGGGTAATGTGGCCCAGATGATGTCACAAAGGCCTTATGTGGTAGGCTGAGCAATGTTACAGGTAGCCACTGTAAACTTTGAGGCTGGGGAGTGACCTCAAAGAGTCTAAGAAAAGCCCATGGAATGGCCTGGTGGTAAACTGGAAGGACCACGAACAATGAGACGATTGTGAGAGGCTTAGAGAGTCCAAACCAAGAAGGCAGCAATGGGAAAGGAGCGGAGGAGATTAGTGGGTGAGCCTCGAGAGAGATTGGAGGAGAGTTCCGGGTAATTGTCAGGGTTAGGGTTTCTACGGGGCTGGCACTGCTATTCACCCGGCAGATTCTAGAGGGGTCGACCTTGGTTCTGGGAATGGAGGGGACACCGAAAAGGTCAGAAATGAGTCAAGATTCAGGAGTGGGTAATGGAGTGGTAGTAGGGAGTGGGTAATGGGCCTCTGACTCCACATCCCGTGTTGCTAAGGAGGCAGCCTGATGCATCTTTGGAGAATACAGCTTAGCAGAGGAGGCATTCATCTCCACTGAGGCTGAGGGTTTGGAGTCTCAAGTGTCCATCTTAGCACTAACATTGTCAAACCCAGAGCTGATCACACCTTAGGTACCACCTAAGGCCTTTGCAAAATAGCTCTATCTCTATTAAATCTGATTCAACTTAACCTATTTATACGTGGTTTATGTGTATGGACATGCATATGTGTATGAATGTGTGTGTGTGTGTGTGTGTGTGTGTGTGTGTGTGTGTGTGTGTGTGTGTGCAGGCCAGAGGTTGATGTTGAGCATCTTCCTCAGTTGCTTTCCATCTTATTTTTTGAGAGAAGGTCTTTCACTGAGTCCCAAGAATCCTCCTGTCTCCACTTTCCCTGAGCTGTGATCACAGGCATGCACTGTCCGTGACCAGCTTTTCACCTGTGTCCTGATAATCCAAATTCACATCCTCACGTTTGCCCAGAGAATACTTCCCCAACAGAGCCCCATCCCCGGGTCCTCATTCACATTCGGAGGTGGGCATTTTATTTTATTTTATTTTTAATGAAAGTTCTACGTAGCTGAGGGAACCAACTACTCCTCTCAAAAACCTCAGTTGCTTAGCTGTCCTTTCTGGCTCTCCTGCAGCGATTACTCTAACCCTAGATGATTCTTTGGGTATTTCCCAGCAAGCTCTAAACCACATGGGTAGAGTGATACTTGCTGATCTTTTCTGTGTTACATAGACAGCAGTTTAACTCGGTGTCCCACGCTCACCTCAGTTACACGCATGTGCCTACTTCCTTAATTTACACCAACCAAAATTCTTTTTTCAGTTTTTGTCTTATGTTAATTTTTATGTATTTATTTTTTTATTTATTTATGTCTGAGTGTTTTGCCTGTATGCACGTCTGTGGGCCACTTGTGTGTTGGTTGTCCACGGAGGCCAGAAGAGAGCGTCAGATCCCCCTGAGCTGGAGGGTTGTGAGTTGTTGCTCAATCTGAGCAACGCTGGGAAACATTGTGGGTCCAGTGAAAGAGCAGTGTGTGTTCTTGTTGACCACTAACCGTCTCTCCAGCCCCACACCTGCCTTTTGAATAGTTTTTAAGAAACCACTGGGCCTCCCCACCTCCAGTCTCTCGGATAGGTTAGATCTCTCTGTCTCCAGTTTTCTGAAATCCCATGCTGAGTCTACAGACTCGGATTGAGGACATGCGCAATAAAGTTTCTCTCATTAAGTGTTCCAGAGTTAGACAAAGACAGACACAAGCTCTTAGCTGGAGTTGGTGAGAAGTGTGGGGAGGGAAGTTAGGCAAACAGAATATTGGTTGAGCAGGCAGTGTTATATACATCTAAGTTCCTCATCAATGATTCAAGATCAGCATTACAAATTCCAAGCACTGGGAAAAATTCTGGGGCCTCAATCTAATTTGTTTGGTTGGAAATAAAGTCTCCCCATGCTCCCAGCGAACTCCATGCCTCCCATACCCACAGCTCTTGTTTAAGAGGAGGGTGGCTGACATTTTCCAGTTTTTTTTGCTTTCTGTGTCGGGATGCTCTTCACCACCAGTGGGCAAACTTTGCTATTATCATTTCTGGGGGTAAGAAAGCTGGAGTTCACCATCGAAGGCATTCCTTCATTCCTGGGGACTGGGCTCAACCCCAAACCAGGGCCCTTTATCAGAAAGAAATCTTTAAGATGTGTAGGCCCATTTCCTTCAAGGTGTGCCTGCAGACACCTGGAGATAGGACACATAAGTAGAGAGAACATATAGGGCTGGGCGTGGTGGCGCATGCCTCTAATCACAGCACTCGGGAGGCAGAGGCAGGCAGGGTCTCTGAGTTCTAGACCAGCCTGATCTACAGAGCGAGCTCCAGGAGGGCCAGGATTACACAGAGAAACCCTGTCTAGGGGAAAAAAAGAAAGAAAGAAAAGAGAACATACAGGGTACTACTCAATACATGTCTTTATGATGGACGAATAAAGAACATCTCTACTTAATAACATCTAATTTTTACAGCACTGTCTGCCCCCTGGTGGAAGTCAACCAGGAAAACACACTCCTCTAGTGACTGCCTGAATTGCATTTTTTTTAAACCATTGAAAGCAATTTATGTACATTATCAGAACTGCCATCAACACTATGATTCCAAAAGTTGGGAGGGATATGTTTTTTGTTTGTTTTGTTTTTGAGACAGAATTTCTCTATGTAAACCCTGGTTGTCCTGGAAGTCACTACATAGACCAGGCTGGTCTCAAACTCTTGGAGATCCGCTTACCTCTGTCTCCCGAGTGCTGGGATCAAAGGTGGTGCACTACCATGCCTGACTGAATCAGGAGTGATTGTGCTCATTTGACAGGGGCAGAGAAATTGAGTTCCTCCACCGAGATCCCAAAGAACAGTACTTCTAACCTAAGTAGAGTCAATCCAGAGCTCACAACAAACCTGGCCCGCTCCATAACACAAACAAGCTCAAATCTTACTTGAATCTCAGGTTCGAGCCTGGGATTGGGTCTAGACTACAGCACTGCTCTTGAGTGCGTGAAAGAGCCACCTGGGAACAGGACTCTACCTCACAGTTGTTTATTCTGATGCTGATCAACACGGAGATCTAAAGAACAAGTCACACACACACACACACACACACACACACACACACACACACACACATCGCCTCAGTTTCCTTATCTGTCAAATGGAGAATATACTGGAAGGGCTGGCAATGTGGCTCAGTTTGTACAGTACTTGCTTAGCATGCACAGGCCCTGGGTTTGATTCCCAGCACTGAATAAACCAGATCTGGTGGTCCACACTTGCAACCCCAGCACTTGAGAGGTGAAAGGCGGGAGGCATAAAGAGTTGGAGGCCAATGTGGGTTACATAAGACCCTGTCTCAAAAAGAAATGTAATCTGAAATTTGGGAAGGGGCCATGATCACCTAAGGAAAGTGCAGAAGGTTTTTAAGCAAATGTTCTGTGCTCCCTGGAGGAGGAGAAGACCACTGGAGGAACTGGAAGAGCATGGGATACTAAATGAGTATGGAAACTCTTCAATGGGTATGAGTTCTCTCTACAAATATCCCATAATACAATGAGAGCCTCCATACTTTGTAAACCCCCCCCCAAAGAAAATTGGGTGCTTCCAGGAAGCATTCTATTCACCCAGTAGAAGCCGCAAACCTGGTCTTCTCTGCCAGAATCCAGTACTAAGTCTCCTCTGGGGGCATTTAAATTTAGCTATGTGTTAGGATTAGGCCTTAAGTGGTTCCCAGCTATCCTCCGATGACTGATTTGGGGGTCAGCCTGGACATTGTGCTCATTTGACAGGGGCAAATGAATGTGAAGGATCTCCCACCCAGAATAGGCCCCCAAACCTTAGCACAACTGACTCCATAAGGGAAGGGCCACTCAGGCCATAAAATTCAGCATGTAGACAATTCCACCTGCCAAAATGAAGACAAAGACAGACCTAATCCATCGAAGTCCATAGTTCTGGGGAAGCCTCTAAAGGAACAGCCTTGCTTTTGGGCTTCTGTGGTTCTGCTTCTGGCTAACTGTTCTTGCTGACTGAGGTGTGTCATCCCAGAAAACGTTTGGTTTTGTTTTTTGTTTTTGTGTGTGTTTGCGCTTAAAAGTTCACACTGAGAAAGGCTCAGTGCTACACTGGGACCCTGAACACCCGGTGTAGTCTCCAGCTGGCAAATAAAAACTTTCTATTAGCTTAAAACCCATATTCCAGCAGTCTTCTCTGGGGAATACCCTACAACACCACACATTGCTGTTGATTCTATTTTTAAAAGCTCATTATTATTATTATTACTATTATTATTATTTACATTTATGTTTGTGTGTATGTGCTCACGTGTGTGCTGGTGCCTGAGGCTGGAAGAGGGTATGGGATTCCATGGAGCTGGAGCTGCAGATGGTTGTGAGCCACTCAATGTGGTTGCTGGGAACTGAACCCAGGTCCTCTGAGAAAGTAGCAAGCCCTCTTAAACCCTGAGCCATCTCTCTTCACCACCACCCCCATTTTTGGTTCTAATATGCAACTCAAGTTGTAAACATCACCCCAGAACTTTAAAAAGAGGGGGTAGGAAGGACAGGGAAGCAGTAACACCCAGTGGCAATCATCTGGAGATTTTGTTTAAATGTGGCATCGAATATAAGAGGTATGGGGTGAGCCTGGGAATCTGGGATCTTCCCTTCTAACAAACTCTCAGGGGCCAGGCCAGATTATACCTGTAATCCCAGCATTTGTAGGGCAAGAGGACCTGGAGTTCAAGGCCACCCTGGGCTACATTGAGCAACCCTGCCTCAAATGAACCACCACCAGGTTCCCAGGAGCCGTCCAGGCTGCTGTCCAGACTGCCCAGCTGTATGGTAGCTTGAATGATGAGAAGTCTGGCTGTTCAGGCCATCTGGGACCTGAAAAAATTAACTCACTGCTAAGAGGCTCTGTTTTCTTGTCTATAAAAGGAGGCAGGAGGACTGAGGGCTTAGCTTGGTGATTTCAAAGCCTGGTGTGCATGCGCACATACAATATACATACACAGATACAGACTCGAGCGATAGTGAGCACATCAGAGTTCCCGGGGGTGCTCACACATGAAGTAATGTACTAAGCGTGTTTGCCCCAGTGCAGGATAGCCAACATTTGTGGAATTAATTATCAGCCAGGGATTTTCCTAAGGGCTATTATTTCACCATCCACATTGTGGAGATGAAACTGGGGCACAGAGGTGGTATGCAGTGAGTGACCTATAGTTCCACACCTAAGTTGCTAATCTAAAATTTTGGGCTTCTTTCTTTCTTTTCTTTTTTTTTTAAACTTGATGTTCATTGGTGTTTTGTCTGCATGCATGTCTGAGTGAGGGTGGTCAGATCCCCTGGAACTGGAGTTACAGACAGTTGTGAGCTACAGTGTGGGTGCTGGGAATTAAATCGGGGGGTCTTCTGGAAGAGCAGCCAATGCTCTTAACCTCTGAGCCATCTCCCCAGCCTTTATCACTATGGTCCATGGGACTGGTTGACAGGACTGGCTCAAGCCACCGCTAGGCTGCGAAGAGGTAACTCTCAGGGGATCGGCAGATGGCAGCCCAGTGCTACCGGGCGGCCAGAACCGCTTAGCACCATGCCCAGAGCTAGCGCAGCCAGCCGCACTTCCGACAGCTTCTACTCTAGGCTGTGCCCGGCTCCCGGGGTTCCCTCGTGGGAGGCCTCAGGGACTGGTCAGAGACTAAACAGCCCTTCAAGTTCGTGTACGAGTTCCACCAAGATAAGACCTTGTATACAAGGAGGGCCGCGAGAAAAGCAAGCTTTCCACAAGGGACGCCGAACTGTCTGTCACCCGGAGAGGTCAGCTCCAGGAGGGGAGCCCAGGCAAGAGGAAAAAAGTCCTGGATCCGTCTCGGATCCCCACCACCACCACCACCACCCGAGCACTTTGCGGACCCCGGGCCTCGGGGCACGCGCGCTGGCCCCAAGAAGACTCTGACCTCGGAAGGACAGGCGGGATCGTCCAGCGGAGTCCTCTGGGAGTTGGGGGGACAAATGAATTTAGGGGCAGTGTAGGGGGTGGGGGCTAACCGGGCGGTTTCCATGGCGCCCGGGACGTGATGGAGGAATGCACCCCAAGCTATGGCGAAACAAGCGCGGTGTCCTGCGGGGCCCTGCTCAAGAAGTCAGGGGAGCCTGGGTGGGAGGGGTTGCGGGGCGTGGGGAGCCGGGCAGGCCGGGGGCGGGGCGGTCACGTGCGCCCGAGGGGGCGAGGCCCCAGCCTGCCCGGGAGCGAACCGAGCCGGCCCAGCAGCAGTTCAGCTAGCAAACTTTTTCCAGGACGGTCCACACTTCACCTGGGAATTCCAGGCAGGAACAGCCTGGAGCGCGTGGCGAGGAGTCTGCGGCCGACTTGGGGACAAGAGTTTGCGAGGTGTGGGGGTGGAAATAAGGATTCCCAAGGACCAGCAAGGGGAGTTTGGGAGTGAGCGCTGCCTCTAAGTCTCCGTTTCTCTGCGCGAACAGAGGTGCGCTTCTGGACAACCCTCAGCTCTAGG
Organism: Peromyscus maniculatus bairdii; assembly: GCF_049852395.1. Classification (NCBI taxonomy): domain Eukaryota; kingdom Metazoa; phylum Chordata; class Mammalia; order Rodentia; family Cricetidae; genus Peromyscus; species Peromyscus maniculatus. Next base: position 58,230,423 of record NC_134865.1, read on the forward strand.
GGGACAGCCACAAGGCCACTGGCCCATAAGACTGTAAGAGTCAGCCCGTGTCCTGGGCTCAGGAGCACGCTGTGGTCATGGTGAATGAAAGTCTCAACCAGGAGAAGAGCGATGACAACCCTGCACCCGAGTCCGCCTTCCCGACCGACACCAGCTACTCCACCCATCCCAGCGACTCCTTCCATCCCAGCGTCTCAGGCCACCCCAGCGTCTCCATCCATCCCAGCGTCTCCATCGACCCCAGCGTCTCTGTCCACCCCAGCAGTTCAGCGCCCCCTAGTACCTTTGCTCAACCCAGCGCCTTGACGCATCCCAGTAGCTCAGGTCCGCAAAGCAGTGTGATCAAGGTGAGCAAGCGCCGTTGGGCCGTGGTCCTGGTGTTTAGTTGCTATTCCCTGTGCAACGCCTTCCAGTGGATCCAGTATGGCTCCATCAATAACATCTTCATGACCTTCTACGGCGTCAGCGCCTTTGCCATCGACTGGCTGTCCATGTGCTACATGCTGGTGTACATCCCTCTGCTCCTGCCCGTGGCCTGGATGCTGGAGAAATTTGGTCTTCGAACCATCGCGATCACTGGTTCAGCTCTCAACTGTCTGGGCGCCTGGGTGAAGCTAGGCAGCCTGGAGCCTCACCTCTTCCCAGTCACAGTGGTGGGTCAGGTCATTTGCTCTGTGGCACAGGTCTTCATCCTGGGCATGCCGTCACGCATTGCTTCGGTCTGGTTCGGGGCTGATGAAGTCTCAACAGCTTGCTCCGTGGCCGTGTTTGGCAATCAGGTGAGTAGAGGGGTGTGTGTGTGTGTGTGTGTGTGTGTGTGTGTGTGTGTGTGTGTGTGTGTGTGTGTGTGTGTCTGTTCCAAAGAGAGGGCATCTCACCATGATGGGACTGAGTATGTTAGAGGAGACCGGCCTTGACCCTCTGTGTGAGAAGTTGCAGTTTTCTGATTCACAGCCTTTATGACTCTGGGTGGCTTGGGTGATTGGGTGTGACTGACAGTGTAGTTGGGTGTGACTGTCAGTGACATTGTAAGATCAGTGGGGGGGGGGTTGTCACAAACAAGGGACTTTTTCATTCATCTGTTGATGGTGTTTCTCCACCAACATTTATCAGTCCACCATTTCACCTATAGAAATGCTGGTCCTTCTCTGGTAGCAGCACTGGCTGTTTAGGTGTCTTTGGAATTTGGCAGATGATTTTGGCTGGGCCAGCCAGCTTTCCTAGAATGCAGGACCCTGGTGTATAGAAGTGTGGGCTGGGCTGTTCTTACATTCTTTATACACAGCTGAAACCAGGGCAGAGGAAACAATGCTTTGTTCTAAACTCCCTCTCTGGGGGTTAGAACTGAGTCCAGCAGGGTAGAGTAGATATTACTGTGAGCTTCCAAAACGACTCTGATCTAAGCACCTTATTCTTAATCTTTTTAAAATCATTCTTTTTCCTCTTTTTTGGGGGCCAGCAATCCCCAATTCTTTTTTACCTTAGGTGTGGTTCTGGTCCAGAAACTTGGCCATGTTAGGAATCTGATTGCGACTCTGTATTCGAAGCAAAGCAAATGTTTATGGGGTGCTTCTTTTATGGGAGCCCCAGTCCATGGGTTCTCACTTCCCAAAGTATGCTGGCCAAGTAGCTGCTAGACCACTGGTCACCCTTGGCTCTCATAAGCCTCTTTTGCCTTACCAGTTCATTTAGAGGATGTAACTTCTTACTCAGTGAGACAGCTCAGCAGTTATGAGCATGTTCTACTCCCTCAGAGGACTAGAGTTAGATTTTCAGCACCCATAGTGGGTGGCTCACAACTACTTGTAACTCAAGCCAAGGAGGATCTGATGCATCTGCCTTTCTAAGGGCACCAGCACTTATGTGTACATACCCATAGACAATAAAATAATAATAATAATAATAATAATAATAAACCTTTAAAAATAGACTTTAAGAAATATTGGACTGGTGTAGTGGTGTGTGCCTATAATCCTAGCACTTGGGAGGTAGAGATGGGAGGATCAGGCATTCAAGGTCATCCTAGGCTACATAAGTGAGTTCAAGACCACTTGTGATTCTGTCTCAAAATATATAAATAAAAGCCAGGTGGAGATGATGCACACCTGTAATCCCAGCACTCAGGAGGCAGGTAGGTGGATCTCTGTGAGTTCAAGGACAGCCTGGTCTACAAAGCTAGTTCCAGGACAGCCTGGGCTACACAGAAAAAGCATATCTCGAAAACCAAACAAGCATATGATATTTGTCAATCCTCAATCCTTAAAATTATGTGACTGTGGGTTTTAATGTCTCTAGTGTGGGAGGTAGATTTGTCTATTATTGGGAGCTAAGGCTAGGGCATGAAGAATTCATCTTCTAAAAGGTCCTCATCCTATGAGCAGAATAGGGCTCATACAGGGTGATATAATCCAGTCCTACCATTTACGGGGAGCTAGAAGAATTCCTCTCTGTTTATCTGGGGCCATCAAAACGGGGTTTCTAACACTTTTGTTATTATTAATCCTAAGGCACACAGTAACCCCTTGACCCACACCTCCGAAGGACATAATACTAGATATGTCGTTAAAATTTAAGAGGAATAGTTTATTCATTTCTCATTCTACCCTATTCCCCCAACAAGGTCAAGACATGCTAAGAATTTTACACTTAAAAATACCCTGGGGCTGGTGAAATGGTTCAGTGGGTAGTGCAGCCGCTGCCAAGCCTACCCCCAAACCTGACGACCTGAGTTGGCTCTCCGGGAGCCACGTGGTGGAAGGAGAGAACTGACTCCTGCAAGCTGTCCTCTGACCTCGGCATGCTTGCTGCGGCATGCACCTGTTTCTCCTACACTCCCCAGCACATAGATACATAAATAAATAGGTGTCCTTAAGAAATTTAAAATCCCTGTTGATGGAATGCGTTTGACTCAGGGAAATAGCTGTTTCTCATGAATAGTTAGGGTTGATCCTCTGTGCTAAATTCAACATGATTTAAAAAAAACAACAACAAAAAACCTGTTCAGGCTTCCTCATGAAGAGATGAGTTTGCTTGTCTCTCTGTCCTATAGCCTTTTCCCAGGTAAAGCTCTACTGCATAGGAAGAGATGCTTACAAAGTACCTGTGGGTTGCATCTTCGGAAAGACTCCATAGAGATGGCTAAGCAAACATTCTGAAGACTTGATTCCTCATGGCTCGCAAACTTCACTTGGGCCTTGCCCATGTAAATGACCTCAAACTCTACATCCTTTTCGACGTGGGGGCGGGGATCAGAGGAGGAAGAGATTCTCCAAAGAGCACTGGTATTTGTGAATAGCAGAATATTGAAATGGTAATACATATGCCATGGTAATCTATCCACATATGCAAACAGGTTGAGGCAAGGGAGAGGTCTTCAATTGCTTTTTATTTATTTTGTATGTAAAGGTGTGTGCATGTGCCATGATGCATGTATAGAGAGGTCAGAGAACAATTTGCAAGAATCCTCTTTCCACCATGTAGGTCCCGGGGATCGAACCCAGGTCCCCAGGCTTTGTTTGCAGGTCCCTTTATCCACCATCTTGCTGGCCCAAGGGGAAGTTTTAAAAGACTCAAATGAAGAGGATTGCATCAGATATTTGAAATAACAGTCTCTGGATACAACGATTAATAACAGTGGTGTGGGTCTGAGGCTGAACAGACATATACCGAGGAGATATTTCTGTAGAAGTGTTTTTTGTGTGATGTCACACTGGTGCTAGGGATGTAGTTCAGAGTGCATGCTGAGCATGTACAAGATCCTGGGTTTAATCCCCGGCACCACAAAAGTGCAGTGGTCTCTGTAAGGTTAGGATCTAACAGAAGCTCTTGTGGTCATTTCCATAAGACAAACATTTCCATTCATAACCCCTTGTTTAATTTTTTTTTTTTTTTTTTTTTTTTTTTTTTTTTTTTTTTTTTGAGACAGGCTCTCAACAAAGGAGCACTGGCTGGCCTGGACCTGGCTATTGGCTTTGAACTCATAGAGCTCCTCCTACCTCTGCCTCCCAAGTGCTGGGATTAAAAGCATGCCCCAGCACACTGGCATCATTTGCTTTTTGTTGCTGTTGTTAAGGTTGCCACAAATGACCCTTTTGATCCTGACAACTTTCGTGTTTCTTTCATAGGGTGGGAATCTTGACCTCTCTATTCCTAGTGTTTCTTGGGTACTTCCCATGACAATCAGTCTCTGCTCATACAGAATTCATCTTTCAGACGTCTATTAGACAAGCCTGAAATTCCCCTGAGCACCCCAGTTTGCTAGACTGTAGGTGAGGCTATCCGACTGTTGTCTCCCTGCAAAGACTTCCTCTACCAGAGTTTAAAGCGTGTCCCGAATGCCTAGGTTCAGAAATAACACAACGGGTCATAGCATAGATTTATCTTCAGTTCTATATGACTCTGTGGTGTGTGTGTGTGTGTGTGTGTGTGTGTGTGTGTGTGTGTGTGTGTGTGTGTTCTAGACTTACTGGCTATAGGAAAGGGTAAAGAATAGGAAAAGAAGTTAATGTCTACGAAACACCTAAAATATGCAAAGTACTTTTTCATCCATCGTTTAATTTAATCTTCTCCGCACCCCTTGCGAGGTGGGTAGAGTTGTCCCTGCGGTTACAGGTGAAGAAACAGAGAGTAATGTAAGAAGAGTGTGAGAAGAGCGACCTTGGTCACAGTCCTGTAGCGGCTGAGTGGGAGCCAGAGACTGAGCCAGCCAACACTGAGTCCTCAAGGGGGAAAGCCAATGCTTAAAAAAAAAAAATCAATCAAATGCCGGCGTGGCGGTAGCACACCTCGTCCTTTAATCCCAGCACTCGGGAGGCAGAGGATGGCAGATCTCTGAGTTCAAGGCCAGCCTGGTTTACAGAGCGAGTTATGGAACAGCTAGTGCTACACAGTGGGACCCCGTCTTGAAAAACCAAAAAAAAAGAAAAGAAAGAAAGAAGAAAGAAAGAAAGAAAGAAAGAAAGAAAGAAAGAAAGAAAGAAAGAAAGAAAGAAAGAAAGAAAGAAATGGAAGGTTTGGGTACAGAGTATTTGACTAGCATGTGTACTAGGTTCTAGGTTTGATCCCTAGCATGCACACACAGAAAAAAAGTGGGAATCTGAGGTTCTAATTTTGTTGTGTCTCAAGGACTTTTGATTGCCTTCTGATGTGAGGGCATTTCTGCCTCTTGTGGTGGTGGTGGGGGGGAGTTTTGTTTTGTTTTGTTTTGTTTTGTTTTGTTTTGTTTTGTTTTGTTTTGTTTTGTTTCAGATAGTGTTTCACTGACTGTATAGCCTTGCCTGACCTGGATGGAATTCGATATGTAGACCACTCGACTATCCTCGAACTCACAGAGATCCAATTGCCTCTGCCTCCCAAGCGCTGGGATTAAAGCCCCCATGCCTCTCTTAACCTAGCCCAGGAACTGGACATAGGCAGGAAAGTGGGCTAGAGTCTGCCTGAAAGAAGCAGGTGGGGTCAGATTTCCTGGGGTCAGGGAAGACAGGCGACCGAAGAGTGAAACTTGCAGCTCTTGTCTTTCCGTGGTGGGCTCAGAACTGCTGCTCTCAGCCGGTAAAAAGCCTGGTGGTTTGTGAGCGGCACTCAGCATGGTGTCAAGTGAAAACCGTTTGCAGTGGGGTTTTGAGTGATAGACACATTGTTACTGTACAAGATGCAAAAGGTGTTAGGTCTCAAACCTGGGGAAAAGAGCTAACTGAAGTAACTATGTAACATGCCTCCAGGGTCTCCCAGCATCCCTTAGTCCCTCAGGGTATGGCTGGTGTACCTCTCCCTCTCTCCTGAACTCTCCAGCCCAGGGACTAGGCTGCCCTACCCCCTGCGGTTCGTCCCTATATAATCCAGCCTTTTGTGCTACTCAGTTCCTTTTACCTTTTTTTTTTAACCCTTTAACCTCCTGGCCCCTTGGTCTCCTGGCTCTCCCCTCTCTCCTCTCTCCTCTCTCCTCTCACTTCCTCCCATAGCCCGGCTCAGGGTGGTCATGTTTACTCTGGACTCTGGCTATGCTTTCCCTCACATCTACAATACACCTTCCATCATACTTATGAGCAGTCATGTCCTTTACACACACACACACACACACACACACACACACACACACACACACACACACGTGAACTCAAAAAGAAACCCTGTAGGAAAGTCCAAGAACCGGGTGGCCCAGGATGAGCTAGATGTTGGGAGACAGAAGAGATCTTCAAGACGAGCTTCAAGATGAGGGGAGCTGGCCCACAACACAGAGAAGGAACGGGAACAGTAAAACACTTCACTTTTAGAAGTAGGGAAAACACCACACTTTCCCAGTTCAAATCTCGCCCAAGTACTAGTTGGCTATATAAAATAACACTGGATCATGGAACTGTAACATTAGAGCATGTGCAAGCCTCATACGGAGCTAAATTTTCTGGTGGCCATGTTAAAAATGTAAACACAAAAGAGAACGTTAGTTTTAGTGCTAGATTTTATTTAGCTCACCACATCCCAAATACTAGCTGAACAATCACTAGTGTGACATTTTGCACATATCCCCAGCACCCCGTGGTGCTGGGCATCCAACCTGATGCTTCATTGTTCTAGCCATGTGCTCTTCCATCGAGCCTTGCCTTTACATCCTCTTCATTGCCAAGGCTTTGGAAACGTACAGACTTCCGTGTGCATTTCCCCGGAAGTTCTAAATAGGCCTTGCTCCACAGCCAGGTGGACTTGCAGGTGAGCAATGGTAGAAAACTTATTGTGGCAGATAAAGGTGGTCTCTGGAAAGCGACTTCAGCCCCGAGGAGGCTGCGCTTGCTGGACTGGCTGAGCCTGTGCCATCACCCACCGGAGAGGCTGAAGGAGGCCGAGGGTGACTCAGGAACCAGAGTTCTAAGGTGAGGTCAGCTTAGGCTGATTTCAAAACCATGAATGCTTAGGTATGACGAAGCCGTAGGTCAGGAGATCCTGGCTTATCACTATCTCTCAGCTCATATCCTTCTTGGAGCTCCCCAGCTCAGAGGCTGGCCAAAGTCTGAGATGGAGGACTCTTGATTAGCCGTTGATGGCCCTTGCTATGTGCTCCCATACCTGGCTGCCTTCCAGCCTCCAGCAATGCACTTTCAAGACCAGAATAGGAAAGGGGGGTGGGGGAGCCCCGGTGTCGACTGAGAGGTTCGGGACTACTCTTTCTGATACGGCCAGCCACGTCAGACAAGTGAGCGAGGCTAGCCTACTATGGTGATACTGGAATGGGGTATGGCCCCACCCAGCAGGAAGGCCCCTTGTTATTACAAAAATTATAACCCGATGTACATAGATCTATCTTCCTACCTACCTTCTTTTCTTTCTTATTTAAAGAAAAACCCTAAGTACAGGTTTTCACATGACATTCTGGGGTGGACAGGTGTGGGAGTTGAAACTGGATCTTGTTATGTAGCCCAGGCTAGACTTGAACTGCAGTGAGTAATCCTCCTGCTTTAGCCTCCTGCAGGGTTGCCACATCTGGCTTGAAAAGTTTTTTTTTTTGTTTTTTAAAGTCAGGATGACACAAAAGTAACAGGTCTAGCCTGAAGGGCTAGAAAGCTGTCGGTTCAGTGCAATTAACTGCATTCACTATCACTGCCTGTCACTCCCAACCAAACTCGTCACCAGACAGTAATTCTTCCCCTCTTCCTCCCTCCAGCCCTTGGGAACCTCCGTTCTACTTGGTACCTTTTTGTATTTGAATTTGCTTGTGCTGGGTGATAATGTAAATGGAACCATAGTCATGGTTTTCACTGTCTGCCTTATGAAATTGGTTTTATTTTTATTTTCTTTTTACATTTTATCTGCGTGTATGACTGTGCATACAACATGCATGCTTGGGGCCTGAGGAGGCCAGAAAGGGACATCAGATCCCTTGGAACCAGAGTTATAGCCAGTTGTGAACTGTCACGTGAGTGCTAAGAGTTGAACCCAGGTCCTTTGGAAGAGCAGCCAGTGCTCTTAACCTCTGGGCCATTTCGCCAGCTCCTGAAATTAGTTTTTGAAGGTCAATATCTAATTCAAAGATTCTATTTTTTGTGGGTTTTGTTGGTTCTTTGTTTTATTTATTTATTTTTTAATTTATTTATCTTGGCTATTGGGGTTTTTTGTTTGTTTGCTTGTTTGGTTGGTTGGTTGGTTTTTGGCTTTTCAAGACGGTTTTTTGGTGTAGCTCTGGCTGTTCTGGAACTTGCTCTGTAGACCAGGCTGGCTATGAACTCACAGAGATCTGTCTGCCTTTGCCTCCCGAGTGCTGGGATCAAAGGTGTGTACCACCATCACCCAGTGGGTTTTGGTTTTAAGACACTGTCTTGATATACAGCTGGACTGGCCTCGGATTTGAGATTTTCTTTCCTCAGCTTCCTGAGAACCAGGACTGTAGGAATGTTCCGCCAAGCTTAAAGTCCCCTTTACACTCTGTGTGTGTATGTGTGTGTGTTCAATTTTCTATTTTAAAGCCATGGATTAGGTAAAATTGCTAGCCTGAGGCTGTGGGAGGTGGTGGCATAGAATTGAATTCCAGCTCTGCTTTCTTCTTCTCTGAGGGCCAAGGGGTCCAGCTCTCCACAAATACAAGGTTTCAGATGCCCCACTGAAAGCATCCTTGTCCAGCTCTCTAGGGAGGGCTCAGAGATATAGAAGCAGCATTTTGTAGTTTTCTGTGTACAGGTTTCTCTCTTTTCAGTGGGCTACCATGTGAGGCTGGTAATCAGGGGCTTAGTTTGAAGGACACAGTCAGCTGTGCAGGAGGGAGTTGCCTGCGTGCTACCATTCTTGTCAGGGCTGATTTATTATGTGTGTGCTGTGTCTGGTGTCCAGTTAGAAGGAGGGGGAGCTTGGGTCCCTTACCCATCAGCCTGAGGAGACAGGTTAGGCTTGTGAGCGGGACTCATAATTCGAATCCTCTTGAGATCCAGAAGTCGACAAGGGCCAGGGGCAGCTCTGGGCGGATGGGAAGCACATCCGTGGCAGATGCCTCTAACCCTGGCTCTCTGACATTCTCTAGCATCCTGGAGGGGGTCCAGGTTGGCCTCATTGGCCCCCACCTTGGCATTGGTGTCTGTCAATTACATGGAATCAAGTTTGAGTCTTGAGGTCCCGACCTCTGCCCACATCCTCTCCTAGCCTAGCCTGTCTGGGTAGTTCCCAGCATTGGCTCTGCTCTCAGCAGTCTGGCTCCATAACCGTCTCCTTGAAGTGATACTATTTGCAGAATAAGAGGCAGTGGAGACTGACGTCAGCAGGATGGTTCTAGGTCCTTGCTTCCCTGCAGAGACGTTAAATAAACAACTAGGAACTAGCCAAAATAACTTCTTTATGTGACCTTTGCAAATCTGCCAGAGATCTACAGCAACTAAGCACAACCAAGAAGAAGCAGTCAGTGTTCAAGAGGTAGGAAAGGTCATGGCTTTGCGTTCCTATTCTGGATCCTTCCCAGAACGGTTCCGGCCTCCTCTCGCTCTGCTTGCAAACTGCACATTGAATTAGTAGCATTGTAATCTGTTTTAATACAGCAGCATTTAATACCAACAATGAGCACGCCAACAAAAAAACTTAAGAAAACAATTCCATTAATAACCGTGAAAAACAGCCGGGGATGTGGTGGCTCATGCCTTTAATCCCAGCACTCAGGAGGCAGAGGCAGGCGGATCTCTGAGTTCGAGGCCAGCCTGGTCTACAGAGTGAATTCTAAGATAGCCAGGGATACACAGAGAAACCCTGTCTCAAAAAATATATAATAATAATAATAATAATAATAATAATAATAATAATAATAGTGAAAAACAACAATCAAACTTAGAAATAAGCTTAGGAAGTAAGAAATTTATGCCCTGAGAACTATAAATGGCTGCTAAAAGTAAAGAAGCTATATAAACAGAAGATCATTCTGCATTTGTCAGGAGACAAATTTCACAAAGTTAATTAAGATGGCGCCTGCTCAAGGTGCCTGGCAGAGGCCGTGCAGTCTCTCTCCAAATCCGAGGTGATCTACCTTGCAAAAATCAGAGCAAGCATCCTAAAATTCACAGGGAATCTCCAAGGGCCCAAAGCAGCTGGAGTAATGACAGAGGAGAACAAGAATAATGCCAGAGTTTCAAAACCTACCACACAGCTGCGGCAATGGAGACAGAATGGCTTTCATAGGAAGGCATAGATACAGACCAGTGAAATTCTGAGGAGAATCTGGAAGTGAACCCTCATGTATACGATCAAAAAAAGATTTGTTTCTTTTTTTTAGAGCATGTGCACTACCTATATGTAGGTGCCCGCCAGAAAAGTTTGTCAGATCCCCTGGGCCTAAGGATAGTTATGAGCCACCATGTGAGTGCTGGGAACCAACTCAGGCTCTCTGCAAAAGCACCACGAGCTCTTAATTGCTGAGCCACCTCTCCGTTCCTATTTTTCTAGAAAGATTTATTTTTATTTATTATGTACATTGGGGTTTTGCCTGCATGTATATCTGCGTGAAGATGCCAGATCACCCCCTGACAGTTGTGAACTGCCACGTGGATGCTGGGAATTAGACCCTGGTCCTTTGGAAGAGTAGTCAGTGCTCTTAACCGCTGAGCCATCTCTCCAATTTTTTTTTATTTAACATTGTGTGTGTGTGTGTGTGTGTGTGTGTGTGTGTGTGTGTGTGTGTGTACACAAAGTGCAACAAAGTGCAGCACATGCTCACTTGGAGGTCAGAGGACAACTTTTGGAAGTCATTTCTTTCTGCCCAACACGTGAATTCCAGGGGTTGAATTTAGGCTTCTCGGTCTCATTGGCAAGGGACCTTATCCACTGAGCCATCTCATCAGCCCCGCGATCAAGAGATTATGAGAAAATGAAGTTGAACCTTGACATCTATATAAAACCTAATTCAAAATGGGCCAAAGACAAATATAGAAACTAAAAACATAGAGTACTTTGAAGACACTATAGAGGAAAGAACTAATATATTGAATCTGGCAATTACTTCCTAGATAACAATGTCCAAAACAGGTATTGAAAGAAAAAGATAAATTGGGTTATATCAAAATTTGAAACTTTTGTGAATCAAAGAACTTTTTCAACAGAGTGAAAAGGTAGCCCACAGAATGGAAGAAGGTATTTATTTATACATTATTATTTGTTACTCAGTCACACCCCTTTGGCTTTACATGTGGTCTGCCAATCAGTGCAAAGACTTTTAAAACAAAGAGAGTTGAGTCATAAGGTGGCTGACATACGGGCAGAAGAGCCCCAAGTTTCAAATCCACTCCTCACAGGACATAGCTGAGGTGGGTCTGAATTCAGAAGAGCTGGAGGCGAGAATGAAAAAAAAAAAAATCTGTGATCTGTGCGCTTGTAACCAAATTTAAGGGCTCTTCATAGGACAAGTGTTAGGAAAATGGCCTTGTTAGCGTGCTTTGCGGATGGAGTTGAAATGCTCAGAAGGTCACTCTTGGGCACTTGCACAATCCCAAGTGAAGGGTCAAGGGTTTCAACTGGCTTGTATTACCAAGTTCCTGAAAAGCAGTGAAGTGGTGGCAGCTATGGCAAAGCTATCAGGAGTCTGCGGCTCAGCTAGGGGACTTCTGACACTGGTCATCAAGACAGGCGAAGCTAGAAATGCAAGGCTGGGTGTCCTGGCATTCCTTAAAGGCACACTGGACTTCGCAGGCTCCTCGGAGTCCAGCCTCACAAGCCTGGCCCGCTTTACACTGCTGTAGTGAGTGACTTCCGGGGGGGACCACCCGTGCTTCTGACCAACCAGATTACCAACTGGAGCTTCCCAAAGATTTAACTGGCTACGACATCTCACAAGCTGGCGAGAATATGTGACTTAAAACTTACTGACTTGTAAAGGCTGCGGTGGTTCCGGAAATGTTAGACTGCTGGGCGGGGCACAGGAAGAGGGAGCATGTGGAGCTTTTCCTGGTCCTTGCAGGCCAACCAACCTCCCAGGTCTCTGTGTGTTCCCAGCCTGGAAACTCTCTGTGATCCAGCATTCTAGACTCTAGAATTCTGTCTCTAGACTCTAGAGTTTTTATCCAACTCAGTCTCGAGTGCTCCTCCCTAGAATAAAGGGCAGGTGGAACAGGTAGTCCCCATTTTCCAGTAATCACACGCGCACACACTGTCTAGGGGGCCTTAACCTATTACCACATTAGTATAAGCTCAGGTCTTTTGGGGAGGGACTCTGTCTTAGAGTTTCTATTGCTGTGAAGGGACACCACGACCACACCACTCTTATAAAGGAAAACATTTAATTGAGGTGATGGCTTGCAGTTCAGAGGTTCAGTCCATTATGATCATGGTGGGGAGCATGGCCGTGTCCAGGCAGACATGGGGCTGGGTACATCTTGATCAGAAAGCAACAGGAGCAAAGCTTAAGCAAAAGAGACCTCAAAGCCCGCCACCACAGTGACACACTTCCTTCCAACAAGGCCATGCCTACTCCAACAAAGCCACACCTCCTAATAGTGTTGTGGCCGCATCTCGAGACATTCCCCCCACCCCTGAGCAAGACCACCACAGAGCCGATATCCGATGCAAAACACACAGGGGGTTATTGATGACAAGGAAGCCAGGGCTTGGTCCGTGTCCAACACTCGACACAGCCGGTAGAGGAGGACGGCCCTGAGCTCCCAGGGTGAGGGGTTTTTAAAGGGAAAAACCGCAAGCAGGGTGGTACAGATCTTGACGTCATATGATTGGCTGAGGGTGTGTAACCTTTGAATTTACTGGTTGGGGGTTACAGTTATCATTTTTGGGCAGGCCTGGACAAGTCCCAGGCTCTGTCCTTGAGCTGCCATGGAGGCTGGCTGGCCTTGCACGTTCACATTGACCCATGCATGTAGCTCTAAGCTGGTGAGGGGTCCCAGACAGTAAACAACTGGCTGAACCTTGAGCAGTCAGAGTATGTGCAGAAAGGGAGCTACTACAAGGACTAAGTCTTTCGTTCCTGGCCCTCCCAGAAACTGCTTGCTTAAGTCTCAGGAAACTGAAATTGAGGCCTGATCTCTGAGAGAAGACTGACAGCCTGTTATGGCGTCTGCTTGGTCTTTCAATAGCGCCACTCCCTAGGAGTTTATGGGGGCCAATTACAGACTCTTTAAGAACAAGAAGATATTTCTGTCATTCAGATCATTCCAGAGAGTTTTGGAGTTCTGAGCTAGGAACTGGGACAAAGGCCAAATAATGTATAAGTAAAATTTGTATTATGCTACCGATACATAGACTAGTCAAAACAAACAAACAAACAAGCAAACAAACAGACTAGAGAGTTAGGATGGCAGTTGCTAAGGGGCTGGGAGGAAGGGCAATGGGAAGCATTCAATGGGGCTGTTTCAGTTTGAGAAGATGAGTTGGATCATGTGACTGTTTATTGTTGTGCAATAAAAACCAGTGCTTGGTGTAATGGAACTGGTCCACCTGCTCAAAATGGTTAGAATACCTCCCCCCCTTGATGTTGGAGATGGAATTCAGGGCCTCCTGCATCTGCTATTGAGCTAAGCCCTCACCCAAAATATTAAAAATTGAAACTGCCAGGGGAAAAATATTCTTTTCCAGCTGAAAACCTTTCTAGGTAAGTTGAGGATTTGTGGGATTTTTTGTTGTTTGTTTTGTTTTTTCGAGACAAGATTTCTCTGTGTAGCCCTGGCTGTCCTGGAACTAGCTCTGTAGACCAGGCTGGCCTCGAACTCACAGAGATCCACCTGCCTCTGCCTCTGAAGTGCTGGGATTACAGGCATGCACCGCACCACTAGGCAGGCTCTTTCTGTGGGTTCTTATTACTGAAATAATTCAGAAATGGACTCAGAAGGAAGCTTGAGGATGTTATTAGTTTTAGAGGGTTGTTAGTTTGTTTTAAAGAACAGCAAAGTGCACATCTCAGAGTGGGGAATAGGGAGGTGGGGAAGGGGAGGAGAGAAAAGGTACCCTGTCTTCTGCAATGGAGGCTGGCTAGCGGTAGGGTCAAGGTAGAGCGTCAGAGGATGAGTGAGAAGACCCAGAGCACCAGAGAAAGCATGCTCAGGCTTTGGGTTGACATCCGGATGAAAGAGACAGAAAAGGCAGGAAAGGGGGAAGTTGGTTCCTCAGAAGCAGACAAACGGTAAGGCAGGCACAGTGCTGCTGGATGGACTCCAGGCTTCACTGAGGCGGGCTGCCACCAACACGGTCTCCTTAAAGGGATAATTAATCTTTCCTCACCTCAGCATGTTTTCAGATGAGTAGCGGGCAGGGTGAGTAACTCCTGGTCACCGGCTTGACAAGGCCAGCCGACTCACTCTTAAAAGGACAGGGTAGTATGTAATTTAGGATATCAGGTCTCTACCCACTAGAGGTAGAGTTCAGATTCCAGGTTTTTGCTTGTTTGTTTTGAGAGAGGGTTTCTCCATGTATGTAGCCCTAGCCATCCTGGAACTCACAGAGATCCATCGCCTCTGCCTCCTAAGCGCTGGGAATTAAAGGCATGCTCCACCACCGCCCGGCAGATTCCAGGTTTTTGACCTCTTTACCTTTGCCTCCATGGGCCTCCACTAAGCTCATCTACCTCCACTTTCTCCCTACCCCATATTTCAATTGAAAAGGGAGTCTTATCCAGAAAAGGGCAGGTAGAAGCCAAAGCCTCAAAGCTCTAGACTGCCGTAACATCCCTGCCCAGAGGACCGCAGCCCCTGCCTGGCCTTCACACTTCCGACCTTTGTTTCCTGAGGTTTTATGAAATGTCCTACGGTGCTCTTCCCATCCTTTCCCTCTTATCGCCAAGTGGGAAACTTGCCAAAGGGCCCAGACCTGATTGACAGGAACAGGGTTTTGGGCATAACAGTTGCCTGCCATTGGGTACATGACCTAACAGGATTTTACTTCCCAAAAGAAATCAAGATGATGAATTAGTGAGCCTTGGAGGGTTCAAGTCACTGGAGGTGTCCATGCAAACTAAAGGGAACAAGAAACAGCTTATTCTGATCCAAATATGAGTGACCATGGCCCAAGGACACAGACTCAGGTCGCCCTGAACAAGGTGTTCCACTGTTGAAGGCTTTATAGAAGCTTTTATAGTCACAGAACAAGACAGTCATAAATCGATGTATTTACGAGTCATTGATGGGGGGACATCAGGTCAGTTGGTTACAGCAAAACCTGGGCACTTCAGATGTCATCTGGTGACATTCTTAGCTTTGGGGTTGATAGAAAGTAATGATATACTAAGCCAACACATTCCAAAGTATTACTATAAGTCAAAAGGATGTTTGCTCAGATACACAGGGTGCTGATAAGCAAGTATTAAGGGGGGTCTTTATAGACCAGGATAATTTTGGCTCTTAAGGGAACTTAGTTTGCAGAGGAAAACATGATCATGCCTGACATGTTTTCTCTATGGTTATAGAAGGAATATGCCTACCCAGTGAGAGATCACTCTGCAACTTAGAGATTAATAAAGGGAAAAGTTCTTTAATCGTGTGTCCCCAGTTCTGGCTAATGTACAAAAGGGAGCCAGCCTCGAACAGATAATTTTACTAACTTTGTATCCTAACTATAGGCTTATATATTTCATTTATGTCATCATCCTTAAAGCTCTTTTAGGTTCTGGCCCCAGGCTACACATTGAACAATTTAAACAAAAACAGGAGACTGCAAGTCTGGCCACGAAGGCAGATGGGAGATTTACACAGCAAAGATATTGTCAGAGTTCTTTGTAAGTGCACCAGTGTTGATCTTTTCCAATCGTTGTTACTGGGGGTCATCTTGCCCACCTGGCTGAAGCGTGAGATTCTTTCCTTTCTTTCGAGACAGGGTTTCTCTGTAGCTGTCCTTGAACTAGCTCTGTAGACCAGGCTGGCCTCGAACTCAGAGATCCTACTGGCTGAATTGTGCAGTTTCTTAAGAAGAGACCCTGGGGTTTTTTTTTTTTTTTTTTTGGTTTTTCGAGACAGGGTTTCTCTGTGTAGCTTTGCGCCTTTCCTGGAACTCACTTGGTAGCCCAGGCTGGCCTCGAACTCACAGAGATTCACCTGCCTCTGCCTCCCGAGTGCTGGGATTAAAGGCGTGCGCCACCACCGCCCGGCGAGACCCTGGGGTTTAATAGCACACCGTGTCTTAATGATGGCTATTGCTCTGTGCTGCCTCCTTCAGCTGCCCCTAAGAGACGAGGGGCATGTTCTCGGATGGAGAAATGGGTTCTTACCACCTGATGGCTGGGTATCAGTCAGGGTTGTCTCTTTTGTTATGGGAATGAAGCCTAAAGGCTGATCAGTCCTGGTGAACAAACATTTAGAGAAGCCTTAATCTCTAAGAGGCCTGGTTAGTATATTACCTGTCTTCCAGGTATTGTACACCGTCTTTAGTGCAGCCCTTTATCCTATAACCAGACCCACAACTGCTGTGAGTCTCAGATTCCTGTATAAACTGGAGATAATACTGGCCGAGGCAAAAGACGTGGAGGAGAATTCAATGGGAGGCTGTGTAAAGAGCAGGTAGCTGGCTAGCGATTCTTAGATAGGAAATGCCGAAGAAAGAGACGGGGGATGTATCTCAGCAGTACTTACACTGCATGCACAAGGTCCTGGGTTTAATCCGCTGCACTGAAACGCTAAAGGAAGATCTGTGCTCATCCTATCGCCTCCCATCCTTCTGATCTAGATGAGTCTTGGGGGGGAGGAGGACAAGGCCTCAGTACTAGGCACGGTAGATGCAGACAGACAGTTTTTCTGAGAAGCTGAAGTTTGAGTTGATTCTTTTTTTTTAATTTTTTATTTTTTATGTGCCTTGGTGTTTTGCCACGGGCGTCAGGTCTTCTGGTACTGGAGTTACAGACAGTTAGTTGGGAGCTGCAATATGGGTTCTGGGTATCGAACCCAGGTCCTCTGGAAGAGCAGTCAGTGCTCTTAACCACTGAGCCATCTCTCCAGCTCCTTGAGCTGATTCTTAAGGGAAAACAATTGTTTTTAAATTGTGTGTGTTTGTGTGTGTGTGCGCGCGTGCACGCGCGAATGTGAACGCAGGTGCTTGTGGGGGTCCAGAAGAGGGGTCAGATTCCCTGGAGCTAGTCACAGGTGGTTGTGAGCTTCCTGATGTGGGTGCAGGGAACCCAACTCAGGTCCTCTGCAAGAACAGCAAGCGCTCTTAACTGCCGAACTGGAGCTGATTCTTAATGAGCAAAGTGACCAAGAGCTGGATCAGAAGGAAGGCCGAGCCATCCCAGAAAGCTTCTTAGCAGTGTCTCCATGTCCCCACGGAGCTTCTGAAGTTACAAGCAGAGTGAGGTGCAAAGGCAAAGTGTCCTTTTCCCAGACCATGGTGACAAGAACTCTTTGTGATGTGATTTTGGAGTCTCTGGGATGACACAGATACCGGGTCACCCCCATGCCACATGACAGACTGCAGCCTCCCTCACAAACCCGAGACTCCGCCGAAGGGAGGATTCCAGGCTTATCAGGTGCACACAGCTACTTTCTGTTGCCCGACTCTCGATCTGTTTCTGGATGTGCTTCCAGCAGATGGCCCTCCCTGGATGTCACTGCCCCCATCTACCCACATCAGTCAGCACTGGGTGGATTGCAGGGTGAAGGGTACAATCCCTTCAGGAGTGATAAGGAACCATGAGGTCAAGGTGAAAGCTGATGCTTCCTCTTTATTCTCTGTCTCCCATCTCCTTACTTAGCACCATGCCCCAAACTTAGAAGAAGAGCATCTTTCTTTCCTTAATCCTGTGGAACGAGTCCCCACCCCCTTTTTCTTTGGTGAGTCGTTCAGCAGCGAAGGGTATGGTGCTGCAGATTCCGGTGGTCCAGCTTTCTGAACTCAGCTCCTCTCCACTCACGGCTGAAGATGCAGCCTGGCCAAGCAGGCAGAGGCGACAGCAGGCTGACTGTAGAGAGGGATGGGTAGATGAGGGTTGGATTTTACTTCCTTACCAACTTCTGAGGATTAGACAGTATATCAGAACCTTATGATGGTGCAACATTTGCCTTCCACCAGATTCCATCTGGAGAAAGACAGAAGGTGAATGTCAGGTGGAGGCTGGGAGACGCAAGGCGAGCCCTGCTCCCAGGAGCCTGAGGAGTGCTCAGGGACATCTTCTTATCAGAGCCGGATCCCTGAGCATGCCATAGAGGATTTCAGGACGAGTCAGAGGAAAGCGAGGTTAGCAAGCTCAGAGAGTATTTAGAATCCTGTCAGTAGGGCAGCTGAGGCAGGAAGATGGTGGCATGTTTGAGGTGAGCCTAGACTGCAGAGTGAATTCCAGGTCAGTCTGGGCTCTAGATGAGGCCCTGTCTAAAAAGGAAACAGAGGCACCTAAGAAGAGGACAGAATACATTGTAGGGCATGAGCAGTGCTGAGACAGCCATGGTTAGCAGGCCCTGTATTTCTATTGGAGATGTTTGTTTGAGGATAGTGACTGCCCATTGAGCAATCCAGACCTCCTCAGACCTTTGTCCTGGGCACGTTTACAGAGCAGGATTGAGTGTTTGTTCTGAAGAGGTTGGAGGTGGGTCTGCCAGCAGTTGAGAATTACCTTGCAGTTTCCTTCCGGGGATATAGAGATCAAGCCTCTCTAAAGGGTGGCCGGTGAGCATCTAAGACCAGAGCTACCTTGGGGTTTGTTAGAAGCAGATTCTAGATACAAGAGGAGACCCAAGGAGTTGGCCATCTGGGGCAGAAGCCAGGAATCTGTCATTTTGGTCCTCTCCAGGAAGTAGATACAACGTGAACTTTATAAGCCAGGGAAGCCGGAGCCAGCTGTCAGCAGCTGAGTTTGAGGCCGCCAGCAGGACACCTGTCCTCTCTGGGCATCTGTTTCATTATCTGGGGCAGGAATGCTAGACTCTGAGTTGTGAATGAGGCAATGTCTGTGGAAACTCCTGGAACCAAATCCGTCCTTGGTAAACACTGTCCCCATCTCCATTCATCTCTGGCCCTAACCTCCTCCCTTCCATGGACTTCCTTCTCCTGTCTGGCTTGAATTGCTCAGAAAAATCTCAGCTACTTTCCCAGAAACCCTTGTGGACAGTTCCTTCTCTCTGGGGTCAGGAGTTGGGATGCTGAGAGCAGAAGTTAGCGAGGGGAGCTGCCCCCCCCCACCCCGACTCCCGCTCACTATCTGTGTGGGGTGTGCGTGAGAGGATGGGGTCCGTGTGTCACCCCTCTAGACAGAGCTCGGCCTCATAGCAGCTGGAGCTCAGGGTCTGGGGTCTGAAGAAGCTATGCCTAGCTGATACTGGAGGGACGGAGGACACAGGGGAGGTGGGAAGGATGACGGCTCTCCATGCGTGGCTCTTCTCTGCCAGTCACCGGTGCTCTGCCCCCCGAGGGTGCTGCTTCTTGTTCTGCTTCTCAGTGCAGAAAGAACATTTGGGGCATTGTTTGAGACAACCATCTAACAACAAGGCCCGAGGAGGGATGGAGGCTGGTGTATGTGTGTGTGTGTGTGTGTGTGTCCGAGTGTGCATGCGCACTCGAGTTTATGTGTAGCAGAAACCCACCCCCACCTTGAGAAAATCCCTTCTATCATTTCCTCAGTTTCTAAAGCCTTTGATGTGGGTCCTGGAAGAGCCACAGGTGGTCAAGCCCCTGGGCCTCCAGGTAGGTGGGGCTGGAATGGGGTGGGGCCTGGGAAGACTCAGGGCTCTATGGTTCTCCGGCTGCCCACTCCCCTCTCCTCCAATGGGCCACCACATCTTGCAGTCCTTTGTTTCTAAGTCTGCTCCATCCTGCCTCAGCCCCAGGAGACATCCTGACTGCCTGCCATGTGGCACTGGGACAAGGCTCTTAACACCTTGCTTTTTTTCCTGTGGCCTAAGGAGGACTTCACTCCTTGCTGATGTTTGCTTCTTTGAAGCTTCTTTGAAGACTTGGGGGAGGGGAGATACATATTACGTCTCAGGGTCTGGAAGACTCGGGGAACTTCTGGAGGATGCTAGCATTGTCTCCTCCCCAAACCGAACTCTGATTGACTTCGTGGAGAGCATGTGGCTAGGAGGCCCACAGCCAATGTCATCTGTGTGCGATAACCCATCATGCCGCACATCGGTATAGCATGTTCTGCACTCGGGATTATCGGGAGTCTCCCCTATGCCTTCCTGGGATCTGCTGCTTGGTGCCTCACTGAAGTTGAGCAGGTTCCTTGGGAAGGGCACAGGCCTGGGAAAGGAATCTCAGAGGTCTAGATGTCGAACTTGGCCCTGATTGACCCTGTGACTTCAGCACGTTGTTTAAATTCCACTATGAAATGGAAGCTGGGCCTTCCTGGGTCTCTGCTACTACATCTGGATATTGGACCACCTGCTGTGGGTTTCATCGGGTTATCTGAGGCCTAGATAATATTCAGGATGTGCAGATGTCTTAAAATAATAAAATATTCTGCAGGTGTTAACTTTGGGTGTTCTTTCTTGAACCCAAACAAACAAACGAAAGTTAAAGACCCCAGGCTTGCCCTTTGACAGGAAAAAAAAAAAAAAAAAAAAAAGAGTTTTCTTGTACATCATGCCTTGTTTGTCTTGTGAAGTACAAGCTTGGAGTGGAGGCTATGCCCTCCATTTGGTGGGCTCAGCACTCTAGTCTTTTAGGTTCAGCTTGTCCCAAGTGAATTCTGCTCATTTTGGTTGTAGGAACCTCTCGGAGCTTCTGAGTTCCTGAGAGGAGGCAGCCCTTGATCCTTGCTGGCTGGGCATTCTGAAGTCCTTCAGAGCTTCCTGGTGCCTTTGGCTGCCAGGAAGGTCACAGAGGGCCACAGAGGGCTGCCCGTCGGAGAGTAGCAAGAGGTTGTGCCTGGCATGGTTCTTCCATCCTCTGTGAGAGATACAAAGCTCAACCCAGAACTGACTTAGCCCCCACCCTCAGAATATGGAGCTTGGCAGGGACAAGTTCCTCCTGGGAGTGAATGGGCTGGTGGGACTGGACAACTCTAGTGAAGTCTGAGCTGTTCGAAGGTGCTGTCTCCCAGTGTTGGGGGGTATCCACCAGAGAAGACTGCTCAGACGTTTGTTTAAGCCAACCGAAAGTCTTTGTCAGCCAGCCAGCCGGCAGCTACACTGGGTGTTGGGATCCCAGTGTAGCCCTGAGCCCTTCTCAGGGTGAGCTTGTAAGCACAAAAGCCATGTCCTGGATTGACATACTTCAGTTAACAGGAACAGTTAGTCAGACACAGAACTACAGAAGCCAGGAAGCAAGGTTAGTACATTTAGAGACTTTCCCAGAACTATGGATTTCAATGGATTGGGTCTTTGTTTTCAGTTTTGGCTGGTGGTACTGCCTGCATGCTGAATTTCATGGCCATGCTTCCATCATGGCATCAGCTGTACTAAGGTCTGGGGCCCTGTTAACATGGCAGGTCTCTTTCCTCCACTGTCTGCCCTGGGTATGGATTGTCATGTATTCTTATGCTATCCAGAATTCCATGTGCTACCTGTCATCTTGGCCAGACTTCTACTTATTCAACTGATCCCCACAGCCTGAGGATCCTCTCTCTCTCTCTCTGTCTCTGTCTCTCTCTCTCTCTCTCTAATTTTTCAAGACAGGGTTTCTCTGTGTAGCTTTTGTGCCTCTCCTGGAGCTTACTCTGTAGCCTAGGCTGGCCTCGAACTCACAAAGATCCGCCTGCCTCTGCCTCCCGAGTGCTGGGATTAAAGACCCGGCTTCCTTCTCTCTTGTCTGTACAAATTCTACCTGCTGTTCCTGTGTCTTCCCATTTGACAGAAGGTTAAGTGACAAATGAAAGCCAGTGGGTGCAGACCACTGTCCCTTGGCCTACTGTGTGATTTTAGGAGGCCAGGCAACATAGCCATTGCTTTATTTCTTGAACAACCATTGGGTGTCTACTGCATGCCAAGCCACCCGTGCACTGGGGATGCCGTGTGAAGAACAGGCAGGCAGGCCTCTGCCCCTGTGGGGTTGACATTGAAGTGAGGGCAGATTGTCACAAGCTTCTAACCTTGTGACACTGCTATGCAACAGAATTACAAAAAAAAAAAAAAAAAAAAAAAAAAAAAAAAAAAAAAAAAAAAAAGGATCTCATAATGTTTTAAGTAAGTTTGTGATTTCATGTTGGGCCTCACCCCTAGCTATTTTGGTACATGTGGCCCATGAGCCTGCTCAGAACCAGTTAGAGGAGCCTTGATAAAAATGTTGGGTCAAATAGGAAGAAAGGAAGATGATTTCAGTCCTGAACACTGGGATAAATTTTAGGGTATGGTGACCCCTGGATAACTCCTCAAATTACAAGGTTATATTGCTACTGCTGCTCTCTTGGGGTGATGATAGACATGCATGGCTAATAGTTTTCCTGGTGTAAGGTTTAGGTTTCTTTTCTTTCCAGATTTCTCTCTGAGTTCACAAGGCAGAGTAGGTCAGCTTCCTAGAAAAAAGCTCTGTGAGGCCCACCCTAGCTATTTCTTGAGGAATGCACTCCAGGAAGAAGAACCAAGTGTTTTTTGTTTGAAGGAATGAGTAAGGCAGCAGGTCTGAGGTTAACTACTGCAAACTGACATTGAAAGTTATCGCCATGCAGGTCAAGATAGCCACGGATAATCTGAATTCAGTCCCTGATCCCTGGGACCCACGTAGTGGAAGGAAAGAACCTCCTAAAAGTTGTCTTCTGACTATACATGCACTGTGGCACACACACACACACACACACACACACACACACACACAGAGAGAGAGACAGAGAGACGGGGGGAGAGAGAGAGAGAGAGAGAGACAGAGACAGAGACAGAGACAGAGAGACATGGAGAGAGATATAGACAGACAGACAGGGAGAGAGAGAGAGAGAGAGAGACAGAGAGAGACAGAGAGAGACAGAGAGAGACAGAGAGAGACAGAGAGATGCTTAAAAAAAAACCCAAAGCACTTACATTTAAAGGAAAGAAAGGGATGGCTAAGAAAGTCTGTGCAGGCTTAGAAAGCTGGAAAGATAATCAAGATTGGCCGCCACTCGGACACTGTGTTTTAGATTGACAGTGTCACGGGCAAAGATAACAGTTCCTCTCTTTTGGGCCAATTTGTCTGTCAAAGGGCAGGACGTGGTGAAGTTGAGTGGACAGACAACACAGGATGAAGACTCTAGAGGCACCAAAGTAGAACTTTGCCCCTTTGTCTCTTCAAATGTGAAAAACCCAGAATGAGGTTTGCATGCTGCAATCCTGGCTGACTGGGTGGTTCCAAAAAACACCCACTCATGTCTCCTCCTCCCTGAGTGAAAGGAAGTTCTGTGAGGCTGTGCCAGCTGGTAGTCACCAGGGTCATCCAGAGAGACCAGTGAGCATGCAGCCAGCAGTAATTTGTGCGCTTGTGAAAGAGGAGCCCTTGCTTCACTCTTTGGAGAACTGGATCCACCCCACCCTCTGCAGAACTTACCACAGGAACAATGTCAGTACCCAGCTGTCACAGGAAGGGATGTGTATCACAGGAGGCTTCAGAGTTGGGGATCACTAAAAGCGGGCATAAGTACCAGATTTGGGTTTAAAAAAAATGGAATAAAAAGCTTTTGGTCAGCGTCATTTCCACCCTAGTTTTATTTCTGTGGCTGTGATAAAACACCCTGACAAAAAGAGAGAAAAAAAAAAACTCAGAGAAGAAAGGGTTTATTTGGCTCACAATTCCAGGTCATAGCCCACCACTGCAGGAAAGGCCAGGTGGGACCTTGAGGCAGCTAGTCACATCACATCCAAGAGCAGAGGAAATAAATGCATGTGTGCCGCATGCTCAGCTTGATTCCTCTGCTCTTACGCAACCCAGGGCCCAACACTTGGTAATGAAACTGCCCACGTTGGGCTGGGTCTTCTTACCTCAATTAAGGCAGTCAAGACAATCCCCCACAGACACGCCCATCGGTCAACCTGATCTAGACAGTCCCCCA
This sequence comes from Peromyscus maniculatus bairdii, assembly GCF_049852395.1. Lineage (NCBI taxonomy): Eukaryota > Metazoa > Chordata > Mammalia > Rodentia > Cricetidae > Peromyscus > Peromyscus maniculatus. The sequence goes on from NC_134865.1 coordinate 58,254,250, forward strand.
TTGAGACTCTTCCCGCCAGGTAATTCTAGGTTCCGTCAAGTTAAATATTAGAACTAACCATTTCAACTTCTCTAATGTTTCATTCATTTCTTTAGTGTGTGTTTAGTGAGGAGGGGCCATACAAGGAAAATGGCAGTCAATGTTCTTGTCTTCAACATGCTAACAAAGAAGGTAAACAAAACTAAATATTCTATAAGAAAACAATCCTGCTCTTTGTGTGGTGGTGCATGCTGGTAAACAATGCTGAAGAAGATGAGGCAGGAGGATCAAGAGTTTGAGGCAAGCCTAGGCTACATATTTAGTGGGCTGGGAGATTGCTCAGTACTAGGCTCTAAAGTTAGTACCTAGAACCCACGTCAAAAAAAATCTGGGTACAGTGACATGCATATGTAATCCTAGGCCTGAGGAGGCAGAGACAAGTGCATCCCTAGGGCTCACTGGCCTGACAGCCTAACCTTCTCAAGGAGCTCAAGGTCAATGACAGACCCTGTCTTAAAATAACATCAACACAGCTGGTGCCAGGTGGTGGTGGCGGCAGCAGCAGCAGCAGCAGCAGCAGCACACGCCTTTAGTCCCAGCACTCGGGAGGCAGAGGCAAGTAGATCTCAGTGAGTTCGAGGCCAGCCTGGTCTACAGAGTGAGATCCAGGTTAGCCAGAGCTACATGGTGAGATGCTGTCTCAAAACAACAACAAACCCAAAACTAAAAAAACTAAGGGAGCGTGATGAGATAGTTTAATGGGTAAAGACTCTTGCCTGAGTTTGATATCATGGAAAGAGAGAACTGACTCTCACACATTTTCTTCTGAACTTCATGTGTGTATTGTGACAGACAGACACAGATACACACAGACACATAGGCACACACACACACACACACACACACACACACACGTTTTCTTCTGAACTCCACATTATGACAGACAGACACAGACACAGATACAGACACATAGGCACACACACACACACACACACACACACACGAATAAATTAATTTAAAATTAACAAACAAACACAAATGGATGGCATCTGAGGGGTGGCACCTAAGGATGTCTCTGGCCTCCACATGCAAAGCACATACAATATTTGCAGAACATCCCCACGAACACAGGGCCTGTGCATGTGTGTGTGGCTGGAAATGACTCCTGCCATTGCTTCTCTAACAGCTCTAACTACAGACTAGAGACTCTCAGCCGAAAGCAATGTCAAGTTTTGGGGGCATCATTGTTCTGTGGCATTTGTCTCTCCCATCAATGGCTTTTGTGGGAGACCTACCCATTTCTCTGTGGGAGGGCCTGCTCCCACTTTTTCCCCAGGGCACTCTTGAGGAGTGAGGAATATTTAGATAGGACAGAGGGGAGAGAAACAGATAGAAACACAGGATAGCTCCAGAGGTCCTGGATCATTATCCATTGGCCCCTTCTGTCTCTTCTTTTTTTTAATAGGAATGCCAAGAGGTGGAGCAAAAGACCTCCCCCTAGCACAGCCAAGTGCAGACCCTTTCCAATCACCTGGTAACCACATACGTGGTCAAGCAACCTCTAATGCAGCTCTACTGGGTAAAGCAAGCTCAGATCTCACTAGGAAACCTTTGTGGGCCTCCACAATTCCCACTTCTTGATATAATAAAGAACCCCCAAGACCCTCAGTTAGACTGTGCCTGTCTTAGGTTGTCCTTGATTAATTTTACATACATATATTCAAGAAGCTATGAAGAAGAAAGTTGTCTGTCTTTGGCTACCAGCCTCTGGCAAGAGGGGGTACAGAGCCTAACTCGGTTCTGACTTAGGCAATCCCTAGGCTGCCACACCTCCCAGTAAAGGAGTAGAGGATAATAAATATGAAAATATGAAATATCCTTTTTGGAATGGGTCTAAGATGACTACAGCAGTCTTAGCTGAACCAAGCCCTTTTCTAAATCAAACTCTGTCCTAACAAATGTTCAATAAAATTTTCAAGAGACTATTTTGATTCCCAGGAGAAAACAGTCATTTCAAAACACTTCAAAGTATTCACTCAAGTGAACAAAAACCCATGCTAATTATAAAGACATTTTTAGCTGTTTAAGTAGCTAATATATACATGTGTTCCTACCATAGCAATAGAATTTCTGTACAAACTAACTTGATTGTGGGAGGCCTACCCCTTTCTTAACAGAGGAGGAGTGGAAACTTTTAGGAAGAAGACAGAAAAGCTCCCCTAATTATGACACCTTCACTTAAGTTTTCCAGGGGCCATTAAGACCATAAAATTATATTTTGAGGTATCATAAAAAGTGTTCAAATATATCTGAAGTTAAAGAGTCATAAGAGCTTCAAGATGCTTCTAATGTGATTGATTTCGTTTATCCTTTAAAAATTAATGTTACCTAATTTGTCCAGACTAGACAGATATTGATGGAATAATAAAAACAATTCTAGCACATATTTACACTTTTTACAAACTTATATTCAACATTTACACTTTTTACATTTACAAGTAGCATGAATATCACTATACATGTTTATACTTTTTACAAACTTATATTCAAAAGGAAACTCTATAGAACTATTTTACAAACTTTAGCACATATCTAGAAGAGATTTCTTAACATCACTATACATATTACAACTAACATGAATATCACTATACTTATTTATACTTTTTACAAACTTATATTCAAAAGGAAACTCTATAGAGCTATTTTACAAACATTAGCACATATCTAGAAAAGATTTTTTTAAAAATAACTATATTATTCTTCCAACAAGACAGAGAGTAATTTTCTTTGGGCCTCTTTTGAAAAGTAGGAATAAGAATAAACTGTTAGTTTTCAAAGAATAGTGCTGCTGCTAAACAGTACTTTTTGCATTCCAGATCTTTTATAAAAATTCTATTGCGAGCTATCTCAGTTTACAGCACACCCAAAAAGGAAGAAAGGAGAACAAGGAGGAAAACCTCCTAAGGAACATTCTCTTTGAATTGCTTAGCTGGCAACTCTAAAACAGTCAGTTTCCCATCAGGGGAAGATAATTATCGAAGTTGTGTAGCTAGAGTTTTCCTGCCTTGCCCACAGTCAGGACAAATCTCTGTCACCCGCCAGTCCCACAGCCGCTCAGACCCAACCAAGAAAACACAGAGACTTATATTGTTTACAAACTGTATGGCCGTGGCAGGCTTCTTGCTAACTGTGCTTATAGCTTAAATTAGTCCATTTCCATAAATCTATACCTTGCCACGTGGCTGGTGGCCCACCGGCATCTTCACATGCTGCTGGTCATGGCGGCGGCTGCAGCGTCTCTGGTCATGGCGGCGGCTGCCAGTCCTTCTGCCTTCCTGTCCTTTTATTTCTCCTCCCTGTTAGTCCCGCCTATCCTTCCTGCCTAGCCACAGCCGATCAGGTTTTATTTATTGATCAATCAGAAGAACTTGACATACAGACCATCCCCCCAGCACAGCCAAGTGCAGACCATCTCAGACACCTGCACTCAGGCCCATGGTCCTAATCATCCTCTATGCGGACCTGCTGGGTAACGCCACAAAGAACCCAAGAAGGGCTCCCACAGGACATACAGAACATCCCACAGCAAAGTTGGAGTTGGGTTCCAGACCTGCAGCATTCAGCAGGCTCCTGTGCTAGGCTATTGCCCTGAAAGCTCAATGTGTGGCTGAGTGCCTTCACTGCCCTTACAGGTAGCTCTTTGTACCACAGAGTTATGTTGTTTTTAGGGGGCTGTAACACTTGTTGCTAGTGACTGTAACACTCAGGACAATGTCACTCCCCCAAAGTCACCTTTCCCACTGGGTCCTCTCAACCATTCAGGAACCAGCAGAAATGTGCTTAGCAGCAGATGGTTTCTAGTTGGGCTGTCTCTTTACCCAAATCCATTACAGTTCCTCTGAGTGCCACAAAACAAATGTTGTTGAAACTTCCTTCCCCAATACAGCAGCACTTTGGGTTAACATTCCTGAGAGATCTTGCCTCAGGGGCAAGCATGGAATTACCATATTGGGCTGCTGTAAAGCTCTTAGAAAAAACTTCTTGTGCAGCTATCAGGAATCATCTTTCTTAAAGGAGCCTGCATTGGAACAGAATCGATATGGCTCCAGGTTCCATTTCATTTCAGCTTTTCTGGAGAAATGTCAGCAGCTATGGTATTATTAGAGCTGACATTTCTTTGTTCTACACACCTCATCAAACTCAGGCAGCCAGCAAGCTTCTGAGGGTACAATTTCCCCCTTCTTAATGTTTTAAATCTACATCTTAAGATTGCCATGAGCTCTTTTAATGATGCCGGTGTTTTTCACTTGCATTTTAAGCACAACTTAAGTTTATTTGCCTGTACATTTTTTTTTCATACCTAAAACAATTTCCCAGTGTATGAACCACTGTCCCTTGCTTTCTTAAGGTTTTTGTTTGTTTGTGTTTTTTGTTTTGTTTTGGTTTGGTTTTTTGAGACAGGGTTTCTCTGTGTAGTTTTGGTGCCTGTCTTGCATCTCACTCTGTAGACCAGGCTAGCCTCGAACTCAGATATCTGCCTAGCTCTGCCTCCTGAGTGCTGGGATTAAAAGTGTGTTCCACCACTGCCTGGCTCTTAAGGGTTTTAAAATGACTTGAAGAGCAACATTGGCATCTTAATTGCCTCCTGACAGGCATCACCTGTTTCTCCTTTTCCGGAAGTAAAGCTAAGCTTTCTAGCAGTGCTTGGGGGTAAAAATAGCATTTTTAGCTGAAAAGGCAGAGTTTGGGGGCAGTGCAGTACTGGCAGTATTTCCTTTGGGGTTCTTGTTGTTCTATTATGGGGAACATTTGGAAGTTTTTGTCCCAGTCTATCTGCCTTTTCTCTGGCCCTGCTTGCCTATGCTGCCTCGCTTTTACAAACTACATTTCCCAAGCTGCCTTTTGGGTCCAGGAGAAAACTCAGCTGTGGCCAATGGCGGCGGCTGCTTTGCCACAGGAGTTTTATCGTCTTCCCTAAGCTCATTACTGTTTGACAGATGTACCTTCCTAATCAGACTTTTAAGAGCTTTTTCAGAGAGATTCCCCGCCCCCCCCTCATAGATCTTCTACTTGTCCCCTCCCCCAAGATGCAGAGTTCCTGATGCCTCGGCTGTGGCTCAGTTCCTCTGCTAACTGCTTTTCTGCTCTGGGGGTAGGGGCTTGTGTCCCGGTTCTGTATGGCCAAATTTTGCCTCAGCTTTTCCTGTATTGCAGCTACTGCTAGAAACTCAGACTCTGCTTTTTTTTTTTTTTTTTTTTTTTTTTTTCATTGCAAGGAGGATCCCAAAGCCTCCACTGCTTCCTCCAAACCAGCAGCCCCTCCCTGGGTCCCATACTGCCTCTGCTGTGGCTTTCCACCCTGGGGGGAAGCTGCCTCTGCTTGGTTTTATGCCTACACACTCTGTGGAGGGCCAACCCATTTCTCTGTGGGAGACCCACTCCCACTTTTTCCCTGGGACACTCTTGAGGAGGGAGGAGGGAGAAATATTTAGATAGAAGCATAGAGGGGAGAGAAACAGATAGAAACACAGGATAGCCTTGGGAGGGCCTGGATCATTATCCACTGGCCCCTTCTGTCTCTTCTAAAGGGCTTTTTATAGGAATGCCAAGGGGTGGAGCAAAAGACCTGCCCCTAGGACAGCCAAGTGCAAATTCTTTTCAATGACCTGGTAACCATGCACATGGTCAAGCAATCCTCTAATGCAGCTCTGCTGGATAAAGCAAGCTCAGATCTCACTAGGAAACCTTTGTGGGCCTCCACAGGCTTTGGAATTAAATTGCAATGGGTTTGAATCTTAGCCATTAGAAACTAGACAGCCAATTCCAAAGGTTTTTCTCATCTGTAAAAATCTAGTGATGATGTTATTGAATTCAGGAGGTGAATACGAGGGCTTAAATAAAACAGCATGTGAAAAATTCTTCAGGGTGCTGTCCAGTACACAGTAGGTGCTTAGCACATATTAAGTTCTTTCCTTCTTATTTGGTGTTTTGCATCTTCTCAGTCTTTACTGAGACAGTATCATAGCCCAGAACAGCCTGGAATTCACTATGTAGTTCCAATTAAGTCTCTGACTCACAATCCTGCCTTAGTTGCCCAAAGTGCTGGGACACAGACAGTCACATGCCACCACACCCAGTGCCTCCTTCTAGTCTGAATGAACAGTTAGCTGCTGCTGCCACACTTAGCCAGATGGACATGAAGACATAAAAGTCCAGCTCCACACTGAGCAAGCTACATCAGTAAGGTCGGTTTCCTCAACCGCCTCTGGAATGGGGATCAATTCCGCACCTGTCACCCAGGGCCCAGGCTCACTATCCTTGTCATTATTGTCTTCTGTGGGAATCAGTAACTGTGGGCTACTCTCACTTCCACGGCTGCTTTCCCCCCCACATTCTGCTAACCTCGTGCCCTCCACCTCAAGGACCCAGGAAACCCAAGAATGGCCCCGCAGTGTCAGCCGCCAGCATAGTCCTAGCTCTGAGGACAGACCTGGTGACTGGGTGGAGCCCTCAGGAAGTCTGGATTTGACCAGCAGCCGCCTTGTTTCCCTGGCCCTCCCACACTTCGGCTCTGCCTTCAGAGCCCCGAGTGATTTCCCAGAATTCAGTGAGGTCGTTTTTTGTTCACAAAAGCCTGCTGCTTCCCTAATCCCAATTTGGCCTCCGCAAAAGAAGCTCAGGGCTTGGATTTGAGGATTTCAGATCTAGTCATCTGAGTAGGCTTTGCATGTGTGACCATGACTACCCACCGTGACTTATCCCTCGGAGCTGCCTGGCACTCTCAGGCAGCTGGAAGCACGTTCTCATGGTTAAGCTCCAGCCCTTGGCTCTCGGTGACTCAGTGGGTCAGTATCCCAGCAGCAACCCGTCTTCCCTTGCCTTTGGGGGGGGGAGCATATCCACAGACTCTGTCCCAGGACCCCGGGCTACATCCCCTCCACAGGTCTAAATGTGACCGCTGTTGCATAATTTGGGTCCCTGGAGCCTCCATTATGCTCCACTTGTACAGGTCAGTTACTCACTAGCAGGTTTAAGTGTTGGTGTGCTACTAGCCAAGGGCTATGGCAAAGGTTGTTTTATTTTTATTTTATTTATTTTACATTTATTTGTCCATGTGCGCAGGGGGTGGTGGTGGGGCCAGTATAAGTGTATGTGGAAGTCAGGAGATAACTCTCCTACCTTCTACCATGTGGGGTGAAGGGGTTAAACTCAGGCCGTTAGGCTTGGCCATTGAGAGCCTTTATCTGCTGAGCTGGCTCGCCAGCCCCCATATTAATAGCCCCAAGATTCTGTATTACAGAGCTCAGGCTCGCACAGCGCCATCTTTGTGATGTTGCAGCACACACACCACCATGAGGGGACAGGGAGCAGAATGTGGAGAATCACCTTCACACAGTTGCTCACGTGGACTTGATCTTTGGAGGCACTTCAGTGGAGGTCACTCTGACTGCCCGAGAGACCGGGGCCTACCTAGCCTTTGGTCCCCAGGAGCACTTGGTACGGTATTGCCTGGAATAGAAATTGGGCATACCATATTTGAACACATTTAAAAGTCTATACATGCAATCATTCTTCTTATGCTTTTCTATGCGGTTCAAGTTTGCCTAAACTGCCCAGTCTGTCCGCTTAGCTTCAGATTAATCTTTAGACTGCAAGACCATTGTGAATATACATAGAACCACATAGTAACACATATTTACTGGGTCATCTCATTATGGGGAATGTTCTTGGGAGAGGAGCATCATACTGCATGCTTTAAGATTGCTCATATGGGGGCTGGAGAGATCCTCAGTGGTTAAGAGCATTGGCTGCTCTTCCAGAGGACCTGGGTTCAATTCCTAGCACCACCTACATGGCAGCTCACACTGTGTGTAGCTCCTGTTCCAGAGGGTACAATGCCCTCATACAGACATACCTGCAGGCAAAACACCAATGTAGGTATAGCAAAAATAATTTTTAAAAATAAATCTAAAATAAAGATCGCTCATATGGGCTTTAAGAAATCTGATGTATGGAAGTCTTGATTGAGTCTCATTTTTTGGTGGACCTCTGATTAAAAAAAAAGACCCTTAACCATGCTTTTTATATTTATTTATTTGTTTATCACTCACATGTGTGTGTGTGTGTGTGTGTGTGTGTGTGTGTGTGTGTATGTTCATGCACATGAGTGCCACTGTTCATATTTGCACGTCAGAGAACAGCTTACAGAAGAAGCCGGTTCCCTCTCTCATCCATGTGTGCCCTAGGGCTTGTATTCAGTCGGAACTCGGGTTGTCAGCCTTGGTGGCAAGCGCCCTTACTTGCTGGGCTGCCTGCCAGCCCAAACATGCTTTTAAAAAGAGCAAACGTTCTCTGAGAGCCTCGTCTAGATTTTTGGTTTCCAAACCCATCTTTTCAAGTAGTCTGGGCTCACGGACAAATTGGCTCTCGAAGTGGGGTCCTCCCAACGAGCCCTTAGCTGCCGCTCACTTGTTCACTGACACCTGTCTGTCAAGACAGCATCGAGCCTGCTTACCAGGCAGCAGCTAATAAACGACAGAAAGATGGCAGAAACCAAAGGCTCAGAGAAGGTTAATGGCAAGGAGATCATGCCTGCCTGGGGAAATCAAGGAAAGCCCTGTAAATAGAGACTGCCATGGAGGTGGCATTGGAATAAGAAGAAGAGAATTTCCAACAAAGGTGTCAGCTCGAGGGGTGGTGTCATGGTTTGTCCTACCTGGATGGGAGGGTGGGATCTGTGGTGACATGGGACAAAATGAGACTGGGGAGTGATTGGAAATCATAATAAAAGCTCAGAGCAGCATGCCGGGGGAGGGAGGGAAGTGCTGGATGGATTTCCTTTCTTCTTCTGGGTGATACAGGAGGAGCTGGGAGAGGGAGGTACTGGAGAGCCAGGGGAGGACCCTGGGAGGGGAGCCTTTAATAAGCCAGGCTTGTGTGGGAGTCCACCGGGGGGGGGGGGGGGCTGCCTGAGACCACTGAGAGTGGAGTTGCAGATGAGGGATGAGCCCCCCCCCCAGTGAGCCAGGGATGAGCCCACCCCCAGTGAGCCAGGGATGAGCCCACCCCCAGTGAGTCAGGGATGAGCCCACCCCCAGTGAGCCAGGGATGAGCCCACCCCCAGTGAGCCAGGGATGAGCCCACCCCCAGTGAGCCAGGGATGAGCCCACCCCCAGTGAGCCAGAGATGAGCCCCCACCCCCAGTGAGCCAGGGATGAGCCCACCCCCAGTGAGCCAGGGATGAGCCCACCCCCAGTGAGCCAGGGATGAGCCCACCCCCAGTGAGCCAGGGATGAGCCCACCCCCAGTGAGCCAGAGATGAGCCCACCCCAGTGAGTCAGAGATGAGCCCGCCCCCAGTGAGTCAGGGATGAGCCCCCACCCCCAGTGAGCCAGGGATGAGCCCACCCCAGTGAGCCAGAGATGAGCCCACCCCCAGTGAGCCAGAGGTGAGCCCACCCCCAGTGAGCCAGAGATGAGCTCCCCCCCCCAGTGAGCCAGAAATGAGCCCACCCCCAGTGAGCCAGGGATGAGCCTACCCCCAGTGAGCCAGGGATGAGCCCCCCCCGCCCCCCCCCCCCAGTGAGCCAGGGATGGTCTTCTCTTGTGAGGAGGAAGAAACTGGGAACCGTGGGTGAGTTCACCTACAGACATTGGAAGTCAAGTAACTGGGGGAGCTGAGGTTGAACTCAGATCTTTGGCCCCAGAGCATGTCCCTCTACCGCTGTGCAGTGTGATAGGTACGGAGTATGCCGAGGTAGAAAGCAGGAGAGGTGAAAGTTTTGATGGAAAAATTGCACGAGCCCCTCAAGAAGCAAAGCAGGCCCGGGTGACATCACAGGAGACCAGATTTGATGGCGGGCCTCAGAGCCAGAGGGCTTTCCTGCAGGGAGAGGTATTGACCCAGGGAAGGGATACTTTTCAGTTGGCAATAGAGAGCTAGTTCCTGGGAACTCTGAAGTTCAGAGGAATGCATTCGGCTCATCCTAGAGACTGTGTCTAGGGAAAGGAATGAGCCCACTGGTGCCCAGGTCTAGGGCTTAGAGTGAGTTTATCTTTCTAGGAATAGCCTAGGATGCCTGGGAGATGGGTGGCCGAAGGAGACATGAGCTTGGGTCAGTAAGACTATTGAGGTTCTCGTCTCTTGATGGAGAAGGACGGAGTCCATCTTGCCAACAGTCTGTACTGGGAAGATGAAATTCCCAGGACCTTAACTAAATGCTCAGATGGGGACCAGTCATTCCCTGTTCCATGTGGACCCAAACCCTCATTATTGTGTGGGTACAAAATTGCCTGAATTTTTTTTTTGGGGGGGGGTCAAGATTCTGATCCCATGACCAGCCAGGACTGGGAAGAACAGCACTGTGCTACGGTTCTGATTGAATCGTGACTCACACAGGGATTTGCTGATCCAGATTATGTGGATGGTGATGGGACAGAGATTCTGTGGATGACACAGCATATGTTGCATTTCATAGTAAATTAGATGTGTGAATTTGGTGGGAGGCAGTGCTCAGGATGGACCCAAGGCCTTGCTTACATTAGGCAAACACTTCCACTGAGCTACACACCAGCACTGACGGCCTGCTGGTTTATTTTTGCTCCTCTAATGCACGAGCCATGGGGACAATAACAGGGTCACAGAAAGTATGTCCTGCTACTCAAAGACCTCAGGCTGCATGGACATGTGTTTAACTATGCCCTGGAAATATCCCTGACCATTGGCATTACCAAAGCATGGTGATATCTTCCTTGAAGTTACAGGAAGAACACACAGACAGATTGGACTTTCATTTCCTATGTTATGCCTCTCTAGCCTTTGTTTGTTTAGCATGTGTGCCTCTGTGTGTGTGTGTGTGTGTGTGTGTGTGTGTGTGTGTGTGTGTGTGTGTGTGTGTGTGACATGTATATGCAGGTGCTCATGGAGGCCAGAAGAGGGCATCAGATTCAACCACTAGTTACAAGTGGTTGTTGTGAGTTCCCCAGTGTGTGCGCTGGTAACAGAACTTGGGTCCTCTGGCAGAACAGCAAGTACTTTTAACAGCTGTGTTATCCAGTCCCTTCACACAGCCTTGTGCATACTCCAGAGCTAGGAACCACTGGGGGCATTTGATTGACAATAATTGACTGCCGAGGAAACATCAGGAAGTGCGTGGAAGCTCACTTGGCAGCCAAAGGGCATGGCAGTGAGGAGGAAGGGCTAACCGTTTCTCTGTCTGCTGCTCCTTTCAGTACGGCAGAGCTAAATGGGCTTTGCATCCAAGGGCTGACTCTTGTTGGTCCATCTGTCCTGTGCTTGTGGAGTAGGAAGCCTTCTGGAGTTGATGAACTCTCTCTGTTTCTGCCTTGGTATCATGTGACCTGGACCTACAGGCTGTTCTTCACCGTCAGACTCCTGAAGGGGAGGGCCAAGGATGAGAAAAATGAAGATAGGGAAATCAGGGTCAGAAGATCTTTCACGAGTTGATGGCTCAAGCCAGGCAAGCTTATTGAGAAGACAACATCTTACGTACTGTTTTCAGGGCAAAATGGGACAGAACCATCAGATGCTGTCAAGCTATCATACAATGGAGTGGACTCAGCGGTGAGCTAAAGTGATGTTGCACAAAGGGAACATGGGTTACCTCAAGTGCCCCGCAGACTGGGTACTCAGTGGCCTTGGAACTGATAACCACAGGCCTTCATACTGGGGCAAAGTAGTTCCCAGGATCCGAAACTGCAGCTTCCTCAAGGCCCAGGCCCCAGACCATTACTGACCTTACCAAGCATGTTCCTGGTTTCAGCAAGAAACTATATTCTTTGTCTATACATCCAGGCCTCAGGGAAAGCCCCAGACTGCACAGGCTCCCAACAATTAAGGATGCAGAAGGATTTTCAGGAGTTGTGTGTCAGTTAGTGCTGAATCAGTGTTTCTGACTTCAGGAACACCCAAGTTCTGTTATCTGCTAGGTCCTGGGACTTTTGCACTCCAACACTGACATGAGGTATTTTCATTTGCGCTCAAGTGTGTGTTATTGGAGAAATTATTTTGGCCACTCCACGTAGTTAAAAGGATATTTATTTAATGGCGTAACTCACAAATTAAGTAATAGGTAGGTCGCAGGGTCTGGGGAAGGTGTATCGCAGTCCAGCGGTGTTTTCCGGAGCTCTGCACAGTCCACCTTCACCATTCAGCATCCTGGCACAGAGAGAGCGCACAGAGAGAGTGCTGGCCCATCCAGCTCTCCGGTCTCCAGGCACCTCCCCTGGCCCCGCCTCATAGGCGTGACAGTTGCCAGGGTCTCAATGGGGGTTGGAACTTCCAGATCCAAGCTGGAATGGCTACCCACTACAGTGTGTGTGTGTGTGTGTGTGTGTGTGTGTGTGTGTGTGTGTGTAACCATTTTGCGGTTGTGTATGACCTCGTGCTACAGAAACTTTGGATGTTGCTAAGTTATTACACAATGAAGTGAGGTATTCATGCTTATAAATGGGCCAACAGCTTCCAGCTTTCACTGAAGGCAGGTTCTGTGGCTAAAGCTTTTCGGCTGATCTCCTAGCACTGGGCTAACAGATTCGGTGAAACTGATCATTTCAATAGCACAAGAGAAAAAAACATCAACATTCTATCACTGTATCCCAGAGATGGGGCTATGGAAACCATTATTCATTAGTTTGCACTAGAGAGAGCCAGCCTGCCGTGTGATTTTTTTTTTTATCCCCCATAGTCTTGTGGTCAGAAGTGTGTAGTGTATTAGTCAAACTGTCAACCCAAAGAGTCTTGGTGGGGGAAGTAATTCTGATTTGTGTGTGAGGAAGGCCTGGAAGTTGGGAATTAAATTTCCGTGTATGTGCATGTGCACGTGCATGTGTATAGTATATGTACATGTTCATGTGGGTATGTGCACATGTTGCCATGAGGTCAACTGTTGTGGCATATCTGTGCACTGTGTAGAAATGTATTGTGACTGGTGTAATAAAAAGCTGAATGGCCAATAGCTAGGCAGGAGGTGTAGGGGGACTTCCAGGCAGAGAGAGAACTCTGGGAAGAAGGTGGAGTTGCCAGCCAGACACAAAGGAAGCAGCATGGGCAGTGTGGAGAGATGAGCCACCACGCGACGGAAAGTAGATGAAAATAAATGGGTTCATTTAAGTTATAAGAGCTGGTGGGACAAGCCTAAGCTAAGGCTGGGCTTTCGTAATTAGTAATAAGCCTCTGTGGTATTAGTTGGGAAAAATAATATAAGAAAAATCCGTCTACAGTCTATATTGTCTTCCTCCATTGTCCTCTACCTTTGTTTTTTGAAACAGGGGTTCATTGATTCTGCCAGGCTGGCCAGCCAGTGAGCTCCAGGGACCTGTCTCTGTCCTCCCAATGCTGAGGTGACAGCCACAGGCAGCCACCCCCAGTTTTTATGTAGGTGTTAGGTGTGGGGGCTCAGGTCCACATGCTTGCATGCCAGGCACTTTACCAAGTGAGCCATCTCCCCAGCCTGAGAAATTATGTTTCCTAATAGCGATCTCTAAATGTGTCTCTTAGCTCTTGGCCATTTGATAACTCATTGATGTGTCTGTCTTCTATAGCTTGGAATTGCAATTGGGTTTTTGGTCCCTCCTGTTCTGGTACCCAACATCAAAGACCAGGAAAAGCTTGCCTACCACATCAGCATCATGTTCTACATAGTAGGAGGTGTGGCCACTGTCCTCTTCATCCTTGTCATCATCGGTAAGATCATTAGTGTAGGCTGCTGGTGGGCAAGGGGTGGGGAAGTTATGTCAACCCTGGTGGCACCCTTTGAACACGGCCCTAAATACCGCAGATACTTAAAGATACTGGAGATCAGGCTTCTTATAGTCTTCAGATGTTTTATCCTGAGTAATTGTCCCTAATACAACGCTAACTGGTGCTATGTACTTTGTTAGCAGCCCAGGAAAGGTTTAATTGTAGTTGACCAGACTCTATTTCCTCACCAGAAGAATTAGGTGGACTGCTGTCACCTTGATGAGACCCAGAGAGGACCTCCAGTGTCATGGGCATTGTGTTAAGAATGTCTGATTTCATCTAATCCCCAGAAACCCAACAAATGAGGTGCCTTGTAGAGCCTCTTCAACAGGAAGCTAAGACTTGAGGGAAATTCAGTGGGTCATTCTAGATTAGACCACTAGCAAGTGACCAGGAATGGATTCAAGTCCAGGCTTATTTAATGCCACATTCTAAATTATAAACAGAAATGGCTCCACAAACACTAAAAAATCTAAGGTTAACCTGAGAATACGTGGAGACCAAATTTCTTCTTCATTATTATTGATTATAAAAGTAATATGTGTGCTATGGAAAAATCTAAACATAAAAAGGAGTCTAAAGAAAGGAATGGCTATTAATTCATCCTTGAACAATTTCATCCCAACAAGGAAACTCAGGTAACTGTTATTAATCTTTTACACAGATGTCCAATTACTCATCTAAGTATTTGATTGTTTCTGTTTCCTGGATGGCCCCTATGATCCTTGCACTCTGGGGGCTGAGGCAGGAGGATGACTAATTGAAGGACAGCTTATGCTACATAGGAAGACCTGTCTCAAAGAAAACAAACAACAACAAACCCACCAAAAAAAGTGAACAAAAATAAAAGAGAAACACTTATTGTTTTCATCTAAGTGATATTACCGGGATAAATTCAGAGCCATCCAGGTAGGACTTTCTTCCCTGTTAGTCACCCATCTAAAAGGTTAGCCTCTGCCCTCTGTCCTAAAGTCCTATCTCAGGTATTAAAGGTTTATCCCTGTGTGCTGGCTCACCTGCAGAGTCAGGTAGTTAAATGTGTATCTCATCCCATCACTCTCTATATCATTTTATTCCAGGTAGCTTAGACAGTGGCCAGTGGTCCCTAAGGCTAGCAGCAGGGAGCTATGAGTGGAAGCAAGGAAGAATGAACCAGTCCAGGGCCTCTTGGTTCCACTGAAGTTTTCCACTGTAATGTGCCTGCCTCCAGAGGCTTGTGCTCACAGCCTGTGAGGTCCTGGCTTTTTGCAACTGCAAACCTAGGTGGTAGGACATTGCTTCATTTGGGTATTAAATTAGATAGTGGTTGGCTGAGTGAAGGATGAAAAAAAAATCTTATATGAGTCCTGGTTCCTGGTTGTCAAATCCTTTCAACAACAGCCAATGCTATGAAGCTAAATCACCTTCCTGCATTACTTTCTTCTGATGGAAGGAGAGCTGAGCAGCCAAGACAATGGATAGCATTCTCCAGTGGGAGAATTTATCCAGCACTATTATTGGAGAAGGAAGAGGCAAGGCTCTGAAGTCAAAGCTAGAATGGTTGAGGGTGGGGCACTTTGATCTGCTCAGAGAGCCAATCTCATTTCCAGAACTTCCTCTGGGGCCAGGCTGCTCACCTTCCAGCAGAGGTCTCTTGGGACTTGCCAGGGGCCATGTAGTGAGTGCTGGCCCAGACCATGGGGGGGTACCAATTGAGTCAAATACCTAGTTAAACACAACCTGCCCTACGGAGAGCCAAATGGCACTCGGTGGGGTCAAATCACACCGGCTGTGTGGAACGAGACGCTAAATGGAGTACTTTCTCCACAGTCACTCCCCAGCCTTTAACACGAGGGTGGTCACTCCTGGATCTCGTTTCTTTCATTAAGACATGTCTGACTCAGCGTTGGCGAAACTAGGAATACACGCTCAGCATTTGCTAGTGTCATTTTCTTTATCTCAGGGAGCGACTTTTGGCTGCCATGTTCCAGACTGTATGACTCTGTAGTCACACGTCCCATCCCCCTCTGGAAGGAACGCTGGAGCTCAGCTGTTCACAGGGTTCACTAACCTTCCAAAGTTTAGCTTTCACTTTTTGCACCCATGTGCCTCCCCCACACCCCTTGCTTCGTGTTATGTTATTTGCTAGTTATTGTGGGCTGCCTTGATCTTTGAACACTGCCTGGGAGGTTGAGTGAGGCAATTAAAGGAAAGGCAATTAAAAAAAAAAATGACAGTGCTGGAGAAAAATAGCTCAGAGATAAAGAGCTTGCCTCGCACGCTCGAGATCCTAGGTTCTATCCCCTCTACTGCAAAAGAGAAAAAAGAAAAGGCAATGAAAGGACTCCATTGCAAAGCCTCAGACAACGAGAAGCAGCTTTAGGAAAGGGACTAGGAAGATTTCTCTGGAAACCGCTATTTCCTTTACAGTTTCAGCCCCTCCCGAGATGATGGAGCCAGCTTGTGTCTGTGTGGAGCCGGTAGGTACTGCTGGGATGAGACCACAGGAATTTCCCATCATCTCTCTTCCTTTCCTTTCAGTATTCAAGGAGAAGCCCAAGTATCCTCCCAGCAGGGCCCAGTCCTTGAGCTATGCCATGGCGTCCACTGATGCTTCGTACTTAAGTTCCATCGTCCGGCTCTTCAAAAACCTCAACTTCGTGCTGCTGGTCATCACCTACGGTAAGGTGCACAGGCGTCCAGGAGTGCTGGAACTAGCCTGACGTGTCTGTGTTTCTTACTCTTCCCAAGTCCCAAATGTGCATGTAAAGTTGGTTAGGGTTGACCTTGGGGCCTCTGAAGCCGTTGTGAAGTCCACCCTAGGAAAACCATTCCTTTCACGGCAGGTTCTGATCTCAGTATCCCATCTCTACAGCAGTTATAAATGATTTTTCCTCTCTTGTTAACATCTTAATACTTAGGTCTTAAAATAAAAGCTCTCAATCCAGCTCCCCACTACACTGAATTCAGTGAGTAGATTGCTCCAGGATGGATGGACAGATGAGTGAGTGAGTTAATGAATGAATCTGTAAATTAGTCTTGCTGGCTGGGCGTGGTGGCACACACCTTTAGTCCCAGTCCTCAGGAGACAGAGGCAGGCAGATCTCTGAGTTCCAGGCCAGCCTGATCTACAGAGTGAGTTTCAGGACTGCCAGGACTATGCAGAGAAACCCTGTCTCGAAAAACAAAACAAAGAACAAGGCGATAATATTCAAAATACCCATCCTTTAGATGCCTCCTAGTCTGTGAGTGGGCACTCTTAGTTCAAGAAGTTGTATCTCTGCCCAAGTGCACTGCCTCACAGCCTATACTTGACCTTTCAACCACTGGATAAAGTTAAAAGTAAATCAAGTGTGTGACTTGCTCAGTAACCTGTGAAACAAAGACATGAGGTTGTAAGTCAAACTAAAGTGAGACTCTTTTGGCCAGCCATGACTTCATGTTTTCTATGGGTGCATAAGTCACTGGTTTGTAACATCACCATCATCAGATTTGAGTTAACTCCTACGGTACCCATGTCTTAGTTAGGATTTCTATTGTTGTGAAGAGACGCCATGACCATGGTAACTCTTATAAAGGAAAACATTTACTTGGGGCTGGCCTACAGTTTCAGAGGTTCAGTCCATTATCGTCACGGCGGGAAGCAAGGCAGCGTGCAGGCAGACCTGATGCTGGGGAGATAGCTGAGAGTTCTACATCTTGATCTGTAAGCAACAGGAAGTGAACCTTGTAAATGGAAATTTCTGTCCTGCCAGCAACTCCCAAATACCCAGCAGATGCTTCCCACATAATTGACTTGGAGGCTTCGTATTAATTTGAAGTGCTGGGCCAGTAGCTCAGGCTTATTACTAACTAGCTTTTACACTAAAATTATCCCATAATTTTTATCTATGTTTAGCCATGTGCTTGGTACCTTTTCTCAGTACGACATTCTCATTTTGCTTCCTCTGCATCTGGCTGGGGACTCCTGACTCTGCCCTTCCTCTTCCCAGCATTCTTAGTTTGGTGCCTGGCTACTGGCCAATCAGCGTTTTATTAAACCAATTCCAATGACAAATCTTTACAGTGTACAAGAGGATTATTCCACAGCAGAACCGTGTACTACACTGGGTATAGCTTGAGCATATATCAGAACTCAAAATTTACCCCTAAAGTGACACACTTTCTCCAACAAGGCCATACCTCCTAATAGTGCCACTCCCTATGGGCCAAGCATTCGAACACATGAGTCTATGGGGGCCGTTCCTATTCAAACCACCACACCATGTGAGGTCAATCCTGTAATTATCCTCACTTAACAGAGAAAGAATCTGAAACTCGGAGAGACTAGGTATTTAGACTAAGGTCATATCTGAAAGTGGGCAGAGCCAGATTCAAACACGAGTTTGTTAAACTTGAAAGCCTACATTGTCTCTCTTATTACATAACCCAGGCTTCAGAACAAAGTCTTAAGTGATCCTCCTGTGTCAGCTCCTCAATAGCTGGAACTACAGGTATATGCCATCACACCCAACTCCAAAGCCAGAATTTGCTTGCATATTCTATAGCTGCCCCTATAAAGTTTCCTTTCAGGTCTGCCCCTGCCAGTAGGGCTGAGAGGTTACCGCTCAGCAGGTAAGAGCATGGATGAATTGCTCTTTCAGAGGATATGGGTCCGATCCCCAGCACCCACAACCGTCTGTAACTCTAATCCCAGGTGACCTGCCTCCCTCTTCTGGTCGCCCCAGGCAACCAGGCATGTGTGTGGTGCAGACATAACACACAGACAAAACATCTGTACTCATAATTTGTCACAGCCACACAAAGCCAGCTGCACGGCAAGCTTCCCCGAGGACAGAATCCAACGGCGTGCTGGATGAAGGGTTTCGTTTTCCGTGTTTCTCTTCGGGAAACTCAGATTCGGGCAGCATAGGTGAAGGCCTGCCTCTTGTAAACATCCTGGGCATTTCTGACGTAGAGCAGATTTGGGGATTTCTGAAGTAGTTGTGGGAAAAGTTGATCGCCTGGTCTTGGGGATCATTCTCTTCCATGTGAACCCCACCACCTGGGAGTCTTGGTCTGGTCTTTTATCTTCTGTGTTCCTAAAGCCCTACTCTAGTTTTGAGAAATAATATCTAGTAAACTGTACCTTCGTTTCTTCATTCCTTCCTTCCTTCCTTGCCTCCCTCCCTCCCTCCCTCCCTCCCTCCCTCCCTCCTTCCTTCCTTCCTTCCTTCCTTCTTCCCCCCCCTTCTTTCTGTTAAAACATAGGTTCTTGAGCCCCATTCTAGGAGATTCTGATTTAAAAAATGTATTTGCCAACTTTTTTTTGAGACAGAATTTCTCTTTGTAGCCCTGGCTGTCCTGGAACTCTCTTTGTAGACCAGGCTGGCCTCGAACTCATAGCAATCCACCTGCCTCTGCCTCCCAAGTGCTGGAATTAAAGGCCTGTGCCACCACTGCCTGGCTTCATTTTTGAACTTTTAAGTGGTTCCTGAAATAGTTTGGGGGAAAAAAACCTAGCCTCAACAAAGGAAGGAGACCCCCAGTGGTGCCTGTCACATCTGCCTGCCTTCTTCTCAGGACCTGCACATCTGTCTCCCAGTGATGTGACAGTCAGCATGGCAGGCTCCCGGGGTGGTCACACGGCCCCTGTACTGAGAGGATGGGGGCTTCCCTTGCTGTTGTGATCAGAACTGGGTATCAGACCATCCCCTGGATTTGTGGAGGAGGTGCCTCGCCCTCAGGGCAGAGCCTGAGTTCCTTTCCTGCTCTTCCTGCTCTTGGGTGTGAGGTGCTCAACCTTTTGGACTGCACAAAGGAGTGGACTTACCTTGTCTGACTTGTCTGGCAGTGCTTGAAGATCTGGGGAAGGACATCTAAAGATTGATTCAGGAATCCATACATCAGCTGCTAACTCCTCTGGGACGAGTATGTAGAGCCTTCCAGAGTGGATCCCTGCTCCCTGCCCTTTTGGCCTTTATCCTGGCTGTCCAGCCAGGTTCAAGGAGAGGTTATTGGTGAACCACTTTCTAAGTGAGTCAGTATTTCTGTCTTCAGGGGGGTTAGACTCACCTGGAAGGTTTGCTCACACAGATTATGGGGCTCCTTCCCAGAGCCCCTGAGGGAGTAGGTCTGGGGTGGGATTGGACACGTACCGGTAGACGACACATGGTCACTAACCCACTGATCAGCCGTAGTATCCTGGGCCAGGTGCCCAGGACTCTTCCCTCACAAAAGTGCTGATATAGAGATGGGTTTGGTTTTTTTTTTTTTTTTTTGTTTCTCCTTGAGTTGGATAACATCTCTCCATTTCCTTGAATGTTGCCTACCTTGTTCATCCCAGCTGGGGACCCAAACTGAGAACAGCTGTTCCACCTGAAGCCAAAGTTCACTTGGTTTTGACAGGGTCAGGCTAGGCCAGGAAGGAGGCTGAAGGATGAGCAGGAAGGTCGGGAAGATAATAAGGTGAGGAGAGAAGAGGCCAGGAGGCTTTTTTTTCCCCTCCCCGCTCTCTCCCACATTCCAGCCCACCCCCACTTCTCAGGACCTGGCCTCCTGGTGACTCTTGACTCAGGAATGGAATTCGAAGTGTCTGGGTGTGTGGTTGAAGTTAGTTGGGTTTGCTTTCTAGTAAGATGCCAATTGGATGCCAACTAAACACTCTTTATATACCCATTATTTGTGTGTGCATGTGCGCGTGTGCGCGTGTGTGTGTGTGTGTGTGTGTGTGTGTGTGTGTGTGTGTGTGTGTGCGCACGCGTGCAAGGATAGATCTTCTTCTTCTGTCATGTGGGTCCTGGGAATGGAACTTGGGTCCTGGGAATGGAACTTGGGTCCTCAGAGGTGGTAGCACATACTTTTATCCACTGACCCACCAGCTTTCTGGTCCTCTGTAGGATGTTTTCTTATGTGACAACCACTAGCCTGGCAGTTGTAACTTTGGGTAACGTGTGGCACTTATTGGCCTACGGTGGCTCTGTGTTGTTGAGGAAGTCATAGTGAGCCCAACCTTTTGCATCTGTGGGGTGACCTGCTGAGAGAGTCTGGGATGGGGAGAAATGAGCTTGCCTGAGGGACACCTTTGCTTTGAGTCGTGAAACCTGATGATTAAAGCCAAGGGCTCTGGAGACACCAGCAGTGAATCCAGACCCAGCTTTACCCCTTAATGCCTGTGTGCTTTGCAGGAGTGGGGATGAAAATTCTTATCTATTTTGCATGAGAATCTGACCTTCACTTTGTATCATGTCCTCCGGGGAACCTGATATAGGAAGAATGTCGACCCTTGCTGATGATGAAAATGGCCTGTGATTAAAAATGGACAGAGAGACCTAGTCATATCTGGTCCCAGGCTACTCAGTGTGTTCTTGAGTACGGCGACTCTTTTCACTGATCCATCCTGTATGGGGACCTTGGAAACTAGGGCTAGAGAGTTGTGTTCCTGGGAGGTGCCAGAGGGTGATTCTTGTACTTAACTTTCATTGTTCCTTAGCCAAAACCTTGAGGCCCAAAGAGAAGCAGCATCTAGATGCTTCTGTGATCTAAGGCTCTGTGGACTGGTTCCACTGAAGATGAACTCCCAAGGACATCCTGCTGAGAGCTGTGTGTCCTGTCTTATACCCTTCTCCACAAACAGAACGTGAAGTGTGCCTGTGGTGGTCTTGTGAGCTTCAATATGTAGTTAAAGAAAAAAAAAAAAGAAGACCCTGATATTTGTGCTTCTTCTTTTAACAAAAGAGGACCTTGCCCAAGCTGGCTTCTTACTCAAATCCTCCTGCCTCCGTCTCTGAAATGCTGAGACTGTGTGGGATATGATTAGCAGTCTGTACTACCTCACCCAGTTTGGGGTTTGCTTTTTAACTGTGTGCATTTTCCTCATCTGTAAAATGGGTATGCTAACACTAACTTCTAGGGAAGTTATGAAGATCATAAGGTCCTTAGAACAGGGATAGTACCTATGTGTGTGGTACTGTCGTCGTCGTCGTCATCATCATCATCCTCATCCTTGAAGGAAAGCCAGGAGGCCCTTTCTCCTGCAGGCCAGTTCCAATCTCAGCATAGTCACTGACTGATTGTGTAGCTTTGGGCAAATCACCTTATTATGTTCCTTCCTTCCTTCCTTCCTTCCTTCCTTCCTTCCTTCCTTCCTTCCTTTTTTCCTTCCTTCCTTTGTGTATATGTTTATAAACACATATGAATGTGTTCATGTAGGTGTGTGCATATATACAATGCATAGAGGCCAGAATCAATATTAGATGTCTTCTTGTTACTGTCTACCTTTTTAAAAAGTATTTTTATTTATTCTTTGAAAAGTTCATATATTTATACATCTTGATCATACTATCTACTGCCTCCTCCACAACGCCTGGTAATGTTCCCCATTCCTTCTCACTCCCAACTCACATTTTTTTTTTGAAGCAGAGTCTCTCAATGAAACCTGGATCTCATCAGTTTTGCTAGGCTGGCTGGCTAGTGAGTCCAGGATCTATTTGTCTCTTCCCTTCCCCAAAGCACTGGGGTTTTAGACTCCAGAGCCCATGCCTGGCTCTTTGCATGTATATTAGGGATCCAGACTCTTTGCATGTATACTAGGGATCCAAAGTCTTTGAATGTATAGTAGGGATCCAGACTCTTTGCATGTATGCTAGGGATGCAGACTCTGCCTGTATACTAGGGATCCAGACTCTTTGAATGTATGCTAGGGATCCAGAGTCTTTGCATATATACTAGGGATCCAGAGTCTTTGCATATATACTAGGAATCCAGACTCTTTGCATGTATACTAGGGATCCAGACTCTTTTGCATGTATACTAGGGATCCAAACTCAGGTCTTCATGCCTGAGTGGCACAAACTTTACACAACAACTGAGCCATCTCCCAGTCTCCGATTCTCTATTTCTACCAGCAATTTCCAGGTACTCATTATTTGTTGAAGGAACTGATGAAGTAGGAGATCACCTAACTGCTCATTCAGGTGTAGTTCAGTTTCACATAGTGGCTCTGTATGACCCTGAACCGAGAAGTGGAGGAGAAGAGAGATGAGAGAAACAGCCAGCCGGTGGAGTGGTGTCAGGCCTCCTAGTCTGGGTGATCAGAGAGGGAATAGGGTCATGGGGGGGGGGGAATGGAGGGTGTCCACTGCTTCTTTGAACCCCATAGGTCTAGATAAAACTGGAAGGAGGAACATAGATGGTTCTGACCTGGAGTGGTCCTGCACAGTCATTTCCAGGGCAGGCTAAAGGGAGCATGGTGTAATGGTGTGTGTGTGTGGGGGGGGGGGGCTACAATGGTTAATTTGAATTGTTTTCAAGTGTTTCTTTCAGAAGAACTAGAAAGTCCCTCACATTTCCTTGAATTTTTCTGCTCTGAGGACACCATGCAGGGTGGAAGTAGGGATGAAGATTTCTTCTGACCCCTCTAAGGGATGTGGGGAGGAGGAAGATGTCAGTCTATGGTCTGAGAAACGACAGATCCTAATGTGTTTCACCCTGCCTTCTTCAGGTCTGAATGCTGGTGCTTTTTATGCCTTATCCACTCTGCTGAATCGCATGGTGATATTGCACTTCCCGGTAAGGCAGATCCCAGGCATGCTGGGCAGGGCAGGCATGCTGGGCAGGGCAGGCATGCTGGGCAGGGAGATACTAAGCTTGCAAACCTGTCTCTTCAAAGGCTGGAGATCTGTCACTCTTGGGTCTAATTAGTTCTAGTTGGCCTCCTATGGTGGTGTGCTTATAGGATTTGGAGGGAGATGGCCTAGATCTCAATTTAAGTATTGATGGTATTAACCTATGTCATAGCATGAATATGACAAGCTTGTTATCATCTTGGACCTCTCTCTTTCCTGCAAAAGACGTATAATTACCTTTTTCTTTTTTCAAGACGGCTGTGTAGCCCCGGCTGTCCTGGAACTCAGGACAGGCTAGACTTGAACTCATAGAGATCTGCCGCCTCTGCCTCCTGAGTGCTGGGATAAAAGATGTCTGCCACCACCTTCCAGCTCTTTTCTTTTCTTTCTTTCTTTCTTTCTTTCTTTCTTTCTTTCTTTCTTTCTTTCTTTCTTTCTTTCTTTCTTTCTTTCTTTTTCTTTTTCTTTTTCTTTTTCTTTTTCTTTTCTTTTTTTTGAGACAGGGTTCCATTATACAGCCTTGGCTGGCCTAAAACTCACAGAGATCTGCCTGCCTCTGCCTCCCAAGTACTGAGATTAAAGGTGTATATCACCACACCCAGCTACAATTACCTCTTGTAAGATTATTTTTTTAACACTAGAGAATAAGGGCTGGAGAGATACCTCAGTCAGTGCATCAGAGCACTAGCTACTCTTCCAGGGGACCTGGGTTCAGTACTCAGAAAGCACAGGGTGGCCTCCCAAGTGCTGGGATTAAAGGTGTGCACCACCAGCGCCCGGCAAATTTTTATTTATTTTTATGTGTATGGCTATTTTGCTTGCATGAATGTCAGTGCATCCTGCATGTATCTAATGTCCATGGAGACCAGAAGAGGGCACTACATCCCCCTGAGACTGGCATTACAGACTTGTGAGCTGCCACGTGGGTGCTGGGAACTGAACTTGGCTGGCTTTAGGGAGAGCAGCCGGCTCCTCCCAGCTCCTAACTGCTGAGTCATCTTTCCAGCCCCTTCATCTTATTTCCTATTAATTTCCTTCTCCTCCTCTTCTCCTCCTCCTCTTCCTCTGCCTCCTCCTCCTTCTTCTTCCTTCTCTTCCTCCTCCTCTTCTTCTTCCTCTTCCTCCTCCTCTTCTTCTTCCTTTTCTTCCTCCTCCTCTTCTTCCTTCTCTTTCTCCTCCTCCTCCTCTTCTTCCTTCTCTTCCTCCTCTTCTTCCTTCTCTTCCTCCTCCCCCTCTTCTTCTTCCTCTTCCTCCTCTTCTTCCTTCTCTTCCTCCTCCTCTTCTTCCTTCTCTTCCTCCTCCTCTTCTTCCTTCTCTTCCTCCTCCCCCTCTTCTTCTTCCTTCTCTTCCTCCTCCCCCTCTTCTTCTTCTTCCTTCTCTTCCTCCTCCTCCTCTTCTTCCTTCTATCCCTCCTCCTCCTGATTCTTCTTCCTCTTCTTCTCCTCTTCCTCCTTCTCTCCTCCTCTTCTTCTTCTTTTACTATTATTATTGACAAGGTCTCTCTATGTAGACCTGGCTGTCCTGGAACAATTAAAACACTTTAGAACAATGTTTCCAGAACTAGTAAGGCTGGATATCAGGAAAGCGATACTGAGTGTCAGTGTCAGGAGCACCAAGGCCATAGGTGTCACGCTTGCAGGGACAGAAGCCACCATTGTTTGATGTTCCTGTTTTCAGAGCTGGTTCTAAGGTCATGTCCTAGCTCTGTCTTTAACAACATATGCCTGTGACCTTGGGCTAGCAGGTTAATCTCACTGTGCCTCAGTTTCACATCATCAAATGGGTACAAACTGACTCCTAACCATATGGTGGGGATTATGAGAATTAAATAATAATGTCAACAGGAGTGCCCAACACGTTTTGACATTAAAAATTACATTGTTATCTACAAATGTGTCAGGCCACATTCATAGCCATCCTTAGATGCATGGCCACAGTTAGACCCACTTGAAAAATAGAAGAATGAAATAAATATGTGTGTTCTAGTATATTTTCCTATCTATAAGATGTGAACAATGATATATAAGATTGAATGCTGTAAGGATTAATTTTAAAATATTGGGGCTGAGCATGGTGGTGTACCCCTTTAATCCTAGCAGTTTGGAGGCAGAGATAGGTAGATCTCTGTGAGTTCAAGGCCAGCCTGGTCTACATACCAAGTTTCGGTCCGGACAGGGCTACATAGTAAGACCTTATCTTAAAAAAAAAAAAATAAGCAAATAATATATCTGACTCACCCCAGCATACAGGGTCATAAATACACAGCTGGGGTATTATTGTGGGGAAGAGGAACTATTCTAGAATTTTCTCCAGGTTGTTGTCTGAGCCTGGTATTTGCAGAATACTAGCTGTAATGGATCCCACGGGGTGGTCTCTGTGGTTTCCCTAGGGTGAAGAAGTGAACGCTGGACGAATTGGCCTGACTATCGTCATCGCAGGGATGTTTGGAGCTATGATCTCAGGCATCTGGCTGGATAAGTCCAAAACCTACAAGTGAGTGACTCTTTTTGGATCAAGAACCAGGGAAATGACACACTTCTTAGGAACATAGCTTTGGGGCGGGGCGGCAGCCAGAGGTGTGAGCAGTCAAGCGGAGGGATGTAAGTTTTTACTTTCTGCGTGTCTCGTTCCTCATTTACAAAGTGGAACTCAGCACTCACTCTGCGGGGTCTTGGCAGGGACTAGGAAGAGTGGACACGAAGGCTAGCGTAGTCCTTCTTCCCAGGCCATCTGCCTAAAGCCTCGTGGGAAGAAGTGGAAATAAATGTGGAAAGGAGACCTCAGCAGTTGGGAGCTTGTGGAAACCCCGAAGAGTGAAAAGCAGGCACTGCCACTGTCCATGCCCTTGGCTGCCCCGGCCTAACTGAGCTTTCTGCCTTTTGTTCTAGTTTGCAGAGCATCTTATCTTACAATTGTTTTTTAAATCTTGTTTGCAAATATTGTGATGTGCCTTGAACCTGACTATCCAGGACACTCTGAAGAGCCCGAGTGATCGTAAAAGGTTTCAGTATATGCCAGCCTAATCCTGGCCTATAAACACAGAATCCTCACCCCCTGCTCTGCAGATGCCCATGTAGTAGAAGGGTCTGCCTTGTGAGATGCAAGCTGGGGGTGGGCGAGGTGGCTCCGTTGATAAAGTGCTTGCCATGTAAACATGAGAGCCTGAGTCTGCACCCCAGGATGCACATAAATGACATGCATGGTGACAGGTGCTTGTAATCTCAGGCCACGAGGTAGACAGGAGGACTTCTGGGATTCAGTGGGCATCAGTTCATAGCCAGTTGAGAGTCGAACTCAGGGCCTGTGGATGCTAGGCAAGTAATCGAGTGCGGAGCTACATTGCCGGTCCTGTCCTCCCCTTCTGGTTGTGACTCTGCATGGGCTGCGCTCCTCCCCCAGAGGGTGTTCAGTAAACACTAGCCGTGGGGCAGCTGCCAGGATGCTCCTGCCCTGGGGTAGGCAGCGCTCCAGGCTGCTTTGTCGAAACCTCCAAAGTTCCCAGTGTCTGGAGGCAACAGACAGTGGTAGACCTGTTTTCTGCCACACAGACCCACTTCTGTGAGCCTCCGGGCAGGTCAAGTCTCCCTTTGGCTGGCCTAGTCAAAGGCCAGCTGAGGCTGCTCCCGGAGATGTGGCTTCCTGGCTTACTACAACGAGGAGCCTGGCTCGGTGGCAGCGGCGTAATTATTGCTGGTGAAGCTTGGCTGCCTCTCTGTCTCCGTATTATAACAACTCCGTTAGTTGCTTTTTTTCAGCCAGATACAAAAGCACTGAAGGCTGGCCACCCCCCGGGCAAGAGGACAGCAGTGTCCCTTCTTCCAGGGCCGGCTGGCAGCAGGAAAAGGGAGGGGTTGGAATGCTGGCTTGGCAGGGTCGTGGGCAGCCAGAGAGGACTTAGAGGAATTAGAAAATGCAGTGAAGGCCTGGGGAGGCTCTTGCTCTGCCCTCTTCAGGAGCGGGATATAGCCAGTTCTTAGTGTCACTCAGTGTCCAAAGCCAGCTGTCAATCTCTTCCTCCCCAAAGCCCTGGATTTGTCTGCCCTCGGTGAGAGGCTGGAAACTGGGCGTTGAGGTCTGTTTATCTCAGGCTGGGACTGGGACATAGTTTTGTTTTGCTTTTTTAAGTAGCCACTGTATGAAGGTGGGGTTGTGGCTTACCAAACACAGTAAAATATATTTTTTTAAAATTATCTGATGAATAGAATCACTGAGAATGAACATGTTCATGAGCATGCTTTCTGAGGGTGGTGGGAATAGAGGGAGTGGATGGGGTGGAAGGAGGAGATCCCTCCTTCTCAGAACCTGGTGAGGATAGCATCTTCCAGAGGCGTTGTGCAGGAACTCCCGTAACATAGAGGCTATGGCTTTGACCTCTCCCCCCAATGCACCTGCGTAGTAGATTATTATTCCGGTGTGCAGCTTGAGATAGTGCCAACATTTCAAACTCAGTTCAGGGGCAGATCCTACCTTGTGCATTTACTCAGCCCACTAGTGATTTTAAATAAAATGAACCTCCGTTTCTTCATTGGCAAGATTAGGGGTTGCCAGAGATTTCTTTGCAGGGTTGATTTCAAACCATGTAAAAAGTATGTAACAGAATCTGAACTCCAATAAAATTATTAGTTTCATATATTATAGTGTGCTTGCTGGTGTCCCACTGTGTTACTGGCTTCAGAGATGATGTGTAAAGGTTTTGAGGGGTCACATCTGAGTCCTGGTGCAGGGCAGAGGGGTGTGCTGAGGCAGCATCCTACAGGAAGTGGTACAGGGAGCAGAATGCAGGTCTGTTTGCAGGAATCAGGGCCATAAGATTTCTGGGTGGCCAACACTGTGAAGGGAGGGTGTGGAGGAGCATGGGAGAGGCAAGCCTGACTTCAGACCCAGCACAAAGAGAAAGGCCATGGGGAGTAGGCGGTGGCTTCTCCCTTTGGCTTTGGGGTCAAGCTCTTAGCTCGGGCTTAGAGAACATTCTCTTTCAGCTCCATTGTCTGGAGCAGAGTAGTTCAGATTCAAAAGGTTCAACAGGAAAAGCTGTGCAAAGGGCCACAGGAAGAACTTTACCAGAGGGAGTAGGCAAGCCAGGCTACTGCCCAGCATTGCTCTGGGGGTTTGGGACTTCATACGTAGCAAGCAACATTGAAAGCTTTGAGGTAGGCTTGACCATCACCACCTTGACTACAGCTGATGTTTGTCTTGTCATCCACCCCACCTCCTTTTTTTTTTTTTTCTTGGTGGGGGACAGAAGAAGGACAGGGCTGTCCTGTTCTTGCCCATGGATGGGACACAGCACGTTAGGCTTGTGGAGAGAGCATGCAAAGCATGCATCCAGCTAGTCTTATTCTTTGTAACTTTGATCGTGGTGTGATTATATATTGTAAATGAATAACTGTTAGATTAGTGTTCCTCACCTACACGGAGACACTTTTTTGTGAAAGCAGATGTGCCAGCAGGCTGCAGAGAGCCGGTAAGAGAGCAGATGTTCAGTAGATCCTTGTGGAATGAACAGATTAACGATGGGCGCTGTTAAAGTAGGATACATGACTCAACTTCTTTGCATCTATCCACAGGCAGACAACCCTGGTAGTGTATATCATGACCCTGGTGGGCATGGTGGTGTACACGTTCACCTTAAACCTCAATCGTTTATGGGTGGTATTCATCACTGCTGGCACCCTGGGGTAAGTTTCATGTCTGACCTGTTTAATTGCAAAACACATCCCCTGGCTCCTGGAGTGGCCAGTAGCCTAAGATGCAGTGGGTGTCCCCTCAGCTGCCTCCTCATTGGCCTCAGGAGATGTGGAAATGGTGCTGAGGGGTCTTGTTCATACTTAAGGCATAGGCCAGGTGGAGTGGCGCATGCCTTGAATGCCAGCACTCAGGAGGCAGAGGCAGAGGGATCTCTGTGAGTCTGAGGCCAGCCTGGTCTACAGAGTGAGTTCTAGTTCCCTACATAGCTAGGGCTATGTAGAGAGACTATCTAAAAAAAAAAAACCAACCAAACAAACAAAAAAACCCAAAAAACAAAAACAAAAACAAAACAAAACAAAACCACAAAAAAACAAACAAAAAAAACTGAGTCACCTCAGGGAGCTGGGCTGTCCTGTGGGATGGAATGAAGCATGGACTATGCCCTTCAAGACATCTGGGATGCTGGGGAATGTTCAGTGACTCCTGGTGCAGGGCTCAGTTCTGCTACCAACTGTTGTTAGAGCACATGCATGCCACCTAATGCTAAGCTTACGTCTCCTCATCTGAAAATTAAGGTAAGTGTGGCCAACTTTGTAGGGAGTTAGAAGGAATGAGATAGGCCATGGTAGGAAGACACAAGGAAGCCTGGTGCAGGTAGACGGAGTTAGAACTAGCATTTTCAGACACATTAGCTGAGAGAATGCACAGAGCCGCGGGCCTTTTGCAGGGACATTTCTGGGCTCCACCTCCCAGCTATTTTCCTTCAGGCCATACGAGCTGTGGGAGAGATATCTGACTCTCCGTCCTTCTCAGCTGCCTCCTACTGGGGAGGAAATAAGGAGAACGCCAAACTCCTTTCAGGCCCCAGAGATCCATGGCGATGTAGCCCAAAGTCCAGGGACTTCCCCGTCTAACTCAGGGCCTGCGGACCTAGACCACATATTCTCAGCTGAAAGTGAACCACACAGGTACTCTTGCCCCTTCCATAAATGCTAACGTGTCATGGCTGGCCTGGGAAGAGCATGGAAGACATTAGAGACCCACTGAGCACGAGGCCTAGATGTCTGCAGAGATCTCCCCCTTTCGGTAGATGGATGGATCGCTAACCTGACGGGAAGAGAAAAGCAGGGTCTCAGGGGAAAGGTGGGCTCCCCATCTTGTTCTGGAGATTCTCCATGGTCTTGTTCTCTGGTCTGGACTTCAGCTTCTTCATGACTGGCTATCTACCCCTGGGGTTTGAGTTTGCTGTGGAGCTCACGTACCCAGAGTCCGAAGGCATGTCATCTGGCCTCCTCAACGTGTCAGCACAGGTAGGACCCTGTTTTCTCTTGGTCCCCTCTTGGCTGTGCTTGCCTTACAGTGTGGCATCTGTTGTTGTTTTTTCAAGACAGGGTTTCTCTGTGTAGCCCTGGTTGTCCTGGAACTCACTCTGTAGACCAGGCTGGCCTCGAACTCAGAGATCCACCTGCCTCTGCCTCCCGAGTGCTGGGGTGGAAGACTTTTGTGCTACCACCGCCCTGCTCAGTACGTCACCTTAATCCTTCCCAAGGCCCTCGTCGATTAAGCCCTTGTTTCCTGTGCTCTGTATGTTCCTCCAGGTGTTTGGGATCATCTTCACCATCTCCCAAGGCCAGATTATTGACAACTACGGAACCAAGCCTGGGAACATCTTCCTGTGCGTGTTCCTTGCCCTCGGATCAGCTCTCACGGGTGAGTGGAGGCCTGAGAGCAAGATAAGGTTCAGACTACATACGGGATATCGGCAATTTCCTGTGTCTTGCCTGACGATGACAGTGGGGAGCACACACATGGGGGACAGATGGGAGGGCTTGATGGCTCTCCATTTGGGATATCTGTGTGCATGGGTGAGTGGCTTTTGGCATCAGAAGGCCCATGTTTGATGTTGACTTCCACAGCTTGTACCAGTGGACTAGGCTCTGGAGGCCTTGGATCCTGATTTGTACAGTGGGGATTTGCTGGTGGCGGTTAGCACAGCATGGGGAATGTTCCTTTTAAGAGACTCTTAAGTGAATGCCAGCATCATTAACTGGCTTTTGCCTTTCAAGGACGGCAGTGACCTGGGACTTTTTTTTTTTAATTTATTTATTTTTATTTTATGTGCATTGGTGTTTTGCCTGCATGTATGGCTATGTGAGGGTTACAGATAGTTTGTTGGCTGCCATGTGGGTGCTGGGAATTGAACCTGGCTCCCCCGGAAGAGCAGTAGGTGCACTTAGCTGCTGAGCCATCTCTCCAGCCCCAACCTGGGACTTTTTCAAGATGAGTGATGATGCCAGCTCCATCCGGGTCTGAAGTGGGATCGAGATAGCTGTGATCAGGAAAATGAGGGTCCCTTGTGTTGTCTGAACTTGCCCAGTGGGTTTGCTTGATAACTCTGCTTTGCTTTGACTCCCTTCTTTTTTGACCTCAGCTTTCATTAAGGCGGATCTTCGGAGACAGAGGGCAAACAAGGATGTTCCTGAGACTGTGAGTGTGTGGGGGCTTGGCAGGGATAGGCTCTGGGTCCTAAGCCTTTGATAAGGATGCGGTAACAGAGATGGGGCCCTACCAGCTCTCAGAGAAACTGATGTTTGTGGCGTCTGTGAGACCAGCTCACCTCTTATAAACTTGGCATCCGAAGAATTTCCTCATGGGTGTCCAGTATTGTTCCTCTTTCTTGGAATCTTCTTCCATCTTCTTTTCTCAATTCTTTGAAAGATTTATTTTTATTTATGTGTATGAGTGTTTGCCTGCTTGTACATATGTGAACCATGTGCGTGCCTAGAGCTCAGGAGATGGCATCATGTCCCTTGGAGCTGGAGTCGCAGGTAGTTCTGAGCCACCATGTGGGTGCTGGGAACCAAACCTGGGTCCTCTATCAGAGCAGCCAGTGCTCTTAACCACCGAGCTGTTTCTCCACCCCCTTTGACTTTCAACCAGCGCCCCCCCCTCCCCCATCTCCTTGTTACGTTCCCCAGAGTATTATCATTGCCGTCAGAAACTGCTAAACAGCATCTACTCCTGTGGTTCTGAGCCAGGTCTTGGGTCCTTGGTTTCACTATTATCAACTGGAGTCAGTGACTAGCAAGGGAACACAGGCTCCTGGATTGATCACTCTGTGACAGTGGTGGTGACAGTCTCTTAGGCAGAGTTCTGGGGATGGAGCCAACAGGTTGCCAGAAAGTTCTAAAAGGACAAGTCAAGAAGGAGGAGCTGGTGGCAGTGAAAGAGGAGGGTGAGGCCAGCAGTATGTTCTAGAACAGAAGAGTATTTTCCACTCCCCCAGTCAGCTGGAAAGCACTTTAACCAAAATGCTAGGTTTAAGTCTAAGTGGGGCCTCAGTGGCAGAGTGCTTACTTAGCATCCGCAAAGCCTCAAGTTCAGTCCCCAGCATCACATTGGGGAGGCAGATTCAAGTGAAGATGAAAGGTATTGCAAGTGTGAGGAATCAAAGTAAGATATTTTTTACATACACACACATTCACATATCACACACACACACACACACACACACTAAACTCACTATAGACATATCCTTTGTAGAAAAACTGAAAAAAAAAGCACAGCAAATATACAAGAGTCTTAAAATCATGCTGTGATTCTATCACCTAGAAACACAGTATTTACCATTTACGCATGTCCACGCAGTGGATATGTGTACATACACACTTTGTCTTTTTCATGTGTATGCATGCTTCATGTGTGGGGTGGTTATGTGCCTGCATGAGGAGGCCTAAGGTTGGCATTAAGAATTTTCCTTGGTCATCTTCTACCTTCTACACTGAGGCAGAATCTCTAGCTGAACCCATTGCTCATAGATACAGCTAGTTTGGCTAGCCAGATTATTCTGGGGATTCCTGTCTCCACCTTCTGAGTGCTAGAGTTACAAGCAGGTCACCATGGCCACCCAACCTTTGAGTGGGTTCTAGGGATATGAACTCATGCCCTGATGCTTATCTAGAGGATGCTTTAGCCATTGAACCAGCCGTCTCTGTCTTGGTTTTTGTTTGTTTTGTTTGTTTGTTTTTAGACATGTTCTTATTATTTCTATGGCTGGTCTAGAACTTACCGTGTAGCCCAGGCTGGCTTCAAATTCAGGGTGATACTCCTGCTTTAGCCTCCTGAGTGCTGTGAATACAGGCATGAGCCACCATACCTGGCTTTTTCCCTCCCTCCCTCCCTCCCTCCCTCTCTCCCTCCCTCTCTTCCTCCCCTTCTCTTTTCTACCCTTCCCTTTCCTCCCTCCCTCCCTCCCTCCCTCCGTTCCTTCCATTCCTCCTCTTCTTCCTCCTCCTCCAATAGACTCTATTCTAATTATTGCCACACTCCAAGGCTCCTGGTCTTCTACAATTACTTTTAACGACTTTACACTGTTCTTTTACATGAGTAATCTTTGATTTGTTTAACAGTTTTCTGTTCGGACCTTAAAAGTATTTTTGATTGTTATAAGCAGTATTATAATTAGTGGCTGGTTAACTCGCTTGGTTTGAGTGTGGTGTTAATATTATTATTACTCAGGGCTCTCTGCAACCACCAGGCCACCACAGCAGGCAGAGTAAATGACCTTAGGGAGGAAGGCAGGCACTTTGGTTCAACATGACTAACAAGCATTGGGGAGTGTGTGTGACCCTGAGGAGTTTATTTTAGGTTTATTTAAGCACAATTTGGTGAAAAGTTCCCTGGCAGTAAAGAACTCAATCCTGTGTGTATAACAAAGCACACATAAATCTCCTCCAGGAACACAGTGAGCTAAATAAAGATCAGAGGTGATCACACGAAACTCTTCATAAAGTACATGTGACACTTTCCATAAAGATGGGCTATAAACTGACTGAGAAAAATGAGCTTATGATAAGGGTTTGGGGAGGATTCAGTGTGGTCACAAAGGTCACCAGGCTATGAACCACACCCACTCCCAGCCTTCTGGGTGGATTGGGTAATTTGGAGGGACAGCCCTGTGTGTTTAACATTTCCGGTTCCCTTAGTCCTTATCTGTGAGCACAGGGACCTCTGTGCCGCCTACATTATAATAAATACTATACGGATTAATATGGAAGCTG
The DNA here is from genome assembly GCF_049852395.1 of Peromyscus maniculatus bairdii. NCBI lineage: Eukaryota > Metazoa > Chordata > Mammalia > Rodentia > Cricetidae > Peromyscus > Peromyscus maniculatus. The sequence goes on from NC_134865.1 coordinate 58,288,322, forward strand.
GGTTGCTGTGCTAAGTATACAGTATTTCCTGAAACAATGGATCAGCTGTCCTGCAGTGCTATGGGCATTCAAGGCTGTGTGCCGTCTAACAAGTGAGAATCTTTAGTTCTTTACTGTTTGGCTTCTGATACCACATTCTGGAGTTGGCAGGGAGCAGATCGAAAGGGGAGGGCCCTATAATAGAGTGTTTACCGGGAGAAAGCCTGGGGATAGGAATGATGTTATCTAGACCTGTGTGAAGAGCAAAGGCCCCTGAGGACATGGGCTTTCACTGTGCTGTATTTAAGGAGACACGAGGATTTAGGATACTTTGGCCAATAAGGATATGATAAGGTGTCTGCAGTAAAAAAGACTTTTGGTGAAAAATTTTTAATTGGGACTGTGATTTTTGTGTCATGTGACATGAGTTTTTGCTGTGTTTAAGTTGGAAGATAAAGGCAAACGAGATATAAATAAAAGATATTTACATATTAATATGTATTAAATATCAATACTATAAATATCTGATCATATTGTGTCCCCAGTTCATTTACCAGTGCTATAACCTATGGACACATATGTATCTCATTTTCTAGTCTGTATGTTTGCTTAATATACGTAGGGGCTAAAGAGATCACTCTTCAGTTAAGAGTATGCATTGTTCACACAGAAGGCCCGAGTTTAATTCCCAGCATCCATATCAGGCAGCCTACTAGGTTCTGTAACTCCAGCTTCAGGGGATCTGATGCCCTCTTGAGGCCCCACTCACTTGAACATACTCTCATACACTATGGACATAACTCTTTTTTTTTTTTTTTTAAAGATTTATTTATTTATTATGTGTACAGAAGAGGGCGCCAGATCTCATTACAGATGGTTGTGAGCCACCATGTGGGTGCTGGGGATTGAACTCAGGACCTCTGGAAGAACAGTCGGCGCTCTTAACCTCTGAGCCATCTCTCCAGCCCTTCTCTCTCTCTCTCTCTCTCTCTCTCTCTCTCTCTCTCTCTCTCTCTCTCTCTCTCTCTCTCTCACACACACACACACACACACACACACACTTTTTTAAAAAGATAAACTCCATCATCAGTTACACTCTATGCCTCCCATCTGCAGACATGCGTATTTCCATCTTGTTTACATTTTCAGTTGTTATAAAACTTCACTCTTGGTGGAGGCAAATCCTTGTGCATTGACCCAGTTTGTCAATCAAGTGGAGTTGTTGGCCCAGTCTCCTTGAGGATAGAATACTGGGAAGCAGCGCTGAATGGGCCTAGGTGCCTTAAGTTCCTGGAATGGGGCTCGCTTATGTAGTATCCTTGTATTCTGGTCCTCACTGGCATCTAGAGCTACTTAGGGTTAAGGGGAGGTCAGAGGTATGCTGGGGCTGACAAGAAGGAAGCTACAGTGGCCAGTGCACCCTTTGTCTGGAGCCCTGATCGTTACACACCCCCAAGGCAGTCAGTGTAACTCAGAGACTTGGAGACAAACACATTGTCAGGGAGGACAGGGTATGCATCGGGTCTAGCTGCAGCTGCCCTTTGTATACATCAGTGAGATGCACTGTTTAGGTAACGAGAGAACTTAAGGACAGAGAGAATGACTCCACCTTGACTGTGAAACCTTGGGTGCCCATTTTTTTCTTCCGGCACCTGGAATGTAGATGTGCCTCCCTACTCCTAACCTATTTTTTAATGGCAGTTTTGAGGTGGTAGCTTGAGAGGAGACAGGCATGTGGAGACACATTGTGTGTGTCAAATGCGGAGAGTGACCAGGTCAGCTGGGAGTTGTCTGAATGAAGGTTACCAATGGCTGAGGCAGGCCTGGTGCCCAAAGGCCTGCGAGACCCAGAATCAGAGGGCTGGGTTACTACGGCTGTGGCCCTCGCCATGGATGGGACCCAGGCAATTCCTGGGGACAAAAGCTCTATTTGTTGAGCTGGCATCGGCCTCTAGCTTGGCCCTGCATACACTCCACCGGGCCGTGAGCAGGGCTGGCTTTTCAGTGCCGTCTGCGTTCAAGGTCCTTTTGCCAATTAGGAGACGGCCAAATGCCCAAGTTGGCAATGCCTACCAGAGACCCCACGGGAGAATTTCTAGGCCATGCTTAATCCCAAACCCACTTAACAAGTGTGAGCCAGGAGACTTCCTATGAATGAATTCCATGCCATAGCCTTCCCCAAAGAAGCCAAGTCCAGACTAGTTCCCTCCGAAGAGCTTCTACGGTGTTTTTCTCTCTGAGTGCATAGAACCGCACGGCCATTGAGTTCAACTATACAATCAAGCAGGGTGTCTTAAAATTGCTGGATGGAGGGCTGGAGAGATAGCTCAGAGGTTAAGAGCACTGACTGCTCTTCCAGAGGTCCTGAGTTCAATTCCCAGCAACTACATGGTGGCTCACAACCATCTGTAATCAGATCTGGTGCCCTCTTCTGGCTTGCAGTCATACATGCTGTATACATAATAAATAAATCTTAAAAAAAAAAATTGCTGGATGGCATCCATTCAATGGACATTATAATAACCCTCATCCTGGGGCCACCTCCCAGTGGGGCTGGCTGGAGAGTCTGAGGGAGCTGCCAATCTGAAACCTGGAGCAGCTAGTTGATGGCATGGGGAGGGGAGTTTGGGGCTGTCAGAACAGGACGCTGGCTCTGTTCTCTCTGATGAGTGGTAACGGTGGGGGTCAGTGTATGGCGGCGGCGGCGGTGGCGGTGGCGGTGGCGCGGTGTGTGTGTGTGTGTGTGTACACTCAGGCTGGGCTGCTTGCTCCTCCCTTGTGCCTTTTATTTCTCTGGGGGGGGTGGTGGGGGGAGACAGTGGGTAGCTTCTTGCCCTGGTACTCACAGTGATCTGCCATGGACAGGGATTCTGTTTCAGCCAGGGTGGAGGAGATCTGTGTGTTCTAATCACAGGGCTTCCTGTTTTCTTTGTCTTCTAGAAAGCCCAGGAGGAGGAAGAGAGCAATATCAGCAAGGCCCCCACGGTCGTGTCCGAGGCTCGTCTCTGAGAGAGACAGAGACAGAGAGAGAGAGGTGGCAGAGACTCAGGAACAGAGACACTGTTAGCACCTAGATCTTCATGGAGAAGCTTCTAGAGGGAGCAGCTGGAAGATCTGTGGCTTGCAAGGCCGTGCCTATGCCCACTGGGCCCTACCTGAGAACCCGGATGGTTTACTTGGGGCCAGCCTCACCTCTCTCCAGATGTAGACTGGATTCTAGTCCCCTCTCCCTGTTAATGTCTTGGGGCTAGTGTGGGGGGAGGCTGGTGAAGGGTGTCGGAGTTCATCCTTGCTTGGTCCTTTGCCTTCTTATCCTTTCTCTCATGGAGAATGCTTGCAGAATTATCCTAAGAAAGCTTATTCAGGATATTAACTTTTTCTAATGTCTTAAGACTTATCCGCATGAAGCCCAGTTCTCACCGAGAACAGGCAAGGTGCTCTGCCTGAGGGTCACGGTGAGGAAGCACCAGGGTCCAGCCTCCATCAGAGCCCATCACTCCACAGAGGCAGCTCTGTCAGGACTCTTGGCCTTGGCCAAACACTGCAGTCTCTCTTCCTACCTTCTTCCCTGAGAGCCCAGACGAAACACCAATAAACCAGACAAAACCTCTCTTGTAGCCGGAAGGAGAAACTGATTGGAGAGGGCTCCCTGCATAGCACGAATTCTAATTGGTCTTAATAATAAAAACCCGGAGCCAGATATCAGGGTAGATGCTGAAAGATCAGTAAAGGAGCCAGCCACTAGAGACTTCTTATCACTACCGAATCCTCAGGTCGAAGGGGTGAGATTCTGTCTCTGCTAATCCTCAGACTGTCTCCACCCGCTTTATTTTCCTGTCTCCACCTCCCTAGTGCTGGGATTAAAGGTGTGAGCCACCACCGCCGCCTGGCTGTGTTTCTCTTTTGGACAGATTCAGTCTCATGTAGTCCAGGGTGGCCTTGAACTCCTGAGCTTCCTGCTTCCTCTTCTCAAGTGCTGGGATTCAGGGTGTGTGCCACCACTGCCTGTCCTCTGCTGTGGTTCACTAGTGGCTGGCTCTGCCCTCTGATCTTCAGGCAAGCTTTATTAGAACACAAACAAAATATCACCCCCTTCCTGCCTAAGTGCAACAGTGCTGGGAGCCACCTTGAGTGTGTGTGTGTGTGTGTGTGTGTGTGTGTGTGTGTGTGTGTGTATGTAGCTCTGAGTTGGTAGCCTGGGTTGGGATAGGAAGGTGCTTTCCTATAAGAGGTGCTTGCCCAGGGACTCCAGTGTCCCAGGCCACTCAGAATGTCTTCACTGGGTATGGCACTGGGAAATGCTGCCACCAGGCCAGCAGCAGCTCGTGGCTCTAACCTCTATTGAAAGTTGGTCTCATTTACTGTATGTACTCAGACACCCGAGGCTATCTCTGAGGAACGGGGCAGAAGGTGACTCTTAAAATAGACATTCTGTCTGTTTCAGGTAAACATAATCCCGTGGGTGCCGGGGACAGGATTTGCACAACCAAACACTCTTCCTGCCTCTGCTAGCAAAAATCTGCCAGATATTTTAAGTTGAAAAGGACTCCTAAACCAATCCCAGTTGACCTCCTTCCTCACCCAGTCTGCTGGTTATACTCATGGCTCTTGTAAGGTCTCCTCCAAGAGAAACTGGCAACTAATTTCTCCTGTGCCTCGAGCAACTCTGGTCAAGACCATTCAGTCGTCTGGCCTTGGCCATGGCCTTAGCGTCCCAGAATAGCGGGTTTGCCTGCAGGGTTGGGGTGCCAGGCCAGAGGAGACCCACTTGTGTGTACACACACGCGTGTTTGTATGTTGTGTGTAGACTTGAGCAGCGGACGGGAGGAAAGCTGGGGTTGAGGCAGTGTTAGGGATGGCAGGGAGGGGTGCCTTACTTTCTGTCAAGAGAAAGGTGTTCTTTCTTCAACCGTTCAAAATGGACATGTTTACGCAATCCATTTATTTAAAAAAAAAAACAGAGTTTGTATTTCCTGTTTATAATACCAGATATTTTAAGGCAATAAAGATTTTCAAAGTGGTCTGCCTTGTCATTTGGACTGTCCCCACAAGGTTATCGCACTTTTCTGAGACTGTCTGGGGGATCGGCTGGGGGTGAGGGGCAGGGCTTGGGGCCAGAACATCTGTGTCCTTTGTTGACAAGGGTGTAACATCCTGTTGGATTTTTTTTTTTTAACAGCCTTTAAAGGTTCCTGACCGCCTACACAGAAGATACAACGCAGTGGCCAACCTGTGACCCTGACTTTCCCCCTCCTGTGTATACGCTGGAATGTGCTCCTCCCCAAGAGAAAGGTCCAGTGTTGTCTTTGGCTCTGCCTCAAAGGGCAGCTGAAGTGTTTTGTTTGATCACCCCAGACCCACACCAGCTAGCTCTGGCCGGCATCCACAGCCTAGTTCAAGCATTGGCAGCTTGGCGACCTTCTCGGGGACTGCCATCCCTGCCCTTTTCCACTGTTACTAGGTTCCCAGCTGTCGCTTTTTCTGCATCTTTCTTGTTTTGAGATGCGCTCCGTGCCGGTGACATTCTGGCACTCTTTCTTATCAATTCTTATCTGGAGTAAACCATGCTCTACTAGACATAGAGAAGGGACTGAGCCTGTTTTTTTTTTTTTTTCCCTCGAGGCCTGGTTTCTCTGTTTAGCTTTGGAGCTTGTCCTGGATCTTGCTCTGTAGACCAGGCTGGCCTCGAACTCACAGAGATCCGCCTGGCTCTGCCTCCTGAGTGCTGGGATTAGTGCTCAGGGAGCATCATCAGCACTCAGGGAGCATCATTAGTGCTCAGGGAGCACTATTCACATGGAGACATTGCCCTTGCTTCTTTACAAGCTCACAGCTGTTTCTCCTGGGCTGCTTTGTTCTACTTTCTCTTCCTGTTCTCAAGAGTCTACTTCACTGGGAAGAAAACGGGAGAGGGCCGTAACTGTTGAGCTGTCGATGTAGAATCCTGAAGGTGAAGAAGGAAGGGAGATTTGGCATCAAGAACACAAGTAAGCAAGTGACAGGGAGGAGCTGGAGGCGGCCAGGCTTTCCTGGGTCTTGAGTGGTTCTATCTCCAGTGGATGTCAAGCTGCAGAGAGCGATGATGCTCCAGTGTTGGAGTCCATGGGGTGGGGGGTACAGAGGCTCTTGGGAAACGTCAAAGGCTGATCAGAATAGACAGTTTTTCTATTTATTATAAAATGCATTACATAAATACAACTGACCAAAAGGTCTAAAAACAGCCCAGACTCTTCTACCCTTTATCCACCGGAAGACAGAAGAGAAGCCTGGTCCTGCCCACACCGAGGGCAGCCCTTCTTGGAAGAACTGCCCTGTCCCTTGGCTGGTTCCGAGTCTTGGGTCCAGCAGCAGAAAGGAGCCCAGCACGTGTGGACAATCCTTTGAAGCAGCCCTTGGTTGCTGCTGCTCTGGGCAGGCAGCAGCTTGAGTTTCACAGTTCTTATGTTCCCACCACACGAGCCAAATCAAGGAATGAAGAGGAAATGAAAGAGTGAAGGACTGGAGAAGGGAGCCTGGGGGTTGGATCCAGCTGGGGGAGGAGGGCACCCGTGGGGCGGGTGGGGGGTGGGGGGAGGTGGGGGGCTTCTGAGGATTTCTTGACGTTGATGGAGTAACAGAATATTTCTTAAACGACTCTAAATTATACATACATGTTACATAATTTTTCTGTATGAATGTTTTAAAAATTTAAAAACATTAAAAAAACAAAAACAAAGACTCAAAAGCTTAATGATGCTGAACCTAGATGAAGGAGCTAAGGACACAGCCCCAAAGAAATGATCCAAGGACGCAGGATGAAGGAGGACCGGCGAAGGTGGAAGACGATGACGTTTTGGAGGTGGCAAGGCTGGCCTCAGTTTCTCTTCTTCTGTCTGGATACTGGTTCTGCCTCTAGATACCGGAGCCCAACCAGCATACCCAGGATTGAGAGACCTTCAACGTGTAGAAAAGATTAGTGGTGGGCATAAAACCGGCACCCCGCAAGCTCAGCACCCGCGTCTGCCCCAGCCCCACCGCCGCCGCACCCCGCAATCCCAGCACCTGCATCTGTCCCAGCCCCACCGCCGCCGCACCCCGCAAGCCCGGCACCCGCGTCTGTCCCAGCCCCACCGCTGCCAGGCCACAGCGGGGTGGGGGTCGGGGGTCACCGCGGCAGGAGGTCGCCGCCCGCGCAGGGGGTCTAGAGTGGCCTGGTGCTTACTTGCTACCATCAGGGGTGCCAGCACACCAACTGTGGGAGCGGCTGTTCCAAAGACGAACAACTCCGAGAGGAAGTGTCCCAGGGCGAGCAGGAATGTCCACAGTGTGATGTGATAGAGTCTACAAAGGAACAGACGGAAACGGAAACCGACATGACTGCCTGCTTGGCGCAGAACTGCAGAGGGTGTCCGCTGACTTGCCATGAGGGCCATGACTGGTGGGAAGGACACACACACGCCTTAGAAACCCCTGGCTATTTCATCACATCAAGTGCTTCTCTCCGGGGGCAAAACTAGAGATTTCTGAGGCCCGGGCCAAGCAGCCAGAGGGGGCCTCTATGACTTAGCAAGGGAGCGAGAACTCAGCTATGGGAGACTCTGGAAGGCAGTCTTGGGCAGCGCAGCAATTCTGGACCAAGCATACTCGTGCTCAGTGCAAACTGACAGACTCTAGCCTAAGCCACCCTAGCAGGTGTCTGGCCTTGTGCCGGACAGTGCTGTAGGACGGAACCATAAATGAATGCTCTAAGCAGCCAGAGGCCTTCAGATGCTCTTCCAGTCCAAGTTCGCTACTTTATGTCTTGGCCTAAAATCTGGTCTGAGGAGGACACACAACAACGCCAGAGGAGAACATGGTCCTCAGCTTTGACCATGGCTTTTCTGACAGTGGTTGACCGCTTGAAGTGAAGGTGTCTGTTTTCGTTTTTGTGAACATGAGGACACACTCCGAGTAGACAGTAAACTGTTACGAAGCACAGTGCGACCAGGGCTCGGGGCCCTACCAGCCTTAACATTTGAACACTTGCAGTTCCCATTCCTTTTTTCCGGTTCTGGGGCTCAAACTCAGGGCCTCATGAATGCCAGGCAAGCATTTTGACTCTGAGCTAGGTCCCCAGCTGGATCCTTTTATATTACAAAGAAATAAACATTACAGAATTGGAAACATCTGTGTACCCTTAGCCTACCCTGACTGCCTTCTCCTCCCTCTTCAAAAGTAACCAGTACCTTAAAGTTGGTTTTTATTTATGCTGGTGCATGTTGGTGTGTATGTGTGTGTGTGTGTGTGTTTTGAATTTCTGGTTATGGAGGGAATAAACTCAGGATGCATGTTAGAGGTTCATAGATCAAAGTCCTAAGCTGGAAACGACTGAAAACACCAGCTCAGCATTCACAACTGCTCTGGGTCGCAGGAGGGAAAACTGAATGGGGAATAGGGGTGGGGGTGAGTGTGGATTCTCTGTCCACTCTAAACACACAGCAAACAGAGGCTGCATCCCCTATACCTAGCAGCAGTTCTTCATGGTGGTAAAAGGTCTCCAGAACAACTATGCCCCTTTTCATTCACCCAGAGAGGCAGAACAGTTATCTATTACCATTTTATAGATGGAGACCAAGGTACAGAGAGAGTAGGTAATAAACCCAGTTACCAGCAACACTGAGAGCGGAGTGTGTTTTCCTTGTTTTCCTTCTTGACCCCAGGCAGTTTCCACTAAAACCATCCTGCTTCTAAAAATATGTGTCCAATCTAGGACATGTAATCCAGTTTCAAGCTAAAAAAAAAATTAAAACTAAAGATGGAAAGATCAAAGGGCTAATAGTCTTGCTTCAAATCCCACTTGAGACGGTCTTCCTCTGCTTAAATTAATTGAATTTTTAAAATATTTATATTACAAAATCAGTAATGAAAATCACTACCTTCTCCCCCCAGGGGTTGCTAAGAGACTAAGGCAAGGTCATGTAGGCGAAAGCTCCTGGCAAAATTAGAGAGGAGCCATAAATATTATTGCTTCCTCTCTTCCCCAGATGCTGAGGGGAGGGACAAGAAAAAAGATTTCAGTGCGAGGCTGGCCTTTTGACAGCTTCTCCCAGTGAATTGAGCAATGACTGTTTTTGCATAAGATAGTGAATACTGCAGGGAAGAAAGCTTGAGCTCCCTCCAGTGGCCAGGACTGGGTATGGCATCATCTAGAAAAGCGGCTAGGGTGGCCTGCACCTGTTCATGCTTGTCTTACTCTCTTTGGAGAGGCAGCACACACATTTCCCTTACTGACTGACCTCTTCATGGGCCTCTATCAGCTTACTCATAGTTTCTCTCTTTTCACGAATTTCTGGTCATTCCTGATTAATGAGGAATGTGCAAAAGGTATGTATGCACTGGGGAGGTAGCTCATAACTAGAGCATTTATTGACTATGCTCAAGGTCCTTCATTTGATCCCCCAGCAACTATGAAATGAAACCAAAACAAAACTCTAAGGCTAAACTGAGCACAGTACTCTAGGGCTTTCATAGAAGGAAGGAGAGATCTAGTCGAGGTATGATGCAGACCACTGAACAATGGCGATGTTATGTGCTATGATCTGTTAGGCCGACAGGTATTTTAGGACTGGAAGGAATGGTCCAACAAGGCTTTCATTTTCTATGCTCTATGATAATGCAGTAAAGTGATTTAACAGGTCCCAACAGCAGGGCAGTGCACATGCGCGGAGCCTGATTGGCAACAAAAGGGAGCCAGAGGCCGTCTTTCCCTGACATACGTTTTGTTGTGGATGTCAATGGCACAGAGGCAGCGAATCACTGATGAGAGCAGGGTCCAGATCCCAAAGGTCCGGGCTTGGAGGCCATTCACTGTGTAGTGAAAAACAAGAGTGTGAGAACCTCGGGAGGGCTGAGGTGAGCTTTGTCCTAAACTAGTCTGCTTCCCTGGTGAGTCACAGAAGGGAGCCCAGCCTGACCTCCCCGTGAGGGCCCCCGGGGAACGGAATGGAAGGAATTCTGAGTGCCACTCAATCCTCTTCAGATGCCTACAGTTGAAAGGGAGTGCCGCAGAGATGGTCCGAACACACAAGATGCCTAGCAGGACCAAGAGCCTTTGTAGACCGCTATGGGAGACCAGACGCATGTGTTTAAGACATGGGCTTTCAGATGGCTAAGATCTGCTCTGTGGGGACAATGCTGGAAAAAGTACTAGTTCTCTGGGGTTCCCTGGGGCCTCTGTTCTTGGTGGCTTCATTGTGGTGCTGTAGTAAATATATTGCCTTGAAAATCTGAGTCACCTTTCCCCCTCACAGCAGCTCTCGACCCTGAGCTCTTTCTCTATCACCTGAGTTTTAGAAAATTCCCAAGCTCTGGACACCAGGCCAGTCACATCGGATTCTCTAGAGATGAGTCCTGGCATGAGTATTTTCTAGAAACACCCTGCTTGGGTGACTTCAATGTAGAGCCAGTGAACTGAGGCACCCTGTGGATTCCAAATATTCCAACTGTTAAAGCACAGCTCGTTCTTTTGCTGATCTCTCTCTCATAGAGTTAAAAAAAATTCTGGAAGTAGTTCAGTTGTTAAGCACCTGTCTAGCATGCAAGATAAGCCATCCTGGGTTTGATTCCCAGTACTTGGGGGGGGGGGGGAGGAAGATATCAATGGACAAAGCTGACAACCAAAAAGTGTATTAATATTCACTTGGGCTTTAAAAATTCTTTAGCCTTTGGAAACGCAGACAACTCTGCTAATTCACACCAAAGAGCTTTTAGATGGTTGAGGAAATATTTGAAATGTCAGCCTTTTGGCCATCCAGTCTTTAGAAATCAAGTTGATGGCTCTTCTAATAAAGGTTGAAGAAATCTCTTTAGTGTGAGATACTCAAGACCTGACAAGGATCAAGGGACAGTTTACATTTCTAGGCCATCTAGAGCACTGTTCTGCCAACACACACACACACACACACACACACACACACACACACACACACACACACACACACACACCCTCCCTCCATAGAGCACTGTTCTGCCAACACACACACACACACACACACACACACACACACACACACACACACACACACACACACTCCCTCCCTCTCTCTCTCTCTCTATCTGGGCAGGAAGACGCCCACTACACTTCCAGATAATTTCTAAAATCCTATGCAACTATACAAGTTCCATAATCACGCACGCACGCGCGCGCGCACACACACACACATATACACTCCCTCTCTCTCTTTCTCTGGGCAGGAAGACGCCCACTACACTTCCGGATAATTTCTAAAATCCTGTGCAACTATACAAGTTCCATGATCACCTGTGAGCAGCAACTGAGGCTAAAAAAATCAACAATATCCTTCCTGCTGGCCTTTCCGGGTTCTTGACTCTCACTCTATTTGAACTTTGTTCAAAATAAGCCTCAGCCTACTTAACTTCATTTCCACCTAGATGTTGCAGAGAACGAGTAGGTCAGAGCCGGATCTGGGTTAGCTATAAATGTGACAGCGCTGTCAGCTGCTGTCAATCAGTGCTGTCGCTCCAAGTAACCCCGTGTCAAGGGGGTCAGTGCAGCTGTAGAGTACAGATATGCAGTGGAGAGCTTTGGGAGTTGGGAAAGGCCACTGTGAGCCAGAAGTTTTACTTGGAGAGAGAAATTTGGAGCGATTTGGAGTATTCACTCAGGGACCACAGCTCAGTTCAGGAAGATCTTGGGTGGGGAACTGTCTACCTGTTACATAGACTATGAACCATGTGTGCCATGCCCTGATTTCCGATGAGGGCACTGAGATTCCGTAAGACACCCCTTTATGGCTTTCTAGAAGCAGCCCAGAGTCAACATGGCATCCTATTTCCTTGCTTGTCTTTATGCGTGTGCTTCTGAACACATCAATTGTCCAGGGCAGTGGCAAATGAATGGAGAGGTATCCAGAGATAACTGGGAAAAAAGGGCCCAGGGCTTCCCACACATTCTATTACTCCAGTGGCTACCAAGACTGGATCAGGCAGCAGAACCACCTGCATATGTCTCGAACCGGATTGCCAGCCAGGTTTAATAATTAGATCTGGAGACAGAAAGAAATACCTGTGCTTTGATAGGCTTTAAGTAGCCTGGGTTATTCAGATATGTAGCTCAACTGGGTAATGAACAGCTAGGCCAGTGCTATACAGAATATACTTCTTTACATTCTTTTCTTTTTGTTATTTTAATTAATTAATTACTTTTGGGGTGTGGGGCGCGGTGAGACAGGGTTTCTCTGTGTAATAGCCCTGGTTGTCCTGGAACTCACTCTGTAGACCAGGCTGGCCTCGAACTCACAGAGATTCACCTGCTTCTGCCTCCTGAGTGCCGAGATTAAAGGCATTCACCACCATGCCCAGTAATACATTTATTTTTTGACATAGGATCTCACCAAGTTTTCCAGTCTGGTTTTGAACTCTCAATCTTCTTGCCCTATCCTCCTGTGTGCTGGGATTACAGGCATGAGCTATGGTGCTCAGCCAGGTCTTTTGACTTCTTACCAAGGTTTGGCTTGCCAGTGTAGAGCTTTTCATAGAGAAAGGTGTGGTCTCGGAAGCTCTGGAGCGTGTTTCCCATGGCTATGATGGACACCATAACCAGCCAGCTTCGTAACACGTTCAGGAAGCGGCTCATGATTCCCCTCAAAGAGAGGGTGCTCTGCCTTGGAAACAAAGAGGGCATAATCAAGGTACTTCCTCGTCAATCACAAGCTCTCTCACCTCTGTGGTTAATCTGTGTCCCACTCCTGAGAGCTGTCCTGAGTGATACCGGGAGAGCACTGCACAAATTCCTCTCCAAGTCCTTTGGGCCCACCCTGTTTTTTTTGCCATACCACTTTTACTTCCAAAGATGCCTAGAATATTTCCCCTCAGCAGAGCTATGCTGATCTTTGTTCAGAGTGACAGAGGCTAAACAAGAATGCAACGGGTAGACATTCTAGCAGGAAAGAAATGACAAGAAGGGGAACAGAAGACATGGGGTGTACTAACATCTCTATAAAGTAATAGAACAGGTTTCTGGGTAAAGCCTGTGTTCTGCCAATGCCCACTCTAATGAGGGTGAATGAACAGCACACCCTGCAGCAGGTTACAGAGCATTTACCTTTGTTCAAGTAATTCCTCCAGAGCACAGTGCTGCTGTAAGGCAGACTTCCCTCGCCTTGTCTGGAATCAGTGCTATGCCTTCACCTCTTCATGCCTTTCCTTTGCAGTACAAGTGGCTGAGAGGTGGTTCTAAGTCTACTCAGATACCTGGATACTGATGACGCATCCTTCTAAACTTACAGAAGCTATACCGTCCATTTGAGTGGAAGCTATGGTAGGATTGCCCAACTGGTATTCTCAGTTTGCCTCTGCGTGGTTCCCAGATATATCATGGCTCATAAACTAACACAATCTAAAATATTTTTTTTTAAAAAAAATTTCAATGGCTTGGTGTTGGGTTGCAGGAAAAACTATACTAGTTAGCAGTTATGGGGCACTTGTGCCCTATACTTGCCCCACGTATCTGACATCGTATTTCACTGACTCCCTACATCAGGATGGGCAGGCACTACCAGTATTTCCATTTTACAGCTGGAGGTCAGAACAAATAGCTAAGTGATTTGCTTAGATTACATAGCTAATATATGGCAGAATGCCATGGCCTGTTGGACTCTGTGAAAATACTACCTCCTTAAGACTATTTTGATGAAGTTCCTATCTTAAAAAAAATTCTTTCTTTTTCTTTTCTTTTCTTTTTTTTTTTTTTTTTTTTTTTTTTTTGTTGTTTTTCAAGACAGGGTTTCTGTGTGTAGCTTTGCGCCTTTCCTGGAACTCGCTTTATAGATCAGGCTGGCCTCAAACTCACAGAGATCCGCCTGCCTCTGCCTCCCGAGTGCTGGGATTAAAGGCGTGCACCACCACTGCCCGGCTATTTCCTTGTTTTAAGACAGGGTTTTACTATATAGCCCTGGCTGGTCTGGAACTCATTACATAGAACAGGCCGGCCTGGAACTCACAGAGATCCATCTGCCTCTTCCTCCTGAGTGCTGGGACCAAAGGTGTGCACCACCAATGCGCAGCAAAGTTCCCATTTTTTGAGAAAGCTAAACATGCCAGAAACATTTTTGTCTTCAGATGGTAGAAGAGCTAGTCTCTATACTTTTGTTTAGATCAAGCCTTGATGAGTAGCGATTTAGTTTGATCTAAGTGGATCCCACGGAGATAGTTTATCGTGATCATCCCCATCATTTCGGCCCTTCATTTATTTGTGGTCAGGCTAAGAAACTATGAGGCTGCCTTCATCACTGTGGTAACACGTCTCAGTAGGATTCCACACCACCCAGCACAGATATTAAAGTGAAGGGACTAATATTCAACTAATGGGGCTTCAGGAGAGGAAGGGTGAGTCCAGGAGAAACAGAGGCCCCAAACACAGACTGTCCCAGTCTAAAGACTTCACAGGCACTCACAGCCCAGACCAAGATCCACTTCTCTTTATTTTCTCCTCTCAACACCAGGCTCAATTTGAGTTAGTTAAAAAAGCTGCATACACACACACATACTTCCTTTCAATAGAACGCAGAACTTATGCCTTCCATCTTTCAGATCTTAGAAATCTCAGCAGAGCGCTGATGAAGACACAACCAGAGTATCTCTGTATTGCTCTACCAATTCCTCAAAACCATTTCCCTGGAGTTTTGAGGTGGTGGGAGGGGCGAGGTTTACAATATCAATTCCCAAATTTTGTCCAGGCCCATTTAAGCGTTGATGCAATGCTCACTAGCAAACAATAAAGAGGGGCTCCACCATTCAGGTCTGGGGTCTCAGGCAAGTCATTGAGACTCCACAGCCTCCGTTTCCTCGTCCGTAAAATGGGGATATATAAACATCTATCTTAAGGGTTACCGGAGAATTACATGAGAAAAAGAGAAAGCTCCGTGTACAGAGCTAGGTTCACAGTGACTGCTCGTTCATTCATCTGTCCCCAGAATTTACCAAACCCTCTCCATTTTCCTAGCACCCCCTTGGACATCGTTTCTTGACTCCCCCCCCCCACCCCAAGAAAAGGTAGCTTCCCAAGCAATCCCCATTTTCCTAAATTCTGCAACTAGTCTCATTCGTATGCAACACGAGTACCTACATCCCACTCTAAATTCTCCTACCTGACGACCACTCAGTACTACTGCAGCAAGAGATATCAGCAGCATCCACAAACCAGCTCCCCGAGGACCGCTCCAGTGCCAAGTCCTCCTGGGCCACTGTCCCCGCCCCCGCCCTCAGCCCAGCTCTAGGATTGGGTCGTTCCTGTGAGTCCTCGCTCCGATTGGCTGGGCTTGTTCAGTTCGAGCAGGCGATAGGGAGTGAACCCCGTTGCTGCCAATCAGCGGTTGCCGCCGCCTAAGCCTCTCCCCGCTGCGCCGCTCACGCGGTTAAACCCTTCTGTCGAGCGTGGCGGAACTCTGGGTCTGGAGTCAGCCTTTTAGGGGTGGGGAAAACGCGGAGAGAAAAAGGAGCCAAGGAATCCTTCTGGCAGCAGCCTGGCTCTGCGCCGGCGCCCCCTGGGCGCGCCGCGGTGACGACATTCGTCTGCGCCCGCAGCCGAGCGTTGTTCGCGCCGCTGGCGGGCGCCTGCGCAGTGGCTCCGAGCGGGCGGTTGCTTGTTGGTTGTTGTAGTAACGGGGGAAGCAACCTTCGGCGGCTGCGTTGATTCTGGCCGGGGAAGGAGGAGGAAGGTGAAGCAGACCGTGGTCCCCGCCTGCCCGTCCCCAGCCTTGAGAAGATGAGACAGGTAAACGCCTGCGGGGCGCGCTCCCGGGGAGGTGCGCTCCAAGGCTGGGCGGGCGCCGCTGCGCTTCCCTCCGAGCCCCGGAGCAGCCTTTGGCTTCCGGGCGTGCTGGGCAGAAGCGCTGCGGCACAGTCGCCGGGTAGCACCTGCAGAGCTGCCTGGGGTTGGGGTGAGCTGGGGTGGAGCCCATGGCACATCCCTGTAGGGGCAAGGACTTCCTTTGCCAGAGTGTCTCTAATCGTCAGAGCACCGGGTCCGGTCCTGCTCATCAGGGAGCCAAGGAAAGGTGGGCATCCTTCCTGCTTGGAGGTTTTAGTTTAACTTAAAGAGACTCTCAGACATTTTGGGAAAGATGGAGAAATTCCCTTAGGAATCACCCGAAAAGAATCATTGAGGTTGTTGCTGAAGATGAGTAAAGTCGGGGTCAGTTGCTGTTGCTTCTATTATAGAGTTCGTCTACAGAGTCTTACCGTATATGAAAGTGCATAGACAAGCAATAGTTTGGAAAATTTGCCCCAAATCGACTAGCTTTGAGTAACGAGCGTTTTCCCTATGTGTTTCCATTTCTTTTACTACAACGAACGTGAACTTCTCCTCCATAGAAAAAGTTGGAAGTTAGAAATGCGGAGTTGGAAATGTCCTAATTTTAGCGTCTGCTTTAGATTCGGATTAAAATGTGTGATTTATTTTTTATTTTTTATTTTTTTTGTAACAGAGTAATTATTAGGAGTGTTTGACTCCCCACCTCCCAGCTATTTATGTCATCCCTGGTGAGAGGAAACATTTTCATTATCTTTTTATTAAAAGTTAAGTTGATTGGGTTTTCCTAGAAACATAGCATCATGTCTGAATGCTTATGGTAGAGTCTGTATAAATATTTGCAAATGTTTTGAACCTTGAATTTTTATTTTGATCTTGGTCAGATTTGTCCAGCAAAGAATTAGTCTAAGTTTAAGGCAATCAGCCATCCATGTCAGAGTGATCTCTTTTGGTGCTTGCTACATTTACTATATAAGAAAAGGAACTCAAATTTAGTAACAGCTTTTTAGACACAGCAGAGACACACAGCTTTTTAGATACAGCAGAGACACTATGCTTGGAAAAAAAAAATCTTAAGCTGGACATGGTGGTGCATGCTTTTAATCCCAGCACTCAGGAGGCAAAGGCAGGCACCTCTCAGAGTTTGAGGCCAGCCTGGTCTCTATCCATATCTTCCAGGATAGCTGGGGCTACACAGAGAAACCGTGTCTCAAAAAGCCCAAAAAGAAAGAAAAAGAAAAAAAAGACTTTTTGATTTTTGTGGCGTATTGAGGTACACTGTGACAAAGGTGAGCTTCTAGAGGTTGACCAACAGTTAGGGATATGTATTCCTTTTCATTCATTTTATGCACAAACTCCTGAAGTGCCCAACTGCATTGTATCTGAAACCCTTTGGCTTTCTTGCAGGAGTCTGTGCCATCCAAATTGTCTGATCCAGTGAAACTGCAAGGAAGAAAGGTCTCCGAGGCCTCTGTCTGTTGACTGTATGACAAACCCTAAAGGAAATGCCAGTTGTGATGGCCCGGGACCTGGAGGAAACAGCATCATCCTCAGAGGATGAGGACCTGGTGAACCAAGAGTGAGTGGCAGCAAGCCTTTGGGGCGGAAAACAGTTTCCTTCACTCCTGTCCAGTATCCCCCCCCTTGGGTGTTGTCCGTCTGTGATTGAAGTCAGTATCATATATTCACTTCCCATCAGCTGCTAGAAATGCGAAGGCTGGGCTGTGTGTTTCCAGGCTTGTGAGTGCATGTCAGCTTTAGATGTTGTGAAGTTCAGGTAGCGCCCGGGTGAACTTGTTTTTGTTTTTTCTCCCCCCACTTGGTTTTGGAGGTAGAGTCTCATTCCTGTTGCTGTGTTCCCACTACATCTAACTTAAAAAAAAAAAATGTATATATTTTTAAAAATTTGCACGTGCCAGCTTGAGTTCACGCGCACCATGGGCATGCAGGTTCCTGAGGAGGCCAGAGAGCATGGGGTCCCCTGGCGCTGCTTGACAGTGCTGGGAGCAAGCCTCGGTCCTCTGCAGGAGCAGACAGCTCTCTTGACCGCAGAGCCGTCATTCTCGTCCCTGCATCTGGCTTTTTGTCTTTTTCCCTCTTTTTGTGGGTTTTGGGGATTGAACTCAGGCCATCAGGCTTACCAACAGGTACTTTCGTCTGTCGAATGTCTCCCTTGGCCCCATATTGTGTGTGTGTGTGTGTGTGTGGGGGAGGGCACACATGCTGCATGCAGTGCAGTGGAGGTCAGGGGACAACTTGCTGGAGTCTGTTCTGCCCTTCCACCATGTGGTTTTGGGACTTGAACTCAGGTCGAGTTCGGTGACCAGCGTCTTTATCCGCTCAGCCACCTTGCCAGCCTCGTGTCAGGTTAACTCTTGACCGTGGCTTCTAAGCATGTGAAATGTTGAGATTTTGAAAGTTTTAGAGACTGATGGAAACTACACTCTGACCTTGGCTATCTAGTTTTCTCAACAGCTTCTACAGCTATAGAGCAGCGATGATATAAAAGGTCCGGAGCAACTCCTGTGAGGACAGTAGAGTTCTGCAGCCTGTGGTGTGCTTAGTGAACCACAGTGGCTTTCTTGAGTTTTTTAGGTTAAGAGTCAACTGTCTTTCTTTTTTTGTTTGTTTCTCTAGATAGGGTTTCTCTGTGTAGTCCTGACTGTCCTGGAACTCACTTTGGAGACCGGACTGGCCTTGAACTCACAGAAATTCACCACCACAGCCCGGCATGAGTCAGCTTTCTTGATTGCTGGATCCTCATAATGAAAATGATTAATAGTGCCCAGTGCAGCTCCCAGAGATGGCAGAGTAGCTCATTTAATGTAGAGATTGAAAGATTTTAATTTGAAGATGTCACTGTTCTTACAAATATCAAAATATCAAAAAACCTTCAAGAACCCTTACAGAGAAGAGATGGGTTTCGGGCTGAGCTCAGCCTTCCTGGATTTTGAAGAGTTTTGCTTCGCGTATTTTTACTTGACACAAAAGAGAAAAGCTGACTTAATGTTAAAATAGCTTATCTAATTTGTTTATAAATATTTAAGCTTTCATACATGTATTCTGTATTTAATCATTTCTCCCTCTCGCTCCACTCGGCCTCTCCAAATTCATGTCTTCTTTTTCTTTATTATCCTTTTATAAATGTCTATACACACAAATGTGTGCATATATATTTGTAAACAAATAAATACGTAAATACAATCTGGAGGTCAGGGTGGCCTGGAACTCACTAGGTAACCCAGGCTGGCCTGAAATGCATAGCAATCCTCCTGCCTCAATTTCCTGAGTGCTTGGGATTATGGGCATGAATGAGTCACCACCCTTAGCTTAAGATGTGTTTCTAAGTCCTTTAGAATATGTACTCTATAATTGGAATAACTCCCAGGCTATTGAAGGGATGTGTTTTGGCTCAAATAGAATACTATGTGTGAACTTACTTGATAAAGTTGTGAAGTACCATATAAACATAAGGCATTGGTTACTGCATTCATGGTAGACTTTATAAGGTAGAATATTGTATTAATATTATCTGAAAAATAGTTGAAGTATTAATTAAGTTTTGAACAAAGCCTTATTGTCATCATAATAATAATTGTTCATAGCAAATAATAATGATTTGGCCGTGTATGTGGGTCACTCTTTCAGCTAATTAAATGGGTAATTCCCTCTGCCTTCATGTGCCATTTTACTCTCAGTGTGCTGTCTTTCACTCATTTTAAAATATTTTAAATGAGCCGGGCGGTGGTGGCACACGCCTTTAATCCCAGCACTCGGGAGGCAGAGCCAGGTGGATCTCTGTGAATTCGAGGCCAGCCTGGGCTACCAAGTGAGTCCCAGGAAAGGCGCAAAGCTACACAGAGAAACCCTGTCTCGAAAAAACAAAAAAAAAAAAAAAAATTAAATGCCAGCCAAAACTGTTCTTTTACTCTCTCTCTCTCTCTCTCTCTCTCTTTTAAATCTCAGTAGTGGGCTTAGGTGGTGAGCATGGAAAGTCCAATACAACTCTGTTGGTTTATATTCATAATTGAGAAATGCTAACTAGCTAGTAGATTTTATGGAAAATCCAGGCTGTTTCCTTCCCAACTTTCATCTAAATCCATGGAGTTTTTGCAGACTCCTATTAGTTTTTTTGTGGTTACTCTTGTTTTATCAGCTAATGTCCTGGTTTATCAGATACTTGCTTTACACCCTGGGATGCTGACCCGGGGTATCTGATGCTGTGATAAAACACCGTGACCAAAAGCAGTATGCGGAGGAAGGATTTATTTCAGCTTCTATGTCTAGATCACAGTCTGTCATGAAGGGAAGTCAGGGCAGGAGTTCAAGGCAGGAACCCTATAGGCAAGAACTGAAGCAGAAGCCATGGAGGAGCACTGCTCATTGTCTTTGTCACCCTGGCTTTGTTCATCCTGCTCTCTCACGCAGCCCAGGACCACTTGCCGGGGTGGTAGTGCCTGCGGTGGGCTGGGCCCTCCTCCACCAGTCAGTGGTTCAGAAGATGTCGCAGAGGCCTGCCTACAGGCCGTTCCGATGGACTCATTTTCTCACCTGTGCTTGCTTCCTCCTAGATAGGTCCAGGCTTGTGTCAGGTTGGCAAAACCCAACCAGTACAGCAGCTTAAAATCATTTTCTTCACACCTAGAGCAGTAGGCTTACAGTTGAGAAGTTTTAGAAGTTAGAAGGGCTTCCACCATCTAAAGACGCTGAGTTGTTGCATGTCCATTGACAGCTGTGAAAGCTGAGCAGATCCTCGGGCTTTAGTAAAGCATTAACCCTTGTAGTCCTGGACTCAAGCTTAGGAGCACCAGGCAGCTGCCATTGTTGGCCCCAGTTCCAAAGTTAAGATTCCTTTTTCTGGGTGTGTGATGTTGACGACTGAGCTAAATAATGACTCTGTCCTTGTTTTACATCGCATTATTTCAGATCACAAATATACAGAAACTCTTCTGTAGCTTGGGCACTCCAAATACAAATTTATATGTAGCTGTGGCAACGTCCATGTAAGAACTTGATGTAAGGCTTCTTTAGTCACTGAAAAAACGTTAGTAATCTTAATTTCTGTTCTGTAAGGTGGCGTTGTGTAAGTTTAAAGGCCAGCAGCAAGGGAAGGCATTTTAATGGGGGCGCTGGTGTGAGGAAGACAGCAGCAAGCTGCTGCACCTGCTTCGCATCTGTCTTTGAGTTCCATAGGCTGCCTCCCAGGAGCGAGCATGTGAGTTCCATAGGCTGCCTCCCAGGAGCGAGCATGTGAGTTCCATAGGCTGCCTCCCAGGAGCGAGCATGTGAGTTCCATAGGCTGCCTCCCAGGAGCGAGCATGTGAGTTCCATAGGCTGCCTCCCAGGAGCAAGCATGTTCTTAGGCTCTCATCAGGTCAGCCGTACAGTTGGTTTGTCTCAGTGAGGATTGTTCACAAGCTTTGTTATGGGGCTGGGGAGATGGCTCTGCAGGTAACCACTTTGGCTGCTCTTTGAGAGGACCTGGGTTCACTTCCCAGCACCCAGGCAATAGCTTACAACCTTCTCTAACTCCAGTCCTAGGTAGTCCGACGCCACCTTCTGGCTTCCAAAGACACCAGGCACACATGTGGTGCATATACACACATGCTGGCAAACATTCGTACACATAAGATGAAAATAGATAAGCGTCCAAATCCTTTGTTCTTTCATACCTAACAAAGTGGATTTCTTAATGTATGCCAGTTTCAGGTATAAATGAATTAATGATTTAAATTTCTAATTTTCAGTTTCCAAATCATTTTGAATTTTTTCCCTTTAGCACTATCTGGTGCGAGTGTCACAGTTTTTGTTTTTCTTTAGGAGAAAGTGTTTATTTATTTATTTTTTTTATTGAAATTGACCTCCGTCAGAGAACATGACTTTTAATAACATCTACTTGAAGTGCTTTTTAGGTTACTTTACTAATAATTGCCTCAGTAATTTCTTCCTTCTTTTTGTCTTTTCACTGGCTGTGAGTGGACACAGTCTCTGTCAGGGATTTGCCTTTCACAGCCAGGGACTTGGCCTTGGCAGCTGTGGATCTGTTCATTGTGGTGCCGAGTCTTGTCGGGCATTCATAACTGCATGTAATCCATTGTTTGTAAATGTGAAGGCACAGTGGTACCAGTCTGGAACTAGTGCCAGACTGTCAAAGACTTCCACTTTCCAGACTCTGCCTATTTTTCCTTTGTCTCCTGACACAGAAGGAAATGTAGTGTAGAACTTTATTTGGACTGAAGAGAAATCGTCTGGGCCCATGCCTACATTTTACATGTTTAAGATCAAAAGCAAGCAAACTACATACACAAAATCCATCTTGCCCTAGGCAATGGTGACGCATGCCTTTAATCCCAGCACTCTGGAGGCAGAGGTAGGTGGATCTCTGTGAGTTCGAGGCCATCCTGGTCTACAGAGTAAGTTCCAGGACAGCCAGGGCTGTTATACAGAGAAACCCTGTCTTGAAAAACAAAACAAAAACAAATAAACAAAACATCCATCTTGCTAAAGAAAAGACTGTAAATGCTGTTTCTCTCAAATGGGTGTGTGTTGGTTAGGTTTGTTTTTCACCTTGATGTAAATTCAGATCATCTAGGAAGAGGGAACGTCAACTGAGAAAATGTCTCTATGAGACTGGTCTGTAGGCAAGTCTATGGGGACATTCTTTTGGTTAATGATTGATGTAGAAGGGTCCACCCCAGGTGGTCCTGGGTTGTATAAGAGAGCAGACTAATGAGCAAGCCAGGAGGAGTAAGCCAGTAAGCAGTGCTCCTATGCGGATAGACTTCAGTTCCTGCCTCAGGTTCCTGCCCTGCTTGAGTTTCCTGCCTTGGCTTCCCTCGGGGATGGACTGTTGTCTGGACTGTTGTCAGGACACGTGAGCTGGAAGAAAACCTTTCTTCCCGAGTCATTTTGGTCTTCGTGTTTTATCACAGCACTGGAAAGCTGACTGAGATCACACCCTCATCTGCTTCCATCCTCAAGAACAGCAAGCGTCCGAGTCCTGTCACTAGCAAACGGGGGACGAACTCGATCAAGTGTCTGCTTTCTTCACTGTAAAGCTTGGGCAGCTCAAGGCAAGACCCAAGGCTGCCCAGGTTCTGAGACTGGTGTCCCGGCCAGGCTGTGGCTGGTGGAAGTTTGGATTGGGAGGCTATAGGCTGGCCCTGCACTCTGTGGTCTAGCTTTTGTGATCATGCGAGTTTTTTCAGAGAGTGGGTCTTATGGAGTGGATTTTACTCCGTTTAAGGAGTGGATTCGCTTACACTCTGGAGGAGTTAACGTGCTCACCCTACAGAACCTTACTGACTGTGGTTACGTAGCAAGGCACTGGAAGAAAGCAGTCATCTAATTCTCCCCTCTTACACTTGACAGTTGTATGACCTCAGGCAAGGAGCTGAGACCCTGCTGCTTCTGCTCCTAGGGGGGCAAGAGGGTGACGCGAAGGAAATACTGTGACGGTTCTGTTCAGTTACAAGTACTGGGTAGGGACAACCATAGCCATCTACTTCAGCGGTTAGTCCACATTTTGAGCTGCGAATTAATGAAGCGTCGTCTTATTATGCCTGTAGGGATCACCCATGTATCATGTGGACGGGAGGCTGCAGGAGGATTCCAGTTTTGGTTTTTCATGCTGAGGCTATTTTGACAAAGGACAACAATATTCGAGTCATTGGAGGTAGGTGTAACCTCTCCCATAGAGGGAAGATCTGAGCATGACCCTGGACACTTGAGAAAAAGTTAGTTTGTCATACAGACAGGGAGGGGCCTTGGCTGTGAGAACATGCATTGGGTTGTTACTTGAAATATTATTCATAGTTTCTTAAACTGTTTTCCTAAGTTTCTCAAAATTATGTGTATGTTTATTTTTCAAATTGTAGTTATTTGCACATACCAGAACTTACCATTTCGACTATTTTAGATTGTAGAATTAATTGGCATTTATTCATTCACATTTATCACAAGTGTCTAGTTTGAGGACATTTTCATCCACAAATAAGCCCTCTATGCATTCAAGCAGCCCTTCTGTCTTCCTCTATACCACAGCAACTATACCAACTAATCTCTCTGTTTCTGTGGATTTTCCCATTCTGTATATTCCATATAAATCAGTGCTTTTTAATGTGTGGCTTGAGACCCCTTAGGCAACCTCTGTCTCCAAAATTATTTACAATTACCAGTCATCTGGAAGAGCAGTCAGTGCTCTTAACCTCTGAGCCATCTCTCCAGCCCTACAATTACCAGTCATAACATAACAAAATTACAGTTATGAAGTAGCAACGAAAAAATTTTGTTTGTTTGTTTTTTTGTTTTTTGAGACAGGGTTTCTCTGTGTAGTTTTGGTGCCTGTCCTGGAACTTGCTCTGTAGCCCAGGCTGACCTTGAACTCACAGAGATCTGCCTGGCTCTGCTTCCTGCCCGAGTGCTGGGATTAAAGGGGTCACCACAACATGAGGAACTGTATTAAAGGGTCACAACATTAGGAAGGTTGAGAAGCACTCATGGAATCACACCATAAGTGGTCTTTGTGTCTGACTTCTTTCATGTAGCATGTTTTCACAGTCCATTCATGTTGTCCTTCCCATTCCAGCTGGATAGTATTCCATTGAATGGATATACCACATTTTATTTATCCATTCATCAGCTGCTAGACATTTTGTTTTATAGTTTAGAGTCATCTGGGGACTGTGAAGTGGCTCCTCATTATGGTTTTGATTTTCATTTCCTTAATGTCTAACAGCACTGGAAATCTTTACATGTGTATTTTGCTATTTGTATTTCTTTGAAGAAATATCTATTCAAGACTTTTCCCCTATTTTCCAAATTTAGCTTTGTTATTACTATGTTGTGCGAGTGTATCAGAAGTATGGTGTTAATTTCCCCCTATTTTATAGGTTATTTTTGCAGGCTTTGCTTCCTGTGAGTTATTTTTTTCCTCAGTAGCAGGTTTTTAGTGTTGATGGCATCTGACTTATCTATTTTTTTTAAAAAGATTTATTTACTTATTATGTATACAGAAGAGGGCGCCAGATCTCATTACAGATGGTTGTGAGCCACCATGTGGTTGCTGGGAATTGAACTCAGGACCTCTGGAAGAGCAGTCAGTGCTCTTAACCTCTGAGCCCTCTCTCTAACCCATATTTTTTGTTTTTTATGCCTTTAATAATTGTGTTTGAGAAGCCACGGCCTAACCCAAATTGAATTTTTCTATGTGATTTATGGTTAAGGTTTTGTATTTAGAGCTGAATAGTCTTTGATCCACCTTGAATTTGTTTTTTATAGTGTTAGGTAGAGTCTATCACCATTCTTTTATGTGTTGACATATAGTTGTCCTAGCACAATTAGTTTAAGAGATTCTTCTTTTCCTATTGAATGGCGCTGTTGTCAAAAATCTCTTCACTATCCATTTATCAATTTGTTTCTGTACTCTTAATATGGCATTGGTCTAGACACTTAATTATTCTTTTTTGTTGTTGTTGTTTTGTTTTTTTTGAGACAGGGTCTTTCTGTGTAGCCCTGGCTGTCCTGGAACTCGATTTGTAGACCAGGCTGGCCTCGAACTTAGAGATCCACCTGCCTCTGCCTCCTGAGTACTAGGATTAAAAGAATGTGTCACTACCACTCGGCACTTAATTATTCTTTTAAAATTTATTTATTTTTATTTTATATGTCTGAGTGTTTTTCCTGCATGTCTGTATGCACTCCATGTGTGTGCAGTGCCCCTAGAAGTCAGAAGAGAGATGGAGCCCCTAGAACTGGATTTAAAGATAGTTGTGAGCCACTGAGTGCATGCTGGGAACTGGATCTGGGTGCTGTGCCGATCAGCAAGTGCTCTTCATTGCTGAGCTTTCTCCCGGGCCTGCCTCTGCCTCTGAGTGCTGGAATTGCATGCACAGCCACCCTCAGCTTGTGTTAAGTTTTAAAATGGGGGACTAAATTCTTTGTTCTTCTTCAGGATTGTTTTGGTTGTTCAAGTTTCTTTGCACTTCCACCTCATTTTAGGATTAACTTGGCCGTTTGTATGCCTTTGAAGTGTGGACGGATTGAGCTCTGAGTCCCATGGTTAAGCTGTAGCTGCCGCCAGAGCTTGTGATGATGTGGATCAGCACTGTCAGGTGGAGTGGAGAGTCCATACTTGTGTTCTTGGTCTTTAGTTCATGTCTCAGCTTGGGCATGAAGTAGTGCGTCTTGGACAGATCACTTCAAGTCTCTTCGCCAGGTTCACTGATAGTTAAATGGGGACAGTCTCTGTCTGGCAGGCATCATAGGATCAAATTAGATTGTTTAATGTCTGGTACATAACAGGCAATCAAAACTTAGGCTGCTTACTCCACTTGCTGAATAGGGGCTGCTCTATTTTTAAATGACCTCATAATAAGCGATTTCAGAGAGAACTGTAGACTTACTTTTGGGATTTGAATGTTCCTCTCTTCCCAAGGGTCCTTGTGCTCTAATCCCCTCAGCAAGTTGCTAGGTTACCTTTTAAAGGGACAGGATTTATTCATTTTCCTCTAAGCCTTAATGACTGGAGACTGCTGAGAAAATCCCTTAAATATGATTTGACTAAAATACAAATGTGGATAAAACAAGGAGAAGTAAATAAGTAATAATTCTCTCAAAATACACTTCTTTTGCTCTGCTTGTCCCATAACAAACAAACAAACCTTTGTATTCCATGGCAATAAACAGACCCCCTCCTCCCCCCTGGAGTAACTTCCATTGATTGGAAAATAGTATTCATCAGTACTGTCATCCCACTGTTCAAGCTGTTAGTGTTTTCTACAACTCACGAGTCTTCTTCATTACACGTTTCCATAGATAAAGGGACTGCTGCTTCCTGTCTGTAGCTAGCATTATGGAGGCTAAGGCAGGAGGATTCTCAGTTGGAGGGCAGTCTGGGCTTCGCAGCAAGACCCAGCTGGACAAACGAAGGAAGGAAAAGCTATTAAATTTGTCTCATTATTTGTTCTGTATTTCCATAAGTTCTTTGAGGTTTGCTTTTTTTCACCTTTTATGTAAATGAGATTTTTAATGTCTTTTGTTAATGTATGCCTTTAAAATTTTTTTTTTTTTTTTTTATGAAACACTGTTCTCTAAAATAGTAGGTCATGCAGTCTGCTCAGATCCTAAGTAGTTAAAGCCCTCTGAGAAGTTATCTGGGGCATTAGCTATGTCCTGCTGATCCCGTAGTGTTCCATGCTGGCTTCACAGTTCTCTATATCTGTTGAAAGTTTTAATTTGGTTCTGTGTGGTTTCTGTGCTTGATTTTGTGAAATACTCTAGGAATATGGCTTTTTCTTCCATATAACCCCCTCCCCGATTGTATGTACTTTCACACGTAAATAGGATTGGTTTTTAGTGTTAACACAGGTACTTCCAACTGCAAGTAAGTATCTCATAGAATGAACATCATTGTAAAATCTTCCCAACATGTCCATTTAGTGAATTTGTATTTTTGCAGACGAGCACTTGAAGTGTGATGCAAGCTACATATGTAATTTTAAATTGGAAAGGTAAAGTTAGCTTTAATAATTTCTTTAACTCCAGCTAAAAAATACAATAATTTTTCACATTTACTCAATATAAACAATTTACAATATTTGATATTGAATATGCTTTTCATACTTACAGCATTATCTCAGTTTGGTCCAAAATTCTTTCTGGAGGTATTTGACCTGTGTTAGACTTTATAAACATTGTAGTTGAAAAAGTCAATTCATGGAGTTGTTTCACGACTGTTTTCTAACGTTTGTTTGTTGAGACAGGGTCTCGCTCTGTAGTACAGGTCAGCCTGGAACTTTGCAGCTTCTGGTCTTCTTGTTTTTTGTGTTTTGGTCCTGGGGATTGAACCTAGACCTTTTACCTGCAGATCATGCTCTCTGCCACCGAGCTACACCCTGGCTCATTTTCTAAAGTTAATCAGGCATGGATTTCATTTATTTTAAGTTTGTTTATGTTTGATACAGAGTTTCATATAGCCCATGCTGACCTGGACCTTGCTAAAAGATGACTTTGAACTTCTGCTCTCTTATCTCCACTTCCTCAGTGTTGGGATCTCAGACTTGTGCTACCACACTAGTGTATTAAGTATTCCATCTTAAAAATTGAAGTTTAGTCAGTTAAAGTTAAGAAAAAGAAAACGTTCTGGTCCTTTGTTATTCTGGTCACATTTCAAATGTCAGATGTGGTTGGTGAATCCTGTTCTGAACAACTCGGGTATAGGACCAATTTTCTGATAGTAGGGCACAACTCTACTGTGAAGCCATTGAAGAGTTTATTCTGGTATTTTTTTTTTAAAGTATTTATTTATATATATGAATAGAGAGAGGATGCATGGTCAGAGGACAGCTTTCAGGCGTTGATTCTCGTCCACTGTGTGGGTTCCTGTGGTTGAATTCAGATGGCTGCGCTCTCTTGCTGGCTCAGTGAAAATCAAATGTATCATTATATCTTCCTTCTGGGTTCCCATGCTGTAGCCTGGGCTGATTGTAAATTCTAGATCCTCCTGCCTCAGTCTCTCAAGTGCTGGGATTTTAGGTGTACACACCATCATTCACAGCTTCATGCTATTTTTTAATTTTTGTTTTAATTTTATGTTTGAGTATTTTGTCTGTACGTGAGTGCACTGTGTTTATAAAGTGCGAGTGTAGTAGGCAGAAGACCTGCTGGATCCTAAGTTCCCAGCTGTTTTTAGCTACCCTGTGAGTGTTGGGAACCAACCCTGAGTCCTCTGCAGGAGACTGAGCCACCGCTCTGCCTCATGCTCTGTTTTCTAACCCCCTTAGGAATGTCAGCATTGTCTGGGGTTCCTCTATGCTAACACTTGCTTCCTTGTTTTTGTCTGCTCTGTTGTGGCCAACCTTGAACTAGCATTTCATGTTGCTTCTTGGGGTACAGGCGAGCATTTAGGGAAGCTGAAATTTCAGTCCTGTGGTAGAACTGATGGGAAGGTTCTTCAGAGGTTGAAAAGCAGGATATTTGGCAGTTTGTTGGTAGCCAAAGGATCAGGTCTTTTGTTTTGACATGGATGAATACAAGGGTGCAGGTGCTTCTTCCTTCTTGGGCAGTTGGGTGGGGTCATTTTGCAGTTACAGTTCTAGCCTGTGTATCTGGGGGGGGGGGGAGAGGAGAGGCTGAGAGGGAGGGAGGAGACTGAGAACACTTTACCCCTTTCATCATGCCCGCGATGGAATGAGTGATGCCCACCCCATTGGAGATGGCAGTTTGCTTTCCTCAGCCAACAGACTTAATTGCTAGACCCTCTCAGAAATGACTATGTGTCTGGACATACTGTCGCTCAGTCACATCAACGCGTGAAGTTAATTGTCCTGGGGATGGCAGGATTTTAGAGAAAAGCTTAGCAATCTAGATTTGTGGGGGTTTTTTTTTTTTGTTTTTTTTTTTTTTTTTCACTTTTCAAAGCTAATTTCGAATTCACTTTTATTTAAAACCACAGGTGAAAGAGTGTATCTTTAGGCTGGATCTGGTCCTTGGGTTCCCCTAAGTGGAGTCTGGGGAGATGACTTAGTAGGTCAAAATGCTTGCAGGCCTGAGGAAGGACATAAGTTTGAGTCCCCGGCACCTACATAAGAAGCAGCATGGTTGTGCGCTGCTCTGGTAAGCCCAGCACTGTGTGGGGCACAGACAGGGTTACCAGGGGTTGTTGGCTGCCAGCCCAGCTCCAGGTTTTGTGTCGTCTCCCGGGAATAAGGTGGAGGGTAAAAGAGCAGGACTCCTGACGCTGGCCTCTGGGTACTCTCACTAGTTCACACGTGTACATGTGTCACACACATACTCCGTACAAATACATACCCAACAGCGTTCTGAAAAGAAAAACAATTCGTTTGTTATATCAGGTATACAGCTTACCTTGTATGATACCAAGTATTAAAATATACAGCTGTATTTTACTATGCACTTGTTTTTATTTTACTATATAAACTAACTTTTACTATGTAACAGCTGTTCTGGAGCTCCCTAGAACACTTGTACCTGCCCTGTAAGGTAACTCATGTTACTGTCCACTCCATTTTACAGGGAAGGAAACTGAGGCTAGAGAAACGTCATAATTGAGAGAGTCCAGGCAGGAAGTGTTACAAGCCTGGCCGCTCTGCTCCTGTATCATCCTCTCTTGCTGTTTCTTCTGTTGCCCTCAAATAAGAATCTCGCATTTCCCACCCACCTCCAGTCACTCCCCAGTGGTCGGTGCTGAGGCAAGCACAGAGGAGGGTGTCATTCCTGCCTCCAGCTTTTGTTGGGATAAGGTCTTGCTGTGTCCTTCAGACTGGTTTGAACTCACTTCTTCCCGCCCCAGTCTCTTGAGTATTGAGGTCCCAGGCACAGGACACCTGGCAGGCTTGTTTTGGTTTTGTGCATGCAGAAGTGGAGATGTTTGTGACAGCAGTTGTGACAAGTAAAAGATCTCAACTTGCTTTCATTTTCCTAAATATCTTTCGGGAACATCTTTAGGCAAGAGGAAAGAGTCTGCAGTCTTTGTCTATGTGACATGAGCATTTGGGCGAGTTAGCGTCGGTCTCTGAGCTGTTAGAGAAGTAGCTGGGCCACTTCCTGTCCTAATTCCTTTTTCAGAAGGCGGCTCCTGAGAGCTGGGGCCCTGCCGTGGGACGAAGGGGGCGGCACCGGGGCCCTGGTGTGGAATGGAGTGGGCACCGGGGCCCTGCCATGGGACCGAGTGGGCAGCACTGGGGGAATATTTTTTTCCTACCTTCCAGCCCTGTGCTACTTCCCCATTGCGGCGGTTTGTCCTTTGCGGCGTTTTGTTCTGCTTTTTTCTATTCAGGGTCTGACCAAAGATGACATTTGTCATTATTTCTTGTGTTTGTTTTACCCTGCAGCTGCTTCCCAAGCTCTTTTATTTTTGTCCATCATGGTTTTGATCTTTCAAAAATTCTGGGCTCATTTTACAGATAATCTTTATATTTTAAAGATTTAAATTTTTATTAACTTTGAGAGAAAAGAAGAGAGAGAGAGAGAGAGAGAGAGAGAGAGAGAGAGAGAGAGAGAGAGAGAGAGAGAGAGAGATGCCATGGTGGGCACGTGTAGATCAGAGGGCAACTTGAGGGAAATCACATCTCCCCTTCCACCATACGGGTCATGGGGATTGAACTCAGGTCTTTAGGCTTGGTGACAGGTAAGGTGGTACCCTTACCCTCTGAGCCATCTTGCCAGCCCCAGATATTCTCAGGTTTGATTATTACTGTCCTCTGTTCCACATGCTTAGATCCAGATTTTTCTGACTGTGCAGGAATTTGTTTGGTGAAGTTGTGTGCTTGCAGTGTATCACTGAGGGAAGCACATGGCTGCTGTTTGCTTTTACTCTTTACCCAGCTCCCAGATGAATCATCACACGCGGAGGCTTATTTTCAGTTATCAGTGCCCGGCCTTAGCTTGGCTTAGTTTCTTGCCAGCTTTCCTTAACTTATTCCGACTATCTTTGGCCTCTGGGCTTTTCCTGTCTCTTACTTCTGTAAATCTTACTCTTACTCCGTGGCTGGCTGTGTAGCTGGGTGGCTAGCCCTCCTCCTCTGGCTGCTAGATCTTAGCTCTCTCCTCCCAGTTTTTCCTTCTATATATTCTCTCTGCCTGCCAGCCCCACGTGTCCTTTCTCCTGCCTTGCTATTGTCCATTCAGTTCTTTATTAAACCATCAGGTGTTTACACAGGCACAGTAACACAGCTTCACAGAGTTAAACAAATGCAACAGAAACAAAAGTAACACACTTTAAATAATATCCTACTACAGTGGCATTATTTTGTGTTACTAGTGACTTGAGTTTGGTCATTTGGTTAAGATAATGTCCATCAGATTGTTTCTTTGTGAAGGTTTATAAACACTCTCTGGAGTGACACTTTGAGTTGTATGAGCATCCTGTCTCCCAGTAGTCTCTTTCCTGTACCACCTGATGCTTGTCTGAGTCACTACTCTTAATGGTCTTTGTAAACTGATATTTTTCCATGTTTTTGTTTACATTTATTGGTGTGTGTGTGTGTGTATGTGTGTGTCTTTGTGTGTCTTTGTGTGTCTTTGCAGAGGCCAGAGGTTGACCTTAGGTGTTTTCCTCTATCACCCCACAGCTTCACAGCTTCTTGCTGAACCTCAAACTGATCACTTGTCCAGGCTGGCTGGTCAGTGATCTCTGGAGTCCATTTGCCCCTACCTCCCGATTCTGGATTAAGCATGGAGAGCCATGCCCAGCTTTTATGTGTGTGCTGGATATTTGAACTCAGATTCTGTTTTCACAGCAAGCCTTGCTCACTGAGCCATTTCCCCAGTCCCACAAAATTAATTAATTTTCTTTTGAAGCAGGGTTAGCTCAGACTGACCTTGAACTTGATATGTAGCTGAGGATGACCTTGAGTTTCTGTCTCCTGAGTACCAGGATTATAAATGCTCACCATCACACCTGGTTTATGCAGTGCTGGGGGTCTAACTCAGGGCTTCGAGCTTGCTAGCATTCTACTGGGAGCTACGCCACCAGTTCTGTCAACATTTATGAGCTGGATTTTCTGTAACAAGAGCTGTTCTGTTTGTAGTGGGCAGAATAATCCCCCGCCCCCAAAAGATGACCACCTCCTCATTCCCGTAACCTGTGACTGTGATGTATTCAAAGGGGAATGCGGTTACAGATGGAATTAAGGTTCCTCGTCAACCCACAAGATCAGGAGAAACTCAGAAGTTCCTTGGAGGGAAGAAGAGGGGTGAGATTGACAGGCTGGGGGAACGACAACTTCCTTGTTGTGTGCTCTTGGGGGCTCAGGGTGGGGAAGGCCAGCGGCCAGCCAAGGACTGGAGCATCTAGATATGGCTTATTGAGGACGGCCTGTGGAGGACTCCTTTATCATCTCGGGCGAGGCCACGCGTAAGGGACCTGCAAGATTCTTTAGAACGTTTTACCAACAAGTAGACTGCCAGCTTGCCCTGAAGGGAACCGCATCCGGAGGAAATGAAGCTGCTGTGAGGCCACCACATTCCACAGACAAGAAACCGATGACGACCCTGCTCAGCTGCAGACAGCGTGAGGCTAACTCCAGAGGTGGATCCTCAGGCCCATGGGCACAAATCTCTCTGCAAATCACAGAGCTCCTCCTAAGACCTGGAGACAAATGCCAGTTTAACTTGCCAGATTTGAATCTATAAATCCATACTGGGACTCTTTTTTTTTTTTTTTTTCATCTTTAAATTGTCTGAGTTTGAACCAACCTCCATGTTGCTGGAGTTCTATTTATTGTATTTGTGGACCAAATAATTTGTTGCAGGGCCGCTGGTGGAGAGCAGTTTTGTCCCAACTACATCATACTAATATAGATGATGAGATTTGAGAATTTTGAGTTGATAAGTTTGGATGAGATTTTTAGACTTTGGGTTGAGTTGATGAGGATGTTGGGATGGGTTGAATTTATTTTGCATGTGAGAGAAGTATGAATCTCTGGAACCTGTATATATAAACCTTTATGGTAAAGGGGAATTAAAGTTGCTAATTGGCTGACCTTCAAGTTAGAGGATTACCCTGGATTAGCCCAGAGTGTCCAGTTTAATGCATCCAAAGGATTCCTTAACATGGAAGGAGGAGCCAGCAGGGCCAGCGTGATACAAGGTGGAAAAGACTAGACCTGGCATCGTTACCTTTGACAGACAGGGAGCCCAGCCGCAGAGCACCGAGTGACAGACAGGGAGCACAGAGCACCGAGTGACAGACAGGGAGCACTGCCACAGAGCACCGAGTGACAGACAGGGAGCACTGCCACAGAGCACCGAGTGACAGACAGGGAGCCACAGAGCACCGAGTGACAGACAGGGAGCCCAGCCGCAGAGCACCGAGTGACAGACAGGGAGCACAGAGCACCGAGTGACAGACAGGGAGCACTGCCACAGAGCACCGAGTGACAGACAGGGAGCACTGCCACAGAGCACCGAGTGACAGACAGGGAGCCACAGAGCACCGAGTGACAGACAGGGAGCCACAGAGCACCGAGTGACAGACAGGGAGCCACAGAGCACCGAGTGACAGACAGGGAGCGCAGCCACAGAGCACCGAGTGACAGACAGGGAGCACTGCCACAGAGCACCGAGTGACAGACAGGGAGCACAGCCACAGAGCACCGAGTGACAGACAGGGAGCGCAGAGCACCGAGTGACAGACAGGGAGCACTGCCACAGAGCACCGAGGGACAGACAGGGAGCACAGAGCACCGAGTGACAGACAGGGAGCGCAGAGCACCGAGTGACAGACAGGGAGCACTGCCACAGAGCACCGAGTGACAGACAGGGAGCACTGCCACAGAGCACCGAGTGACAGACAGGGAGCACTGCCACAGAGCACCGAGGGACAGACAGGGAGCACAGAGCACCGAGTGACAGACAGGGAGCACAGAGCACCGAGTGACAGACAGGGAGCACAGAGCACCGAGTGACAGACAGGGAGCACTGCCACAGAGCACCGAGTGACAGACAGGGAGCACAGAGCACCGAGTGACAGACAGGGAGCGCAGAGCACCGAGTGACAGACAGGGAGCGCAGAGCACCGAGTGACAGACAGGGAGCACAGAGCACCGAGTGACAGACAGGGAGCGCAGAGCACCGAGTGACAGACAGGGAGCGCAGAGCACCGAGTGACAGACAGGGAGCGCAGAGCACCGAGTGACAGACAGGGAGCGCAGAGCACCGAGTGACAGACAGGGAGCGCAGAGCACCGAGTGACAGACAGGGAGCACAGAGCACCGAGTGACAGACAGGGAGCACTGCCACAGAGCACCGAGGGACAGACAGGGAGCACTGCCACAGAGCACCAGTGACAGACAGGGAGCCACAGAGCACCGAGTGACAGAATGCAGGTGGCCGTTGGAAGCTGAGTCGTGAAGGACCCAGAGCCCACCGGGAGCCTGCAGAGGGGAACGGCCTGATTGCCACAGCCTTGCTATAGACTGTGGGGCCCGTGTTCCCGTGGGGGGCGGCGCGTTCGTGTTTGAGCTGTCCAGCACGGTCGTTAGAACAGCAGAAGCAAACCGGCATACCACCTCCCTGTCCTGTGTGTGGGATTTACGATTCCTTTTGTAGTTGCATTACAGTCCATCTGTTGCTTCGTCACTTTTATGTTAGATTGTCTCAAACCTGTCCCTCGAGAGCCCACTCAAGCTCGTTGTGACATGTTCCCAATCAGTTTGAACGTCTCTGTCTTCTGGGTCTAGCAGGATGATGGTACAGGCCTCCCAGCTCACAGTCTGCAGCGCTCTGCGCTGCTCTCGACATTCCCCTGCAGGAAAACGAATGCATAGGATCCTGCCCTGTTTTTCTTACAGTGATGTTGTAAAGACAACGGGATGGGGCTGCCGGGAAAGGCTGTGGTTGGGCTCTAGAAGCAAGTCTGGCTTGTCCACGCCCATCTTTATGATTCAGCTTTGCATGGAGTGCATACCAAGCGTTACAGCAGGCCCCCCAATGTGTCTGGGGGAGCAGCAGGGATTTATGAAGCTTGCCATATAAATTCTGAAAACACATAGTTGTCTTTGATGATGGGGCTGGACATTGTGCTGTCTATTTGCAAATAGATATCTGCACTGTTGTCATTCAGACTTGTCTAGGATGCGGTCCTTTAAAAGGACTGCTCCGGAGCCAGGTGTTCAGGCTTGTGCCTGCGATCTCGACACTTGGGGGACTGAGGCCTGAGCTGGAGTAAACTTTGTCTCAAAAAAAAAGAAAAAATAGCAAAAAGAATTTCTATACAATTCTTAGCTAACGTTCTCAGTTTGTAGGGGCTTATAGGAAGATTTAGTGTCATAGCGCAGAGTAAATGCTCACGTGATTATAGATTTTTCTATCAGACAGGATCAAGGAAAACTTTCTGTCTCAAGGGGCCAGTAGGAAATGCTCACAAGGGCAGGAGGCTGGTGCCAAGCTGGCCTAGTAGTATGGGCCTGTCTTAAAGGGGCATTTGGAGGTTCCTGCTGGCTTTTTCCTATTGGAGAGACCTCTGGTCTAAGATGTCTGGTAATCAGCATTTGAGGACATAGAGGGCTGTCTGGAGCAGGGGCCCTTAGCCTTTTAAGGACAGTGGACCTACTTCTCAGTCTAGAAAATTCTAAGGACTTTTCCCCAGAGTAATGATTTTAAGATGGGAAAGTAGACAAATAGTTAGAAAGGAAATGAATTGTATTGAATTATCGTAATTAAAATATTAAAAAGACAAGTAGCTGGATGTGGTAGTGCATGCCTCTAATTCTTGAATGCAGGAGTACATATTTGAGGCTAGTATGGACTACACAGCAAGTTTTAGGCCAGCCTAGGCTACTAGTATAGCCTTGTGTCAAGAAACTAAAAAATAAAAATGTAACCCAACCCCCAGATTCAAGACATACGTAGTTTTTCTTAGTGCACTAGTTTGCTAACTACCATAACTTGTAAGTACTGTGAACACTGTACAACTGGGAAGTGAACTTAACGCCTAGTGTCTCGGGGGTGGCAGGCCACAGCACTCTCACCCTTCCTGCTTTGGTTGCCTACACTCCTCATGGAAGAAAGCATTGCTTTGTTTGTTTGTTTGTTTGTTTTTTGTTTTATTTTTGAGACAGGGTTTCTTTGTGTAGCCCTACTGTCCTGGAACTCAACTTTGAAGACCAGACTGGCCTCGAACTCACAGAGATCCTCCTGCCTCTGCCTCCCAAGTGCAGGGATTAAAGGCGTGCGCCACCACCGCCTGGAAAGCCTTGTTAAATTCCACCTGGAAACTAGTGAAAACAAAGATGATGCAGGTCTGCTCCCCTTTCTGTACTGAGTTAGCCCCAGCATCTCTTAGCTTAAAAACCCTTGCTCTCTGGCTGGCAACCTAGCTCAGAGTGTGGAGTGCCTGTCCTGCAGGCCTGAGGACCTGAGTTCCACCCCTGGAGCCCAAGGAAGGGGGGAGGGGACCAGCCGCACAGAGCTGTCCCGTGTCCTCCACACACGCCTCAGTTGCACAGATCCCCATCACAATCCAATACTAAAAATGCATTTAAAGGAAGCCTTGGCTCTAAGTCTCCTCAACTGATTTATAGTCACTTTAAGGGCAGCAGTATAACACCATTGAGTGCATTAATCAAGTTTCCATGTTGCTGTTTATTTTTGTCTTTGCAATTCACCTTTCTGGCCACTGAACTTGACTCTGTCTTTTTGTTTAGAGCGTTATCATTTGTCTTATAAGATTGTGAGAACGGACAGTCGCCTGGTGCGAAGCATTCTGACAGCCCATGGATTTCATGAAGTAAGCTCATTTTTATGACCTCACCTCACCTGATCGCCTCAAAAGCTGAAATCCTAGCTACCTAACTGACTTTATCCATCCGCAGAGGCCGCGCTAGGAAGCGCACGGGACCAGTGATTAGAGGCTCTGCAGAACTTGGTATACCAGCAGTTTCTCTTTGTGGTACATGGGAAGCATTTCCGCAGCATCCCCCTCTCCCCCTTTCTTGTGATGATCTTAGATTTGGGCAGAGTCGACCATCAGGAGTTACCTGATATCTCTTTGGGGTTCTTTGCTTGCACAAAACAGAAGCAGACCCTGTAACTGGAGCCCAGACAGAGTTGCAGAGTGCTGTGGAGAGGGTGGCTTATAGAAGCAGAGGCTTCCTTAGAAGCGGAGAGGCTACAGCAGCCTCAGGGACTGAAGGGCAGGGACTCTCTGGGTTTATCTCATCACACTGCTGTGGAAGTGACTGGACTCTATTCATTGTCCTTGTGCCTTTTTCTGGTGATAGAAAGGTTGGGCCAGCTTAGGTCATGGATCTGGAGTGGAGAAGAGGGTGGATGGGTGACTGGCAGGTGCTTTAATATCCAGGAGCAAATTATCCCTCTAAGAAATCTGCCAAAACGAGATGTTGCCATTGAAAGGGACAGGTACAGATGCTACACAGTCCACCACTACTGAGAGACCCCTGATGAACGTCTGGTCACTAACTGCTTATTCTAGGCTGGTACCAATAGGGGGCACCTGGGGACCTCATACTGTTCATGTCCTGTCTCGTTGCTTTTCTTGCTCCAGCATTTGTCCTTGTCCTGGTGTGTTATATGGGCAGAGCACACAATTAATAATGAATGAACAAATGAGTACTAATGAATGATTAAAGAAAATCTAGGGTTTAAAACTTCTTCTTAGATTTACTGTTCTAGTTTTTAATTACGTGTCTGTGTGTGGGTGTATGCATGAGAGTGTAGGTGCCCAGAGAGGCCAGAGGCATCAGCGCCCCCTCTACCTGGAGTTGTAGGTGGTTATGAGCCACCCAGTGTAGGTGCTGGGAATTGAACCTAGGACCTTCCCAAGAACAGTGCATACTCTTAACCACCGAGTCCTCCAGGTCTGGCTTTAGTTTTGATCTACAAGGACATAAGGGAGGGCTGAGGAAAAGGAGTCTGGAGTGCAGTTTTGAGGCATGCTGTGATATGTAAGTGTATTAGACATCATTGACTTGTTCAGAAGGGTTGGTTTCTTGGTTGTGTTTGGGACCTCCCCGCTCTCCCTTTCCTGAACGCTCCTGACCTGGTTGGCTGTGCTACTCCGCTGCGGTAATGGGCTTGTGTGTAGTACCTGGGTCAGGCCGAGAGTCCTCTGTAGATGCGAAACCATTGACCTTCCCTGGCACTGCTCCTCTGGAGACAGGCTGCTGCTGATTTCTGTTTGTCTGTTTGTTTTCCATGTGTCTTCTGTGCCTAGGTTCACCCGAGCAGCACTGACTATAACCTGATGTGGACAGGATCCCACCTGAAGCCTTTCTTACTTCGAACCCTTTCTGAAGCACAGAAAGTTAACCACTTCCCCAGGTAATGGGCCTCCAGGTGTCTTTGCGGCCTTTGAAGGTAGCTGTCATCGGGACGTGTGGCCAGAGGAGAGGTGTCATGTTCTTAGGGGAATGGAAGAAGAAGGAACTTGGCAAGTGCCATAGCCCATACTGGAGGCTGAGGGGTTCATGTCCCTGGGAGGTGGAGACTCTCGAAGGGCTATAGTGATGTGGAAGGTTTTAAAGAGCCATTCTCCAATGCTCTTTCCTAAAGTTGAGGTGGTTCATAGCATCTTCAGTGGGGGAGGTCTCCTTTTTCACCTTCCTTTCACACACATTTTCATTTCTACTAAAGAATGACTCAACTCCTATCATAATCTGCTGCATTGTCCTTAGGCATATAGCTTTAGGGTTCCAAGCTAGGTGTGATGGCACACGCTCATAAATCCTTGCACTTGGGACGTAGAGCAGGAGGCTGAATTCATGCCTGCCTTGGTTCCAGAACAAATCAAGTCCAGCTTAGACTATTATAGATGTAATTCTAAACAGTCTTATTAAATAAGAAACACAGAGCCAAATGCAGAGTTAAAAGCTCAGAGAACAAGCAGTAGCCAAGAGCTAAGACCACCTTCTTACCACTCACCGCTGTCCTTCCCCTGAGACAGAGACCTTCTTCCTGTGTCTGGTCTTTTTATTGCCTTTCTGTTCTGCTTTCTCATTGGCTCTAAACCCAACCACATTGGCTCTAAACCCAACCACATGATTTCGTCGTCACTGCCTGTCTATACAGACCTCCAGGTCTCTATGGTTGGTACTGGGATTAAAAAAGTTCAGGTCACTTTGCTTTGGATGTGTCCTTGACCACAGAGACTCTGCCTGCCATGTGATCAGATTAAGTGCATGGGCTACCACCGCCTGACTCTCGCTTATGGCTTGCTGTGACTTCTGATCTCCAGGGAACTTTATTAACATACAAATAAAATCACATTTCAGCACAAATAAAATACCACCATAGACTATATAATATGAGACCCTGTCTCAAAAAAAAAAAGAAAATTAGGATCCTAAAGACACAACAAACAAATTGAGATCAGATTCCAGTGACAGCATAATACTTCCTCCTTATGTGAAGGTGATTTCCATGTTTGTTTTACAAATTTGAGAGATAACATTGGTTATTGTAGCCAGTCTTTCCCTGTCCCGCCAGCCAGCTCCTAAATAACAACACTGAGACTTATTATTAATTATGAAGCCAATAGCTTAGGCTTGTTTCTAACTAGCTATTATAACTTCAATTAACTCATATCTTTCAGTCTACATTCTTTTATATGGCTTGGTTACCTGTACTCTGTATTACCCATGTTGCTTCCTCTGCATCTCCTGGCATCTCCTCTTTCTTTTTCCCAGTGTTCTCTCTGCCTGGAAATCCTGCCTAGCTGTTGGCCGTCCAGCTTTTTATTAAACCAATCAGAGTGACACATCTTCACAGTCCACAAAAAGATTATCCCATAACAGGTTGTCAACTGATAGATCATTAATTTTAATGACAGATCACTTTGTGTTTGTTTATTTTGGAACAGGGTCTCATACTGTAGCTCTGTTAGGTAAAGTCTCAGATATCTAAGGTATTTGATTCTTACAGTCTGAAATTTTGAGTATATTTATAAAAAGTCAGGCTTAAACATCTCTTATATTTATGTTCAAAATCTGTTTTAAAACAGATTTTATACTTGTAAATCAGGATTTAAAAAACCCATTTGGAATAAAGATCATAGATATAAGTTCTAAACATAAACCCCACATAAAAGAAATCATGATGATCTTTGCTTAGACAAATGTTTCTTAGCTAGAACAAAGCTTGGTGCATAAAAGACAAAAACACAAGGGGGCTTCACCAGAGTGGGAAACAAATCATAGTCTGGAGAAGTATTTATGAACATGTCTCTGAGTAAGAGTTTGTATCCAAAGTGGATCACAAATTCTGATAACTTAGTAGTAAGAAAACAATCTTAGTTTTCAAAATGGAAAAAAGATTTAGTGGATACTTCGAAGCATACACGTGTGTGTGCGTGTGTGTGTGTGTAGTTAAACAAATTTATAAAAATAGGGAAAACTTTAAATGGATATGTCAAGGAAAATTTATGTGTGGTCATTTAAAGATATTCAACACCATTAGTCATTAGTGGAATACAAATTACAATCACGCGAGGCACTGATCTACACCTGTTAAAGTGGCTTTGAACATGAGACTGCACTAAGTGCTTCTGGCTGGGGTGCATGGTCACTGGCATGGGAGTACATTGCTGGTGAGAGCGCAAAGTGGGACAACAACCTCAGATACCTGGGAATTGTGAAATGTCTTAGTCTTGATTTTTATCTTCTAGAATCGCCAGAGTGTCTTTTATATGCTCATCAATTGCTTGGTGACTGGCAGGCTCTAGGTGGTTTCAGGATGTTCACAGGCTATAGGAAAGGCTGAGTCCTGGTAAGAAGGTTGGCGTTTCAATCTGCCCTTTAGCCTTCTGAAAGGCGGGGAAGGGTTGAGGTTTTAACATGATCACCAGTGACTAGCGACTTAGTCATACCTACTTAGTGATGCTTCCATTACTAGTCCCAAAGGACTAAGTTTGGAGAGCTGGATAGCTGAACATGTGGAGGTCCTGGCAGGTACAGTCCCAGAGGGCAGGCTGCTCCGTATCCCCTCCTCCACATCTCATCCCACGTACATGTCTTTAATCTGCATTCTTTGTAATGTGCTTTACAGTCAACCAGTAAGTGTTCAGTTGTCTGCTCACACAAACTCATCAGACCCAAAGGAAAGGTCTGGGGTAGCTGGTCAGAAGCACAGGTAGAACAATCTGCCACTTGGAACTAGGGTCAGCCTTGGGGACTGAGCCTTCATTCTGAGGGATTGGATGCCACCTCCAGGTAGACGGTGTCAGAACTGAATTAGAGGACACCCAGGGGCGTCTGCAGTGGGAACCCCCCCCCCCCCCAAGCTGGTGTCAGGAGTGTTGAGTGATTAGCTGGAACTGCGAGTGGAGACCAGGAAAACGCTCT
Organism: Peromyscus maniculatus bairdii; assembly: GCF_049852395.1. Lineage (NCBI taxonomy): Eukaryota > Metazoa > Chordata > Mammalia > Rodentia > Cricetidae > Peromyscus > Peromyscus maniculatus. Next base: position 58,329,908 of record NC_134865.1, read on the forward strand.
GGTATTTCCTCACATCTCAGAATATGGTCGGAGAAACTGAGCCTGTTTTTTCCAGTATCCTCAGAATAACTGCTGGCAGTTCTTATAAAGTTAAACATGTACTTCTGTGGTGATTGTAAAATGTGTCTGTAAATTCTTTGACACTTCCTTCAAAAGGTTGAGCTAAACTTTTCTGTTCTTGAGTGTCAGCTAGACTTGGGATTTGCCTCTAACAAATGGAACGCGGCGGGAGTGGGGCAGTGCCTTGTTGGAGCCTAGGTCATAACAGACATTGCAGCCTCTTCCTCAGATCAGTGGGCCTAGGAGAAGTCAGCAGCATGTCCTGAAAGTGTGCAGCCTATGGAAGGGGTCGCCTGAGGAACTGAAGCCTCTCATTGGCAGCCAGCTCAGTACCTGTGAGCATCCTGAGCAGTGCGTGCTCCAGCCTAGCTGGGCCTGATGATGGCAGTGTAGGCACACATCTGGACTGTACCCTCATCAGATGTCTGATGATGGCAGTGTAGGCACACATCTGGACTGTAACCTCATCAGATGTCTGATGATGGCAGTGTAGGCACACATCTGGACTGTAACCTCATCAAATGTCTGATGATGGCGGTGTAGGCACACATCTGGACTGTAACCTCATCAGATGTCTGATGATGGCAGTGTAGGCACACATCTGGACTGTAACCTCATCAGATGTCTGATGATGGCAGTGTAGGCACACATCTGGACTGTAACCTCTTCAGATGTCTGAGACAGAACTACCCAGTTCTGTCATCCCACATTGCTGGCCTACAGAAACTGACATCATAAATGTGAACTACTATTTTAAGCTGCTATATTTTGGGGTTGTTTATTATCTAGCAATAGATAACTTGGTAAACTACATAGCAGGCCCACACCTGGGAAAATGGAAATATTTGTATAAAAATTCAATGTTTATATAAAAGTCTATATGTAAGTGCTTTCAAGCAACTTTATTCACAATCTTCTCTAAACTGGAAGTAATCCAGATGTCCTTCAACTGTTGAAAAGATAAACAAACTTGTGGTATATCCACACCACAACTTATACTGAACACATAAAAGAATAAAATACTGATATATGTAACCAATAGGGATAAAGCTGAGATGTTTCATGCTCAGAAGAAAGGATACATAGTACATGATCCTGCTTATCTGTTTGGAAAGAAGTGAAAACAGATGTTTGCCCTGTGTCTGTCAGCAATTGAAAGAGCTGACTGGAAGGGAATTGAAGCTACTTTTGGATATTAGTATTGTCCTGGATGTTGATTCTGGTGGACACTACCTAATCAACACATCAGAATTACACACGGAAAATGGGGCATTTTATTCTACATGTGAATAAGTCCGATCAAAAATGTCTATTTGAGGAAAATGTTTAATAAGGCTTTTGGAGTGGCAGCATGATAGATTTGGGATAATCTACTGTCTTAGTAACTGCTTCAGAACTCAGTGCTATGAGCTCTTCACAGTGTGGTAACTGAGGAAATCTTTGTAGGTATAATCCACTGAAATGGAAAAAATTTCTTGCTTTTCAGGTCTTATGAACTAACCCGGAAGGACCGACTGTACAAAAACATCATTCGAATGCAACACACGCATGGATTCAAGGCTTTCCACATCCTCCCTCAGACCTTCCTCCTGCCAGCTGAGTACGCGGAGTTCTGTAGTAAGTGCTCACTGAGGGGGCCCTAGCATCTGGACTTGACATTGCTGATCTTACAGCTAGCTGGGGCTTTCCAAATCTTTGAACACTTTGTGCTTAATTGGGAAGAGCGGTTATAAACACAAAGTTGAAATTATTTGTACTTGGATGGTGCTCTTCTATGTTTAATCTGCGGTAGGGTGGCAGTAATAATTTATGTAAGGACACATTGGTGTCATCCAGGCACATCCTGTCTTGGTTATTTTTGCCCGTTTGTCTCTTCACTGTTGGGAGTCAGTATGTGTTGAGGCATCTTGTCCCTGTGAACTACATGTTTTCTGTGTGGTGTCTCTTCTTCACGTCTTGCTGCCTTGACGTTTGGACTTACGTCCTTTGGAGAACAAATGTGATGTCTTTAAAATTTGTACTTGCTCGTTGGTCTTTCGAGATGGGTTCACTGTGTGTCTCCAGCTGGCCTAGAAGTTGCTATGTGTGTAGATCGGGCTGGCCTCGAACTACAGAGTTCCACCTGCTTCTGCCTCCCGAGTGCTGAGACCAAAGGTTGCCACCAGGGCCAGCAGCATCATGTCTTTAGTTGTTAAGCATTTGGTGGGATCGGTCACACTCTTTTCTTTGAGTTCATATTAATAAAAACTATGCATAGGCATCTATCCAACGGGGATCTGACTGTCAGCTGAAGTGCTGCTAAACGAAAGGAACATGCGGCCTGACCCAGTCTGTAATGGATTCTGGTTTCTTTGGCCTCACTGAACTTACCTTCCCGGGCCTGGCTGAGCAGCTAGATTGTTGACAGCTCTCCCTCTCACACCAGACCCTGACTCCAGTAGGTGTGATGTAAGGAGAGTCCAGAGCACAGGGCAGGTAGGCACATGTGAATGGCAACCATGATCATAGGCTAATGGTGAACGACATGACGGCCCCTAATACTAATCCTAGAGGGAACTCCTCTTGAAGTTTGAAGGAATCGGATTTGAATTTCTTAGGCCTTTGTCGCTTCTTCCTCCTCCTCCACTGCGGTCCTCCCGCCCTGGAGGCAGGGGCAGAGGGAGGGTTGGGCTCTTGCTAGAGGATGGCACAGGGGAACTGTGCCTTCAGCTGGTCGTTCTAACCCTCCCAAGTTCTGCTGTACCAAACCGACCCTGACAGACACCGCGCCTCTTTACCAGCGCCGCCACATTTCGACCCAGCACATGCGGCAAGTGATGTCCCTGAGCACCACTGCAAATCTCTCACTTCTGTTCCCGCCCGCAGACCGCCGCAGGGACTTCTTTTCTTCACAGCAGGAAGAGCGGGGTAGGAAAGATGTGCAGTGAAGAGGCATCCTCTTGCAGGACGCCAGGCATTCTGAGCTGCTGGTGCAGGGTTTCTGGCTTCTGTTGGACACTTAAAACCATGGCCAAAGAGTCCTGTGTTGTCAGGCCAGTCGTGTGTGTTCCCAAGTTCCCATGGTGGAGCAGAAAGCTACCTTGTCATACTAGCCATCTCCTCTTCAAAGAGACAATCCTTTTGTTCTAGAATCTCTTTCAAAGACCCTTCTTTTTCCTCGGTGTCCCTCAAGCACATGCAACTTCGAAATTCTGTTCATTGTTAATTCGCTTAATTGACTGTAGGCAGTAGGAGATTTTTGAGAAGAACAGAGGTGAAAACACTAGCCAGAAAAGTACCCGTGGAATGAAGACGCCGAGAGAAGAGAAAGTGGCAGTGGTTTTGAAGGTCCATATGGGCCTCCAGAGATGTGAGTTAGAGAAGCTTTGAGGCTCACTGAGACCTCAGGGCGGGGCTTTGCGGGCTAGTGAGGGTGGTTGCCCAGGCTGGTCTCCAACTCCTGGGCCCTAGCCGTCCTGCTTCGGTTGAGATTACAGGTAGGAACAACTACTGTCCCACCGGGACTTGTAAGTCTAAGCAAGAATATAACCGGGAACGTACAAGAGGAGCTATGGCAGGAAAGAGGAGTGTTCACTTTGGACGTGGTGTACATTTGACATGCTGGGGGGGAAAGCATGCCGTGATGGTTTGCAGACAGCTATAAAAGCAACTCTGAGTTTGGCTGAAGATACCGAGTCTGGAGGTTCCAGATGAAAGTGATGACCAAGAGATCCAAGAAGAGAGAGAAGCTGACCCACAGAGAGCCAGGAGGAAAGAGAGATGATGGGAGAACATGGGAGGGAGGTCTCAGAAGAGGCGTGGCTCAAGTCACGGAGTGAACTTCGGAAAGGAGCGGGGCGTGTCTTCCCTAAAAGGAGGGAGGGAAGAAGGCCCAGTGCTGGCCGGGTACGACTTGGCCTGGAGAAGAAAGCGTGCTAGGCTCATGTGATGAATTCCCAGCCTGCCTAGAAAGGAGGGTGGTATACCGGGCTTATGCCAGGAGTGAGGGCAAAGTGTGGGTTTGTGTGTCTTACATGGGCAGGAAGGTCCTGACGGGGCTTTTGATGGGATTGAGCAGGATGTGAGGCTTTTCAGAGACACTGGGAAGATGAGCCAAGGTGATCTCAAGATGATTAGCTTTTGGTCATTATAAGAAAAAGTCTTAAGTTCATATGTGGAAAGATTGAGCCCGGGAGCCAGTCACTGTAGCCAGAGAGATGCAAGCCTGAGGGTCGTCTGAATTGTTGGGAGTCATCAGTGAGCAGGGCTCGGAGCCCACGGCACAGATCCTCGAGGTTCCGGAGCCTCATTTCCAGTTAATGTTTATTAGAACTGAAGGTGTGGGACCCGAGACTACCACAGCCATTTCCCTCAAGCCGACCGCGGTGAGGCAGGAAGACCAGGCTGGCAAGCAGAGCTTCCCCCTGGAACTCTGTTCTGTGGCATCTCTGCTGAGGATGGAGGCTGAGAAATAGTTCTGAGGTGTGAACACAGTTGTGGTATCATGCAGTTCAGTGCAGACACGCAGATTTCAATGCAGAATGTACATTTCTAGAACCATAATTTTAAAAGAGATCTTAGTCAATGAGATGAAAGCCATCATTTTGAAGACAAGATAATGGAGTTTAAGAACACTGTCTAATAGCATCATCATACCTGAAAATCTGAAGCTGTCCCTGCTCCTGGCTGAGTGTCCTTTCCACTGTGCAGACCACACTGTCACTGGAACTGGAAGGTGATAGAAAGGGCAGTCGAAGTTGTCTCTATTGTCTCCATCCCAGCAGACTGCTCCAACCTCTGCCCTGCTTTTGCCTCTGATTTTCTTGCTTCTTGCTTGTTGTTATTTTTTTTTTCTTAACATGTGCAAAAGAAATACATCTTTGTTCTAAAATATCACAAATCAATGTGAAAACGCAGCACAGAAGATGAATCCTGACACTAGAACTCACAGACCATGCCAGGAATTCAAATTTTTAATGAAAAACAAAACAAAACAAAACAAAACAAAAAAAACCTGTTTTCCTTGCAGTGTTGAGGACTGAACACAGATTCCGTGCATGCTGTGGAAGTGTGCGACTACTGAGCTACCTCCTGAGCCTGGAACGCTAGCTTCCCAGAAAACGAGTTCACAAAGCAGGGTCCATCGAGCTGCATGCCGGTAGCAAATGCTGCATGTAGCTAGACTTACCCTCTTCTGAAAAGGAGTTTTCAACATCTGGCGGTGCTGTGGATGGTACCTGTCCCCAGGCAGCTTTGGTCATCTTCTTAGACGTTTTATAGCACCCAGCACTTCCTAACTCTGAGTGTCTGTAAGCTTGTTTACTGTGTCTGTTTGCTAGCCTACACTTTGTGAGGTAGAATACTGTTTCCCGACTATATCCCACTCTAGGAAACTGCTTGACAGATGATGAATGTATGGCGCTTAGAAAATTTAATTTTTTTTGTTTTTATATTAATAGTTTCTTGTCTTAGCTTCTCTTCTTTTGGTGTGGCAAAATCCCCTACAAAAGCAGCTCAAGGGAGAAAGGTGTGCTTTGTCTTGCAGTTCCAGAGGATACAGTTCACCGCGCTGGGGAAGCTGGTAGGGAGGAAGAGGCTGTGGTAGGAGCAGGAAGCTGACTGGTCACATTGCCTCTACACTCAGGAAGTAAAGAGTGAACAGGAAGTGGGACTGGGCTGTAAAGCCTCAAGGCCCACCCCCAGTGACTCACTTCCTCCAGTGAGGCGCTACTTCCATGAGGTTTCCATAACTTTTCCAAACAGTGCCTCTGGCCGGGGACCAAGTGCTTGAACTGAGCCTATGTGGGACATGTCGTATTCAAAGCACAACATGCTCCGTCTCTTTACTTCCTCAGAAATCTGAGGAAGATACTTTGTATTTAGTGGCCTCATTTTATTTAGATTTAATTTTTTCTCAGATGTAACTATAAACCTTTCTTCTATAGCACTATTTTGATGTGATATAAATTATGTTTTTTGAAAGAGTAATTGTTAGTTATTTAGCTGCGTTGTGTTCTTACCCTGCAAGGAAGTGTCACGAAACACGACAGAATCCGCTTATAAGAGTTTATTAGAGTTAAAGGGACAGAGTGCGCAGGCCTGTGGGAAAGACACGTGCGTGGAGAAGAAGAGAGACTGGGAAGCATGGCGCTCCACTTTAAAACTGGCTGGGGGCGTGGCCAGGTCACGTCACTACTCCACGCGTGTGCGTAGATCACTTGTCACGTTGCGCGCTTACGTAGCCATGTAACGTCACGGATCCTGGTCACGCGAGATGCCTTGGCCCGGAGCTTGCTAGGTGGAGGTGTCCGGGTATCCTGGTTACGAGAGACGCTTTGACCCGGAAATGGCTATCCTGACTGGAATTGGCTAGGCGGAAGTGTCCGCCTGGTAAATGCGACCGTGGGGGCCGTGTTGTGAACCCTTCAGTAATATATTTCCATGGTGTAAAACTATATAAAACAGTAGCCAGGGAAGAGGCCTTTTTTTTTTTTTTAATTTATTTTTATGTGCATTGGTGTTTTGCCTGTGTGTGTGGTGAAAGGGTGTCAGGCCCAGACAGATGTGAGCTGTCACGTGGGTGCTGCGAACGGAACCCGGGTCCTCTGGAAGAGTTAGCAGGACTCTGGAGCCCTGAGCCATGTCTCCACCCGCAAGAGCAAGAAGCCTCTTTTTGTTCATAGGTCTCTCAGCTGTCTCCTTGGGGCTCACTGGTGCTTGCTGCGAGTTTTTTGCATGTCTTTCTGGAGACGTTCTCGAATGTCTAGAGACGTCCAGCAGCTGGAGTGTGTGTGGGTAGGGAGGGAAGCATGCAGTAGCTATTGCCTTGTGCTTTTTTTCCTTCCGTGGATCGGTCAACATCGGTTAATTAATGGTATTCTCATCGTGCATGCTTGTTGAAGGTTCTCTCGTGTAGATCAGGTACCTGCAAATGCAGCTTCTGAGTTATTCCGTCCTCTGCCTGTTTGCAGCCATCCCTGTGAGCTAAGGATGCTTTTTACATCTTCAGATGGTTGATGTCCAGATGACTGTAACTTCGTGGCATATGGAAATGGCATGAAATTCAGTGTATAAATGAGGTTCTGTGGGAACATGGCCACTGTCCTTTGTGGATTTTCTGTTTTCAAGCTGCAGCAATAGAGTTGAACTCTTACAACAGAGTTTGCATTTCCTATAAAACCAAAATTGCATATGGTCCAGATTTTCATAGTCTGCAGCCCCTCATGTAGATATGATAGAGTAGATTTAATTAATCTCTTGCTTTTATAGCATAGCATGGGATAACTTTATACACACACACACAGTGGGATTTTTAAAGATTTACTTTTAATTTCTGTGTGTGTGTGTGTGTGTGTGTGTGTGTGTGTGTGTGTGTGTGTGTGTGTGTGAAGTGTATGCAGGCATCTGAGGAGGCCAGAAGAAGAATCCCTGGTGTTGGAGTTCCAAGAAGTTTTGAGCTACCCACCATGGGAGCTGGGAACTAGACAGATGCTCTAGAGGAGCAGCAAGTGCTCCTAGCTGGTGAGCCATGTTTCCAACCCCGGGACATGTCCTGCACACTTGTGAACAGAGGTCGAGGATACAGTTCTAACCTATTTATATCTGGATACTTTAGATTCCTCATGGTACTTTTTTCCTTCGGCTGCTAATTCTGTTAAATTCCATCCAGGGAAAAGGCAAGATGGGGAAGGGTGACAAAGGTGCCCAGGTCCCTCCCCTCGTCCCCTTCAGGTAAAGTGGGCTGTGGTACTGACAAAGTCAGGTTCCTGTTTGGGGCATCCAAAGGGCTTTGGCTCCTGCGGAGGGGAGAGGGAAGAGGAGGCTGGTGAGTGGTCTGGGAAGACACGGTGCCCTGGGGCTGTTGCTGGGGCCAGGCACTTGGTTGCTGGAGTCCCGAGGTCTGCCTGGGTGGGACCCTGCTCAGAGTTAGGGGACGTTTGTGTCTCACGTGGGAAGAGCAGAGGTGGGATTAACACACTGGGATGGCAGCACTTGGCCTTTTAATAACTCAAACCAGAGACCATAAACTTGAGGGAACTTTATTGGGTTTATGCTTTTGTGTTCTGGATAAAATGATGTTATTCTGATGTAAAACAGCTGGGCCTCTGAGAGGCCCAGAAACACTTTCACTCACTTGATTTTATTTCTTCACACACCACACTCTCTTTCAGAGCAGAAAAATAGCAAGACACCAGTACCTCAGTTTTCAGCCTCTCCTTTCCCTTTCCTTTCTTCCAGACAGTGGGTGTGGGGGTTCATCAGAAGAGGAAAGGACTGAGGTAGAGTGGAGACTGCCTGCCACCAGCTCTCTTTCCTGGGCTTTCCCTCAGCAGTACACCACCCCCACCCTAGGACATTTCCCAAGTGGAAGGCGGAGCCCTGGGCTTCTCCCCAGACCATGCAGGAGTCCTGGGGAGTCTCAGTGCCAGCTTTCTGCTGTCTCTTCTTACGGCCCAAAGATACCTGAAAACAGAACTGGAGCTGGGGAACGGGCAGACCCCTTGTGCTTGTGAATCATGATGCTTCCTTGCCCTAGCACTCTGCCTGGTTTATGAGATGTGAAGAATTATTCACAGGAAGTAACTGTATTTGGAGATAAAGTGAAAAACTCAGTTGTCTCCATCGCCTGGCAGTCCTTCACTTAACGAAAATGCGGTTTTCAGTTTCCCGGAGGTCGTTTTTGGTAACTGGCTAACATTCAGATTTGACCTTGTTTCCGTCCTTATGTGAGAAAGAGGAACTAGCAGAAGATAGAATATGGGAGTGATTTGCTGTTCTCTTCCCCGTCCCTCTTTTCCCGTTTCTTCCTGCCCTAGTTCCCTTTTTAAGGCTTCTCTGAAAACATAGACGATGAGTTGTTGCTCCCAGCTAGAGATCTGGAAGGTTCTTTGGGTACCTAAGAGATTACTGTTGTTGCAGTTGAAGATAATAAACTCATGCGCCTTCTTCTCTTTGTTTTTCTCTTCCCTTGTTATCTCCCAATATTTTGAGCAGATTCATATTCAAAGGACCGGGGACCTTGGATAGTAAAACCAGTGGCCTCTTCTAGGGGGCGGGGCGTCTACTTGATCAACAATGTAAGTATGCGGAGAAGGGCCGGCCTGGCACTTAGGTGAGCGGTACTTCCTTCTGCCCTGAGGTCAGAAGCGAGTGGAAGCTGGCTGTGCACTGTCTGCTCTTCACTCTGCTGGGAGCCTCCTTCCTTGCCGGACACACTTAGTCCATGGCCAAAATGCCACTTGCCAGATGTGTTTTGGGGGGGAGGCAGGCAGCCTTTTGTAGCAGCAAAAAAGAGGTGTCTTCTCCTCTCAGCATGCTGTCCTGTCAGCTCCTGAGCACCGAGCTGTCCATCATAGGTCACTGCTGCCTCTTCCTTCTCTTCCTTCTCCTGCTCTGCTCTTTTATCTTCCTTTCCTTCAGAAGGCGCCAATAGCTTGATCCTTGGCAAATTCCTCATTAAATGTTGTTTGAACAATTAATACAGGACGGGGGCATGGCTGAGTGGTAAGAGGCCCTGTCTAGCATGCATGGGGCTCTGGGGTCAATCCTCAGTGCAATAATAATAATAATAATAATAATAATAATAATAATAATAATAATAATAACACCACCACCAACAAGAGTAAGTAAAATAAAATGCCAACTCCAGTCCCACTTACTGGACTTTCCATAACACAGTTCATTTTATATTTCTTCTTTTCTCAGATTCTTACTATATTTGGTAATTCCCCTGTTTTACGTTTATTACACCCATATCACTCCTACCTGTCCTTCCATAGTCCATCTCTTAAGTTTAATTTGTTTTAGATTTTATAAGAGTTGTATAACATTTACAATTCTTTTTAATAACTGTGATTATTATCCTTCTTTATAAGTTGATTAGAAACTTAAGCTCAGTAGAAATAGACTATAGGATTAGGATTCTCAAATTTAACCAGCATTTAAGTCCAAACTGATTTATTTATTTCTTTTCCTTCTGGACATTTGGTGGGTGCCATCTATTTTTCCTTTACTTTGGGTAAAAGTATCCTTTGTCTCTTTTTCTATTTTCCTTCTTTTTCTCATGTGGATATTTGTGTGGTGTGTGCATATTTGTATGTTTTTTCCATGGGAGCATGTGTACGCGCATGTGTGTGTGGCAATTGTGTACGCACGCGTGTGTGCACATGTGCTTGTGTGTGCACGCACGTGTACGCAGCATGCAACTGTGTACGGGTGTGCCTATGGAGGCCCAAGATTGGTGTCTGGCATCTTGGATTGCTCTTCCACTGTATTCTCGGAAGTGGTCTTTCCGTCAGGCTCAGCGTTTGCCAGGGCTCATTGTCAGTGTTCATGGCTCTGTCTCTGCTTCTGCTACACTCACTGGGCGTTCCCACTGCTCCTGAGGATCTGAGCTCCTGTCCTTTGCTTGTACAGCAAGCCTTACCCACTAAGCCGTCTCCTAGGCCTCTGTCTCCATTTGTTGCCTCCTTTTTGAAGAGCCCTGGGTCTTTTCCTCCATTGGCTACATACTGAATTTCCAGGGACGCTTATTTTCTGATTTTCATCTGTACTCCTATTTATCATTGTATAGGAGATACCCACATTTGCAGGGATACCATTAAAATGTTATGGGAACACTCTTCTGTTCTTGCCTTTTTATTGGGACTGTCTTTCCTTCTGATGGAGGATTTTTCTCAAGTTTGAGAATTTTTAGATATTAGCCATTTTATAAGTGAAACTGGAGGCTGTGAGCTTCCCTATGATGTAATGTTGTACCCCCCACCCCCCCTCCCCGCCCCCCTCCCCCACCTCCCCTCCCCGCCCCCATGCCTCTCCTGGTAAGGATGAAGCATGCTGACCATCAGCTTCCATAGGTGGGGTTGGGTGAAGAGTGTGCCTTCCACCTTCTGAGATAGGGAGGGCTCTCTTGTGGGGAGAAGCTTATGGTGAGTTCCATCTTGGGCAAAGCTCCTTTTCTCTCTTTTTACTGCCTGTTGGGGATAGAGCGGCTTCAGGGCCTTTTCTCCTCCGTGAGAACCCTGCACCTGTATAAAAGGCCTTTAAGCACCACCTTAGATTTGATCTTCTGATGTCCCTGCTACCGCTTGGGGTGTTGGAGAACTCCCATGGCCTTGCTGTCCCATGCTTGTTCCTTGGCCTACCCCGCTCTTGTTCATGCCAGCCCACAAGCCTATGCCTTTGCAGGGGCCTCTGGGAATCTTCATTACCTGGTATTTGGGGCTGGGGCTCACACTGCTCTGCTCTGTTTTTGTTTTTCCCTTGATCTTATCTGCTCCCTGTCTTTGAAGGTTTACTTAGATGTTTGATCTATTCAGGCTCCTTTTGCTTTTTTTCTTTTCTTTGTTATTATTTAATTCCTTTGAAAATATCCTTTCTGTCTTTCCAGTGAGCTCTGGAAGGAAAGGTTGGGGTAGATACGTCGTGTGTGTGTGTGTGTGTGTGTGTGTGTGTGTGTGTGTGTGTGTGTGTGTGTGTGTATGTGTGTGTGTGTGTGTGTGTGTATGTGTGTGTGTGTGTGTGTGTGTGTGTGTGTGTGTGTGTGTCAGTACTCCATCTTAAATTTCCCAGTTATTATTTTCACATTGAGCTATTGTCTATGTGTGCAAGAAAGGAACTCTGTAAAGCCTTTCATTTGGAAAGTCCTCAGGATCAGTCTGGATCCGTGTGCAGTGAACAGTTAGGGCCAAACTGTTCTCGCTGGAGAAGTGAGAGACTCCAGTTCTGGCAGAGCAGCTACTCCAGCATCAGGCCCCAGCCACAGGTCCTGCCTGGTACCTGGAGTCCCTCGGCCCTGGGTTCTGTGTGGACATAAAGCATGGTGGGATGCCGTGGCTCTTTCTTGTCTCTGTGACCTTGGCTTAAGGCTCCTATCGGACAGCCTTGCCTTCAGCTGTTTGCCAGGAGCGCAGTGTTGTTTGAATTGCAAGGACGGCGCTAGTTTGGGTTTGGGTTTTAGCTGCCAAATGGAATTGCTATTGAGAGTCAGCTACGGTTCAAGTTTGCTTTTTATTTTCTTAGACACGAGTCAAAGAGAATAGGATCTATTCCCAGCTCATCTGAGGCTTTTTTCTTTTGGAATGATCTTTTGCCCTAGTGATTTGTTCTTTTAAAGCTAACATCATAAAGAATAGAAAAGCTAAACTTTCCTTAATGGAGCTGGGAACCTCTTGCTCCAACCCTTCACTGAGGCCGAGGCTCATAAAGGCAATGACGCGTCTTTAGGGAATGCGCGGTTGGCAGCCTATGTAAGAGCCGCTTTCTCCCTCCCACCTCTCCACGGGCTCAGTCCCTTGAGACCCCCTGCATAGATCAAAGTGCTTGGCTAGACCTTTGCCAGCTCCTCCCCCCCCCCCCCCACACACACACACACTGGTGAAGCTTTGGAACGAAACTGATTCTTTTAAGTATGTAGTGGAGGTGCCAGACAGAAGCCTGGGAAGATGATGCCAGCGTGCCCAGGAGAGCTGGCAACATGTGGATCCAATGGGAGCCTATTCCCATTTCACCCCGAAACTGGAATTTTATCACCTTCTACCCAGACCTACAAACTGCACTGTTAATCTTCCTCTCTCCTTCACCGCCCCTTCTTTCCATACCTGGACCCTTTCCCTGGAATATGTGACCCATTAGCCAATGGATGAAGTAACTCTTTCCAAGGCCGCTGCCTGCTTTTCGACGGAGGGGGAGGGAGAAGGAACCCTGAGGGACAGGGTCGTGCAGAACTCGGGAGTGGGGGAGGGCGGTGCAGGGCACCAGAGATCGAGGGTAGGGTCAGTCCCCCACTGCCCACCAGCACGAGACCACCTTAGTAAAACCTCCCTATGGTTGTCATAACCTATTGGAAAACAGCCACAAAAGCAACTTTTTCCCATAAAGAGAGCAGGAAAAGGGAAAGAGAAGGGTGCCTTTTGTGCAGCACCAGAGGAAGCCTCGTGAACTCCTACCCAGGGAGACATCTTGGTGGCTTGGCTGACACGGCTCTTCATGATGTGCTCTTATCTAGAAATGCAGCGCAAAGGAACAGAGCTGTTTACCCCAGCTTCTTCAGTAACCTGACCAAATGCCATACTTCCCCAGCTTAGGATATTGACATTGAGGTGGGGGAAGACCTGGTGTTTTCTGATTAAGGTAGGCATTTCACTGCTGAGGTCTAATTCAGTCATCCTGTGTCATCTATTATCCGTGGTTCTATTAATAGACATCCTGAGATTGCGAGTGCCGAAAGACTTAGGTCATACTTCTCACCCCGTCCTCCCAGTGTGGATAATCCCATCTCCCCCTGTTTTTTATCTTTGCATGTATTATCTTATGTTCTCTGTGCTTCCTATTGTTTGACAATTATTTAGGAAGTGCTGGCTGTGTGCCACATGTTATTCCTTAAAACCTTTGGAGAAATGCTAATTATTTTATATCTTCTAGTTCTTCCGTGTCTTCGCTGTATTGCTCTGGCATGTGGCATGTGGAGATGACTATTGTCGAGGTGTGGAATTTGGTAGTCAGAACCACAGATACTGTTGAGTTTGCAGTAATACTAACAGCAACTGATAGTTCTTTCTTTTTTTTTTTTAAGATTTATTTATTTATTTATTATGTATACAGTGTTCTATTTGAGTGTATGCCTGCAGGCCAGAAGAGGGCATCAGATCTCATTACAGATGGTTGTGAGCCACCATGTGGTTGCTGGGAATTGAACTCAGGACCTCTGGAAGAACAGTGAGTGCTCTTAACTGCTGAGCCATCTCTCCAGCCCGATATTTCTTTTTTGAGACAGAGGATTTCACTAGTAGCCCTGGTTGACCTGGCACTCACTATATAGGCTCAGACTGGCCTAGAACTCACAGAGATTCACCTGCCTCTGCCCTTTGAGGGCTGGGACCAGCCGATATTTCTTGAGCATTTAACCGGTGCTTTCCATCTGCCTTTCAGATAGACTCTCCTGCTAAGATTACTCTTTTTAAGAAGCCCGAGTCACAGTTACTGTTTTCCTAGTAAGTGGTCCCCCTGGTTCTAGAGCATCATCTTAACCACCATGCTTTTCTACTCTGCAATAAATTAACAAGTACCCCAAGCTTGAATCTTAAGATTCAGTTAGGAAAATAGATATATTTCCAATTTCCACAGCAAATCTGATTCCTGTATTAGCCTGCTTTTTACTTGGGGAGGAAATTCTACCTTGAAATGGAAATCCTTTTAAATTAGTTAAGTGAGGATTAGTAAGTAGGCAATACACTTAAGGATGTCAGAAACTTTTATTACTTGGGCCTTAAGGGCCAACACTAGGCAAAGGAACCATTTTCACATAGCCCTTTAGTCTGTGGGCTTTTCATTTTCCTTATGCAGATGGGAATGAGAGGAAAGAGAGCTGAGCAAGTACCAACCAAAGTGTCTCAACAGAAGAGGTGGTGTTGTGCATAGTGTGGTGGAAGAGAGGAAGTAGGCATGGGCACTAGGTATGTCACGGCGTGGAGAGCTGTCACCACCAGTGTGTTCTCTGGGACAGAGGACAGGTGGGTACCAGTCCTGTACCTGCTGTAATCCATGGGCGCTTCTCAGATGTAGCCTCCAGTTGTAGCCGATGGGTGTTGCATGGCTGTGATTGATTAACTTCCTGTCTGGAACCCAGCCTGCAGCTTTATTGCTTTTCTAGTGATTACACGCATTCTTACTCCCTCACTGACTTGGAAATGGAGATAGTACTTGTGATAGACTGATCACCAAGTGTAAGGGCATCAGGAAGTGGGGTGGGCGATTGAGTTCATTGGGGATGAATGAATACTGATGTCATTGTGGTCCTTTGATACATAGAGTTGAATTGTAAAAGCTGTAGTCTGCCTTTGAGATAACGGCAGTAGTAGTTGAGCTAGGAAGTGCCTTGTTACAGACTTTTGGATTTGGGGACAGTTATCTTGTGCCGGGATTTGGGGAGCACTGTGAGCAGAGCTTGAAAGTGAAGCTTCCGAAACAGCGGCCCGGCTCCGGTGCTACACCAGTGCTTACAGCTCCAGTGCGTACAGCTCTGTGACAGCAGGTCGCCACTGTTGTCCTTCGTCTGTAGACTACACCCGCCCCTGGGCTTGGGGGAGGGTAAGAATGTTTGGGACATGCTAAAAACAGCTCTTGGCACATGGTAAATGCTCAGTACTTCTTTTAAATTGTAATTATTTCTGCAAATGTTGCTAGTTATTTCCAAGCAGCTACTGTAGTTAATCTCATAATTGCTATTGTTGCCATTTATAGTTTGAAGCCCCTTTGCCCATCTGGACTGACTTGCAGCTGATCTTTCTGTCTTAATCTAATAACGCATGCAATTGTTCTGTTTGAGACGTATTCATCTTACTGCTTCCTCCATGTGGAGTCTGCAATAACTTCCTGCTTCCCACCATATTAAATCTCAACTCCCCTTGCCAGTTCAAATCCCTGTGTCAAAAGGTTCCCTCCCTACTGTCCTCCCCACCCGTCAGCCATTTCCCAGTTAGAGCTTTCAGGCCTGTGAATCTGCCTCCCTCCTTTCCGCTGGACTGTGCAAACGACAGTGGCCTCCTTTTCTCCTTATCCCCCCAGCACATGCCCTCGGCTTTCACTGATTCCTCCTGTGTCTGCTCTTCTGCTGGCCAGCGCTGGCCTTGCCTTCACAGCCCTGCAGACTGGCCCCTTTGGCAACGTGACATCTTATATTTGTGGAGCTGCTGCTCTGTGTCCCTTTACAGTCTACATCTTGCTGTTCTAACCTGAAACAGTAAACCCTTTCGGGGAGAGGAGCTGCCGAATCTGAAGTTGTGTGCGGGTACAGTTGTATCTGTTTTCTTCATCGCTGAGTACTCAGTGCTTTTCACATGGGCCTCAGTACCCACGATTTCTTATATCAGCAATTTTACCTGTTGGCGAGATCTGTAAACAGTCTCATTCAGTCTTTCACACAGTTGCTTAGCAAGTGACTTAAGTACATCACGCAGCCCCCTCCATCTTCCTGGGAATCCTGGGCTGCATTGTGCGTCTTGGCCTTTCCAGAACAGCTTAGTGAGAGGTGCATTGGGAACAGTGGAGTGTTTTAAAACTTCCATTCGCCTTTACAGTTGAAAAGGAGCAGCTTTTTATTTTTAAGTAGCTCTTATTTTCTTGGCAAATAACTATCTTATGCCACGCATATCAATCTTTAAAGCTGTTTAGCTGCATTTATTATGAGAGGTGCTGTGTAAATTTATTTTTCCCCATTGTAATTGGGTACCCACTGTGGCATGTCATATGGCCAGTTGACGATTACGGGTTTTCCACAGTATCATTTCTTAAAAGCTTAAGAACTTTGCCCCTCACTGTACATTTTAGGATTTCTCTCTTTTCATTCCTTTCTCTTTACTCAACAGCCAAACCAGATCTCCCTGGAAGAGAACATCTTGGTCTCGCGGTACATTAACAATCCCCTGCTCATAGATGGTGAGTTGTGATTGACTCCTGATGAGATTGGGCTGGATCTCACTCAACTTTGTGACATTTTCATAGTCCTCTCTAGTGAATCTTTTAAAGGTAGTTTGACATTTTTGCTACCCATGGTTCCAGAGATGAGGATGGTTCTTTACGATCCTTTTGAAACTGAAATTAGGTGATACAGGAGAGATGTTGTTCACATATGAACACGTGCGTACACACACACACACACACACACACACACACACACACACACTGACACATTCTTATACACGCATGTGGTGTCTGTGGCAGGCAAGCCACACATGGCAAAAAATGTTTTTCCATAGAGCCATAGTTATAAACAAATAACTAACCAGTTGTAGTGAATAATCTGAAGTAAATTCACTACTCTCTGCTACACCTGGGAGGCATAATCTAAGAATATTTTTGTGCTTTTGAAGAAACTGAGGTCACAAGACTCTCGCCTTGGTGTCTTGGCGTTTTCTCACAAGCACTGAGAAATCTCCTCACATGAATTCATTCTTGGACCATGTTCCGACATCATACTGTGTGTGTTTAGCAACTATACTACAAAGCATGGTGTGAACAATTCTTCTTTAGTCTCAGAATGCAAGATGTGTATAGTGTGTGCTTTGTGTGAGGAGGATTGTCATCTTTCCACAGCTCTTGGTTGTGTTGTCCTGTTCATCGCAACAACAACAACAACAACAAAAAAATAGATGAACTTCATTTTTCTTGTGACGCCCAACTTTCTTTCCTCCTAGATTTCAAGTTTGACGTGCGCCTCTATGTGCTCGTGACTTCCTATGATCCCCTTGTCATCTATCTCTATGAGGAAGGATTGGCTAGGTAAGAGGTGTTCCTCAGGTGGAGGACTGGCTGGGTGTATTAGAGTGGATCCGTGCAAAAGGTTTCTGAGACCAGGCTGCTGCTTTCTGTGAGGTTCACCTCAGGGAAATAGAGTGTGCCCAGATGGGCTTCAGATGTCAGGAGGCAGTCTTGGTCCTCCAGCTTCACCTGCAGCTCTACACAAAGTGTGTGGAAACACACACCTGGTTCCTCAGGTGTAGAGGCCACAGCGTAATTTCACGCAATGAGGGTTATTGTGAGGGCTCTAGGGTGTTAAGAGAAATTGTAATGTTTTTCAGAGTAGATCTAGAAGGGAAAATAAAAGCCACATCTCATTTGCTTGTCATACAGCAGGTCCTTATGTTAATCCTCCCAACAGCAATACCTGCTACCCGTTTGCAGCAGAAGACACAGCTTTGCATAAGCAGTGACTTCTCTGAGCTTTGCTCAGGGTAGTGGGTAGGATTGGAGCTCATCGAATAGTCATGTTTTCTCAGATCATGAGGTATTCACCGCTTTCACCCCTTAATATACAAGTTATATACTTTGCCGTGGTTGTGAATACAGTTCTCTTGGGTGCTTCGTGGGTTTTAAGGTAGTGCCTGTCAACAGAATTAAATTCTGAATTTATAATAATTTGGAGTTTTGTCTCCCATACCCACAAAGACTTACAGGTAACAGTTTCTGTAAATCCTGTAAGCTATTTCAAAAACTATGTAACTTTGCTATGTGTTCCTTTCCCTTACTTTTTTTTAAAAATCAGCTACTTTGCTCTGCTGTTCTCCTCTGTCATGGCCTTGATGGGATAGTACGTAGCAGTCTAGAGGGAGCTTTGCATCTGTGAGCAGACATAAGAAACTGGGAAGCCAGTCTATACATTTTTCTGATTTTAGAAAATTTATTTTGAAAATGGAGACTACATGAATAAAATAAGGATAACTATTTGTGTTTATGAAGAAAACAGATGAATCCTTGTCCTCCGAGAACTTCTTTAGTACCTGTTTATCCTTTTGACTGGCTGTACTGTACTGTGACAACTGAGTTTTCTATTTCCAATTTATTTTGGAGTAAGGGGACTTTACAAAGCCACTTGCTGGCTGAGCCATGTCTTCCCTTCACCTCTAGGTGGCAATGACAGCTTTTATAAGTTCTGTCATATTCTTAACTAAGATTTATGAGTTGGAGCCTTGGGAACACTGGAGGCTACTAACACTCCATCGTCCTGCCCTCTTGTCCCTTGAAAACTGAGAAGGAGAAAAATAAAATGTTTCCCAGTTGAATAAAGGCCTCGCACATGAACTATTAGCTCTAATTGGGTTGTCATAAGGAAGACATTTTCTATAGTATTTATGGATGTGAGCTCCTGTACTTTGAAGTGTACATAGAAAGAAGACCAATATAAATATCAAAGCCTAGTTTCCACATCGTCTAGACCAGAGAGAAGGTAAAATACTCCTGCTTCTCCTGGGGCACAGGGTGCAGTGGAGTGTGGTGGTGTAACTGAGCCTTCTAAGTCTCCCCTTTTTTGTGTAATGGGCCTCTTCATTACCCTTCCTCCATCCCTCCTCACCCCAGCTTGGACCTCACCCCGTGTCCTTGGTTCTGCTTGGTCTTCTGGAAAAGAGAGGGTATTTATGCATACTGTTTCTCAAGGGTGTCATACCAATATATTTTGTATCATATCCTAAGATGTTTCATGTACAATATTTGTAGTTCTCACTACGAGTAAAATTTTACACAGTCTTTGCATCTTTATGGTTCGGAGCATAAATTGAGAGCAACACTAACATTCATTACAGTTTGCTGCAGATGCGTAAATAACTGGCTACCTGCTGTGTTATATGTCAGAGCTACTGAGTTAGTGACAGCTGCCTTGTATCCAGTAGGAACTGGCATGTACACGTGCACACATACACACATTTATGTGGCCAATGGATGCTTTTCCTCACTGTCAGCAAAATAGCTTTTTAAATACTCACACTATCAAGCCAAAAAAAAAAAGGAAAAGAAAACTTTTCAGGTCTTTGGTGGGTTTACCCGAAACCTGGGTGGGTATGAAATCCTTCTTATCATAGGCGTATTATCGTGCATTATCTCGAGCTGTTTGCGCAGACATACAAGGCACACTGTTCCGTGCGGGTTCTTCAGTGGGTCTGCGTAGTCACTGTTTGTCTTGGCATTCGCTCGCCCTTCTGTCTGTCTCAGAGTGCGCTCAGCTGTGTCATTACAGTCCGCATCTGTCTGCAGCTCCTCCGCACCTGCAGCCGCTGCCGCTCATCTGGGGTCACGTGTGCTTTGTGTAGACATAACTAAAGGTAATCAGTTTGGGATGAGATCATCAGGTTGCTTGACTTTGAGACGAGAAGGAAAACCATAATCTTTCCTAAAGAGACAGACCTGGAGGCAAAAATAATTAGTTTCCTTCTTTAGGCTTTTATACCCTGTCATTTTTGTTGGGAGCTTCAAATTAATGCTAGGAGACTGACCTTATAAAGGTCACTGCATTGTGAAATAGGTTATTTTGTGTAAATTCCTTTCCCTTTTAGACCCTGTAAAGGAAAAGACCTTGGTTTCATTATAGGTTAATGTTTTCATTTGTCTTTGTTTTAGTCACACAAAGCAGACCTCTCACTGTTCATTTTATGTGTAGGCGGCGTGTTTGCCTGTGTATATATAAGTTCAGTGCATGCAGAGGTAGAGGAGGATATTGGATCCTCTTGAACTTAGAGATGGTTTGAGCTGTCATGTGGGTGCTGGGAACTGAACCCAGACCTTTTGCAAAAGGGACAGGTGCTGTTAACCACCGAGCCATCTTTCCAGTTCCTTCTTGCTGGTTCTGGATGTCGGTAGACTGTGGAGGAGCTCTGAGAGCGAAGTTGCCTATCCGGCACTTGAGTCGGCTGGCTCGTGCGTGACCCCGGTAGCTGTAATTCTGCTGGGGTTGCTGCTGTAGAATCCCCGTGCAGGCTTCTGCTGTAGAATTTCTATGTAAGTTGCTGTTTTGAGCTAGAAACAAGGAGACATCGAGCTTCTAGAGAGAGGGGTGTTGTTCTCACCAAAATGGTGGAGATACATTTTTATGTCAGAAGTAGAATCCAAGAAGGCTTTGTTCTGGATTTTAAAACTCTAGAAGGATCCAATCTGGGATATAAATGATTCGAGACAGTCCTTGTTGAAACAAAGCTAACAGCCAAATTTGCACTCAAACAGGATTTTTTTTTTTTAAATTAAAACGACATTGACTTGACAACCACATGTGTTGTCAGTGACTTAAAGAAAGGTAGCAGCAGCTCATGAATGTCGGTGGGGAGCTCTGAGGGTCTTGCCTGCCCGCCCGCCGGCCCGCCTGGGTCGTGGAAGTGGGAGGAGACTGGAAGGCCTCTTCCAGTGCTGCCCTTGGGCAGCCTTGGGGAGGACCCCACATCATTTTGTAAATGCCCTTCTTTCCTCCCCAACCCCCAGGCCCTTCTTCAGTAGCCTTGCTTGCTAATTAACACTGGCTCCGGGGGGATATTTACCTTTTCTGTGCTGAATTCCTGTGGTTTCGAAAGAATTCAGGTACTTACTGATTGCCAAGGAATTCAGATTACCTCACAGGCTGCACACTGTCCAGAATCTGCCCCAGCAGCCAATTGGGGGAAGAGACAGCAGCCCTGGGGAGAAGTCCTTCCCAGCCTCACTGTCACTCTGCCTGCAGGCAGGCCCTTGCTGTTTGTGAAGTTTGAGTCATCTCTGGCTCCCAGGACAGGATCAGGCTGGTAATCCCCTCGCAGACGCTCCCTCCCAGTCACTGCAGCTTTTGGCAGCTCCCTGCCGCAGCTGGTGGACAGTAGATCAGAGCACTCTGGGGCCTCTTGTTCTCTTCCGTAAGATTTTTCTAGGTCAGGCCAGGATGAAACCCAGTGGCTTCTGGCAAGGGTGCCTAAGGTGAAGTCTCGTTGCCCAGGCCTCTCTGCTCAGGACAGCTAGATCTGCTAAAGATAACTCCTCTGTCACTATTACAATCCCCTTTCTTTGTGCATTTCTTCTGAATGTAGAAAATGTATCTACCAGACTGAGTACTTAACTCTTCTACATCTAGGCTCCATGACTGCGACCGTACGAATATATGCTGTCAGGTTCTTAGGCCACACACTGTGTACAGGGCACGAGAGTTTGTGAGATCTCATTGATTTTGTGCTTGCTTCCATATTGGAAAGCTTTTGAAACAAACAACGTAGGCGCACTGTCCAGTAATGTTCAGAAGTACCCACCACAGACAATTCTTGACTTACCCTTTAAGAGTTATGTTCCACCATAGCCATAATCAGTTTGTTACCGTTGAGGGGTCTTGATAGTCATGTGGCCCCCTCCCCCATCAGTTAAAGAATTAAAAGACAGGGGGAAAAAAAACCCAGCCACCTCAAATATCCAGTACAACCAGTAGCAGCAGCTCTCCCGGAAATCTCAGACACAGCCCACGGAATCAGCCTGCAAAGAAAGGCGTTTATTAGGGGCGAGGCAACGTCACAGCAAGGCGCGTGCAGAGAAAGACTGCAGAGCACAAGGCGGACCTGCAAGGCCCAAGCCTGGTCTCTCCTCAGCGGCTTGGGGCCTCTAAGGGTCTTTGAGGGGTCTTCATCCCTGAATTTAGGGTTGGTCACTTTGAACAAAGAGGGGAAGGCTGATAGGCCCATAATTTGGGGGTAAACCTTTCCTGATCTTGCCTTGAACTTGTAGGACCTTAAACTTATCAAACTGGTCCACAGCCTGCTGGGCTCTCGTGATGGAGGGGCGTTAAGGCCTTTGTGTCTGGTCAGAAATATCAGGAAGAAGCTGGAAGTTTGCTATCTTTGTTCCTAGTCATGGCCTGTCTTCCTGTCTCTCTACCTGTCAAGTGTAGTTGTCTAACTCTAGTCCCTCAAGTTGAAAATAGCATCAATTGGGAATGCATTTAAAAAAGATTTTATTATTTTTATTTTATGTGTAAGTACTCTACATATGTGCAGTGCTGGAAGAGGCCAGAAGAAAAGATTCTGGGCTTGCAGGTAGTTGTGAGCTGCCATGTGGGTGCTGAGTCTTGAACCCAGGTTATCTGGAAGAGCAGCCAACGCTCTTAATTGCTGAGTCTTTAATCCCCTCAGCCCCTGAAAATGCATTTAACACACCTGACCTACCAGACACATTAGCTTAGCCATATGGGTTACTGTTGGTATCAGTTGTTACCCTCCTGATGGTCTGGGTGACTGGCTACAGCTTGCGGGACAGCTCAGGGTTGCTAGACAGTGCCAGTGTGTACTGGTGTGGGGAAAGACCAACATTCAGAATTCACAGTGCGACTTCTCCAGCATGCAGATTCATCTTACACTGTCGTGGAGTGGAAAGCTACCCAACTGTCATTGGAAGCCTTGTGTGTGTGCTTACTAACGACTGGAGCCCGTTCTTCAGTCACTCACTCACATTTCAGAGAACCCACGAGTCCCAGGGAGAAATACTCCAAGTATTGATTCCCAGTGGGAAATGTTAGGAAAGAGAAAGTGTAGCTTTTAAGACTTTGTTTTCAAAATAGAGATAACCCATATTTGTTTATAGATTGATTATCTAAGTAAGATCCCTATCTTTTCTTGGCATAAAGGTCAAGGCTGTGAAATTCTGTTGTGTGGGCGTTCTTAAGTCTTCTTATTTTTTTAATTACATTTATCTGTCTGTCTGCATGCATCACAGTGCCCATACAGAAGTCAGAGGACAACTTGTGGGAATTGCTTCTCTTCTTCCATGTGGGTCCCAGAGATCTAATTCAGATCTCCAGGCTTGGTGGACAAGTGCCTTTTCTGATTGAGCCATCTCGAGGCCTGTGTATTTCCTTACACACACACTCCCCCCTTTCTCTCTTGAATAGCACTAATTTTCTGAATGAGCCATCTTGAGGCCTGTGTACTTCCTTACACACACACTCCCCCCTTTCTCTCTTGAATAGCACTAATTTTCTGAATGAGCCATCTTGAGGCCTGTGTACTTCCTTACACACACACTCCCCCCTTTCTCTCTTGAATAGCACTAATTTTCTGAATGAGCCATCTTGAGGCCTGTGTACTTCCTTACACACACACTCCCCCCTTTCTCTCTTGAATAGCACTAATTTTCTGAATGAGCCATCTTGAGGCCCATTGTACTTCCTCACACACACACAGTCTCTCCCCACCCCCTTTCTCTTTCTCTTGAATAGCACTAATTTTTTTTAAGTGAAAATAAATGTTTTTTTGTACAATGTATTTCCCCTCCGCCATCTCCTCCTAGGTCCTCTCCACCTCCCTACCTATCCAGCTCCATCATTTCTCACTCTCTCTTCAGAAAACAAACAGGCAAATAAAAAAAAAATCAGACCAGTATTAAAAACAACAACAATAACAAAGAAAAAGCACCAGAAACATGCACACCAACAAAGCCTATAAAAACATAGAATTGGAGCTGGGCAGTGGTGGCGCACGCCTTTAGTCCCAGCACCTAGGAGGCAGAGGCAGGTGGATCTCTGAGTTTCAGGCCAGCCTGGTCTACAAGGTGAGTCCGAGGACAGCCAGGGCTACATAGAGTAACCCTGTCTTGAAAAACAAACAAACAAACAAACAAACAAACAAACAAACAACCCAGGAAATTGGAAGCCATAACATACAAACGAAAGACATTTAAGGCAAAAAAAATGTCCAAACGAAGTAATGAGACCAAAAATAAATCACCAAAAATGCCATTGAGTTTTTTTTTTTATTTTTTATTTTTTTTATTACTCAGGCTTGCCCTGAGTGTGTTTATATATTGTGAGCCTCCATTGGAGGACCCAACTCTTAAATCTTGATCTCCTTCAGAGGGGGTTCAGTACTTACCATTGTGTGACTTTGGGCCTTGTTAGGATGAGCGTTTGCAGATTTGGTCCAGATTTACCTTGTAAACAGTGGCTTCCTCTAGCTTGTGAGGAGGGAAATTGTCCAGGCCTGAGTAGGATGAAGTGTGATAGGGTGTGAGGGTAGAAAATGCGACCGCTCAGGGTGCGTTCCCAGAGGGAAGCTGCGGCTCAGGTGGACGCCGGAGCGGGAAGCAGCTTTCCTCTCTAAAGGCCCTTGTGCTGTGCTGGACTCCCAAGTCCCTAACTGGAATGACCCGGCCTACTGCTGTTGTCAAGCTCACAAGGGACGATCTCATTTCCTTTAACACTTGGAATTTCGAAACCGTTTGGACTTGTGAAAAAGCTACCTGAGGAGTATAAAGAGCCACCTTTTACCTGTCCAGAGAGCGCATTCAGCTCCGCCAAATGTCCTCCTAACATTCCTTTAGCCGAGGGCCCAGTCTGGATGGCGTTGTAGCTCAGTTGCCGAGTCTCTCAGACTCCTCAGTGTTTCTGTGACTTCCTGACCTCAGCGTTTGAAAGATGACAGGCCAGTCATTTAGCAATTTGACCTTCAATTTGGGTTGTCTGTATTTTCTCGTGATTAAACTTGGGTTGCTCATTTGGGGTCAGAATCCCACAGAAGTGATAATAAATTCCCACTTCAGTATATTTGATGGCACATACTAATGATTTAGCATTTGATTAAGGTAGTGCTTTCCAGATTCCTCCATTGTAAAGTGACTTTTGCTTCCACTCTGTGATTACCAAGAATTTATGAGGAGGTAGTTGAAACCATGTAAAACCTCATTCCTTATCTCATTTTCAACAATCTCTTTCATATCTACTGATTTTTCTTTTCTTTTCTTTTCTTTTCTTTTCTTTTCTTTTCTTTTCTTTTCTTTTCTTTTCTTTTCTTTTCTTTTCTTTTCTTCTCTTCTCTTCTCTTCTCTTTTCTTTTCTTTTCAAGATTTATTTATTATTTTACAGTATGCCTATATGCCAGAAGAGGGCATCAGATTTCATTATTGATGGTTGTAAGCCACCATGTGGTTGCTGGGAATTGAACTCAGGACCTCTGGAAGAGCAGCCAGTGCTCTTAACCTCTGAGCCATCTCTCCAGCCCCCTACTGATATTTCTTGCTTGAGTGAATTATTACAGCAGTGACTGCCAGTTGATAACTTTCAAATTCCATCATCCTTTTATTTGTATTATTTAGCATTTTACTTTGAGGAAAAGGTTTTTCTTCTTGTACTTATGATTATATATTCATTTGTTTATACTAATTCATACTGAAAGATTTCTATTTTAATGGGTCCCTTTATTATACTGTTTTATTTTCATGCCCTGTCCCAGGTCTGGCCAGTGGGAGCCCCTTTATGCTTGCTTTTGTGTCCTTTTGACATGTCTCTATAATTCTTTGAGGATAAAACATTTCAGGCCTATCTTATTCTGACCCAGCCCTGGAATCAGTCACATCTCCAAGGAGCACTGGTTACTTTGTCATGGAGTACAGTATTTAGAAATGAAGGTTTGGCTGGTTAGTAGTGGCATATGCCTTTAATTCCAGCACTTGGAAGGCAGAAGCAAGTGGATCTCTGTGAGTTCAAGGCCAGCATGGTCAAGCCCAGGACAGCCAGGGCTACACAGAGAAACCCTGTCTCAGAAAACCGAAAGAGAGAGAGAGAGAGAGAGAGAGAGAGAGAGAGAGAGAGAGAGAGAGAGAGAGAGAGAGAGATCTGAGGCTTGTAATAGAGAGACCTAGGAAACATGTATGTATGTGTGTCTCTTTTCTCATATGCTCATCCACATTTATTTCTGTATCTGTGCATCAGAAAATTGGGTTATATTAGCATTTACAGTTCAACTTCAAAATTCAGAGTATAAACTAGCTTTTATCTTTTACATATTTTTATCTCCTGTTCCAACAACAACAACAACAACAAGCTGTCTCCTGTTATCTTTACCGTATTTATTTATTTACTCAGTTTTCTCGTTTGTAGCCAGTCTCTTGGTCTTGCTGGGCTTACCTCCCCAGGCAGATGTTCTCCTGTCTGTAAATTTAGATCCCGTGGGGCTGTTGTTCTGCCTAGGTAACCTCCTGTGCTTCTCCGGGGCTTGCTTCTCCATCCACATGCTGTCTTCCTTGTGAGCTGCAAGAAGTTGGCTAGGCAAGTCATTCAAGTTAAGAGCAAAAACAAAGAAAAACCATCCCAAACCAAATCTTGGAGAGTAAACCAGATAATCAGGACTGAACGAGTAGACCAGATCTGAGAGTGTGTGACTTCTCATCTAGACAATAGGAAGAAAGTGGTGCTTGGAGAAGAATGTGGCCTGTTAACTGAGGTTCTCATGAGAGCTGTAAGATCTAACTGGTTAAGCCCTCCCTTCCCTCTGCATGCTCTTCGTCATTGTTCTTGGGACTGAGGGACTTGGGACTCAGGGGCATTTGCTGTCACCCTTCACTCTACCCTCGATTCTTGTTTCTTAGACCCTGTCAAAGCCCACTCTGTGACATTTGTAATGTTGTTCATGCTGGGTTTTAGAACCATATGTTCCAATGAAAGGAAGATGAGGGAGAAGAAAAATGATATGTAGAAGTCCAGCCCTCTTAAAAAACGTGTAGGGGTGCAAATGTATGGTCCCCCAGATCCAGCTCACTTTGTCCTTCTGCTGGACTTTTTATGTTGACTAGGTTGAGTCAAGTATGCAGAGTTAGCCAAGAGGAGACATCTCCTTCCCTGACCAGAACTTTCTCTCCCTCACAGTCAATACTTGCCGAGGGAGATGATGACAAGTGAAATGTCACCGTGAGCTAATGTCTATTGGAGGCAGGCAGTCTCTGGATCTTGCCTGTGTCTTTTTGTATTTCCTAAGAATTCAGAGAGTGACTTCCACCGGCTCTGATAATCATTATATAAAGATTGGGATACAAAGGCAAAGTTCACTTGCCACCAAGTGATGGCAAAGAGTTCAATTGATAACTCCTAAAGGTTTCTGGGAATGTGGAGGTCTTTCTCAAGCATGGATAATGCTTGTCAAACTCTTTAGCCATACATGCCTGGTCAAAATTTTCTTGCTGTCCACATCCTTTTTCCTGGCCTCATGTTTGTTTATTTTAGTTTCTTGGGTTTGGTTCTTTTTCTTTTTCTTTTTTTTTCCTTTGGCTCTTGTATAGTTCTGGTACAGGGAATTAGGGAGTGGAGATGGTGGGATGGGTGAGAAGAAATAGAGAAGAGGAAAAATTTTAAATCCTGACCTTTAATGTGGTAAAAATCATGTTGACTTCACAGTCTGGGTAAGCATATGTAAACGATTTGTAAATCATAGGAAAATAAACTTGTGGCCTTCTAGGTTTTTTCACACACTTGGATATGTGTCTTGGGAAAAGCACTTTATTGCAGGCTGATATGGCACTGGCAGTATGTGAACTATTGTCTTGAGGCCTTTTTGATACTGAGCATCGCTGGACAGTTTTCTCTCCCCGCTTGCTGCCTGCAGAGGCGCATGCGTCTTACGCTTCGATCTCCTCTCAACAGTAGGCGCGGACATGGAGTGGCTGCCTTGTCTGCTGTGGCCTTGTCCTGTGCTGTGCTCTTGTGTGCGTCCTCTCCGGAGTGCTCTTAGGGTCCTTCTTACGTCGTTAGAATCAGTGCTGTCCCTCTGTGGGTGTGAAGCAAGTCGGCACATCACTGCCGGACCGTTTGCCCTTTTCCCTGCCTCCTGCAGAAGGTCGGTCCAGTTACTGTGTGGGCCCTGCGTGGGTGTTCCTTGCAGCTTCATAGCTGTAGCGGCCTACGTACAGTCGCCCAGCTTGTGAATTTGCATTCTCCCCATTGATAGAAGGGATAAGAGAAGAAGCAGCATCTAAGAGTGGTCAAGCCATGGGGTTCTGGAGTTACAATCTTGGATAAGTTACTCAGTCTTTTATTTCATGTTTAGATGGGGTTTCACTGCAGCCCTGGCTAACCTGGAACTCTCTAGATTGACCAGGCAGATCTCTGCCCCCTGAGTACCAGGGTTAAAGGCGTGTTTTACCATGCGTGGCCAAGTTATTCAGTCTTTATGGGTTATATTTAGTTTTATATCTATTTGAAATTTGAATGTAACATGAATCTATTTTGTAAGAGTTGTTTTTAGGATTGAATTGATAGAAGATGATGTGTAGATCACATTTCTCACAGGATTGTCACTTAGACAAGATCAGTATTTGTTAGATAATAGTGTCACCCTCCTTGTAAGATGAAGATAATGTCCCCCATGTTATTGTGACCTCCCCAATCTTTAGTTCCACTGAAACAGTTCCTGGCATTTAACTGTGTTCTTCCTACCAGGTTTGCCACTGTGCGATATGATCAAGGATCCAAGAACATTCGGAACCAGTTCATGCACCTAACAAACTACAGTGTGAATAAGAAGAGTGGAGACTATGTGAGGTACTGGCTGGGTCGGGGCTGCAAGTCACACTCAGATGTCAGTGGTGGAGGTTGCACTGGAGCATGTCAGGAATACTTAGGTGACACTGGAGGGTCAAGTGTCCTCTTTTCTTTCTTTCTTTGTAATTAGTCTATGTATATGGGTGTTTTGGGGTGTGTGTGTCTCATGTGTGTGCCTGGTGTCATCGGAAGACAGAAGAGGGCGGCAGATCCCTGCAACTGGAGTTACAGGTGGTTGCTAGTCACTCTGTGGGTGTTGAGAATTGAATACAGGTCCTCTAGAGAGCAGTGAGTACTCTGAAGCCCTGAGGCCTCTCCAGCCCACCCCCATCAGTTTTGAGGCGTTGCTGTTGGCGGCGGCTGCTGCTCTTCTCCATGGAACACTCACTCAGAGGGTCACCTTATCCTACCCAAGTACACCTGGGCCATTTGTCTTTCCCTGCTTGACTTTGGGGTAAGAATTTCAGCTTGGCAATCATTTCAAAAGCTTAAAATTATTTGTCTCCTTTGACGCCGCAGTTCCAGTTCTGTGAATGTAACCTTAGGGATGTATGTACAGAATCAGAGCTGAGAGCCGTCTTTACTGTGCTCTGTTTAATGGAAAAGCACATTGAGACCGTACATGCAGCAAAGACCTTGACTGAACCAGTCTGTTAGCTAAAACTTCTCTTTTTTGCTGAGAAAGGAGAAAAAGATAGTCCTGAAATGTTACCGCCCCTTAAATACGAAGTGTACGATTAGGGTAGTCAATTTTTAGGGTTTTTTCCGCTTTGCTTTTATGTAGCTACTAAAAATTTCTAAAATATACTACTACAGTCAGAAAAAAAAAAAAAAAAGGAAAAAAATTAAAGAAATGAGGCCATCTCCGAGAAGAACTAGTGGAAAGGAGCAGCAGCCCAGCTGTGTGGAAATGTTATTTTTGCTCTGTTTTCTTTCATCCAGATAATTTCGCCAGAAAGTGGAAAAATAGAAAAGAAACTCAAACAGTCACTTTCTACTCAGACTAAAAATAAGTTCCCACCGGGTCCAAGGGAGGGAAGAAGCTGGAAGTGTCGGGGTAGTTGCTGAAGTGAAAGAGGTTTCATTGCACGGCCCGTGACCAGCACTGGAATTGCTGAAAGCTGCCATGGCCTCACTTTGAGCTGAGCAGGGATGGAACTGGAGAGGGCGCTAGGCATGAGGAGTCAGTGGCGAAGCATAAGCGCCTGGTTACAGGACCGCATTCAGGGGCGCCTGCCCCATTCATTCACCATTTTGTGACAGTGGGGTGCCTGGCACCCTCCTGTCCCCCCAGTCCTCCTGTCATCCGTGGTACTTGAGAGGGTTGGGAAAGTAGCCATCACTCCAGAGACCGCAGGCTTGCTTAGTGTGTCAGATCTCTTCTGGTCTGAAAGTGTTATCTGAGGCGGTTTGCTGGTTTCATGTGACATTTTCCTCAAAGACTAGAGGTGTTAAATCCCATTGTTAATTTATTATAACAAATCTTAAACTCATTCACATTTTTTTCATGACTTTTTTTTCCTGGGACTCACTCTGTAGACCAGGCTGGCCTTGAACTCACTGAGATCTGCCTGCTTCTGCTTCCCCAGTGCTGGGATTAAAGGTGTGTGCCACCGTGCCTGGCTCCTCACTCATTCTTGATGTGGCCCTCTTCTCTGCCCTCTTTAGAAAAGCAAACTCTGCATTTTCCCTTCCTTTTAAGGAATTGATAGGAAGGGTGTTGTAAGAACAACCAGGGAAAACCAGGTGGAAATCAGCAAAGTGTATGTTCTCCAAATACTCAAAGCCCAGAGAAAGATGGGCCTCCTGGCATATGTAGCCTCAATTCCTTTCTTTTTAGTTGTGATGATCCAGAAGTGGAGGATTATGGGAACAAATGGAGCATGAGTGCCATGCTTAGGTACCTGAAACAAGAAGGCAAGGATACAACTGGTGAGTATCACACCTTTTCCTTTTAGACTCTACTTAAAATATATATATATCTGGATTCTGTGTGTATGCTCAAGCGCATGCGTGTGTGAGGTACCAGGAGAGGCCATAAGAAGGCATCGGTTCCCCTGGAGCTGGAATTACAGGAGGTTGTGAGCTCTCCTACATGGGTGCTGGGAACCAAATGAGGTCCTGTGTAAGAGCAGTAAATGCTCTTAACTGCCACGCCATTTCTCCAGCCCCTTGACTCTACTTTTTTGTGTGATTTTACTATCGTATCTCACCAGGCCTCTTGATAATGTTGCCGAAGAGCCAGTGGGTGGCGGTTCTTTTTTCTCCTGTGGTTCACAGTGGAGAAGAGACTTCCTGCAACCCTCCCCAAATCCCTTTTCTTGTTTGTAGTTTGGAAAGCATCACATTTTTCTTTAGTCCTCATTTTATCCTTCTTGAATGCTGGCCTGCTAACTCAGATGCTATGGTGTTTTGTATGCCATGTTGCCTACCTCTCTATTGGCTCAATTCAGAGTTGAACTCTCTCATTCTTGTTGCTGACGTGGAGGATGGACAGGGTGGAATTGGAGTATGGGGTTTGAGTCTTGAGCAGCCTCGGAAGCAATGTGCAGAATAGACTTTTTCAAAAAGTGCAGGAGAGCAAGAGAGAGAAGGCTCCTGCAGCCGTACCTCTGTCGCAGGCCAGCTGCAGCCATCTCCTCATGTCCATCTCCTCGTGGCATGCCAGCCCCGTGGCACCCATTCTGAAGACCGCCATTTAGATGCTCTTTGAATGCCACTTGCCTTTTATAATTGCACAGAGACCTGGCCTCCGCTCCTCCTGATGCATGCATTGTAGTGTTGGTGTTTCCATTACAAAGCTTGTCTTTGCAGCGCTCATGGCCCACGTGGAAGACTTGATCATCAAGACGATAATCTCTGCTGAACTCGCCATCGCCACTGCCTGCAAAACCTTCGTGCCACACCGCAGCAGTTGCTTTGGTAAGGAGCCGCCGGACGCTTGTGTTCTGTGAGGAGGGTCTTGGGATTCTCAGATAGTGGGCCTTAGTAATTCTACGGGGTCAGGGCACATCCTCGGTTTGCGTGCTTAAGCTCCTCCTAGAGCAGATGCAGATCCTACCTAGAGGCCAGTGATAGCTTTCGTTGGAATCTCAGGAGGAGTCACTCGCTTTCTGTGTGGGGAACAGGGATTGAAACTGAAGTGTGAGTCTCTCTGTCAAAGGACACTCAGAAAAAGTCTGCAACAGGCTGCACAGGAATCCAGCTCTAACAAATATATTCCAGAGCTCTCTGGCAGCCAGACTGGGAACAGGTCCAAGAAGCTCTGGCTGGTACCAGTGTGTGCTTTCTCCCATTTTCCGATGACTCCTCCTTTCTGTTTTAGTCTTCTTTTTAGTGGATTCTTCCCCTCCTCCTCTTTTTTCTCCTGCTAGTTTCCCCCTCCCCTCCCTTCCCCTCCCCTCCCCTCCCCTCCTGTTTCACTTTACCTTTTTGATTGTACAGAGATAGCGTAAGAAGGGGTTCACAACCCGGATCAGGAAACCTCCGACCTCCTGACCCGAGAGCTGTATCTGTGACACCAAGGTTGCCTGTGTACCTCTGCTTTCTCCATGCATAGGAACTTAGTGTCAGTTGCCAGTATGAAAGCCCAAGAGGCCTCGGTAATGAAACACACAGGGTTGTTGATAGAGTGATGCTAGTTCAAGTGTGATGTGGAGCGATACCCACAGAGGTGTCATGGCTTGCTTAGGGGCTGGAGAGCAGGGAAATAAACAACATGGACTATAGAGTCTATACATCCTGTTCTTGAGAGCTGTTTGCATCCGTTTCTGGTTGGGTGATTTTCAGCAAGTTATCCCAGTTCTCATTTTCTAGACTGTAAGTGGCAGCCACGATGGTGTGTATCTCCCTCCTAAGAGCATGGTAAAAATCCAGTGAGATGATGCAAGAAAGCACGTGGCATGATGTCTGGTCCTTAAACTGTACTTAATAAAAATTACTTTTAGGGCTGGGCTGTGGTGGTGCATGCCTTTAATCCCAGCACTCGGG
This sequence comes from Peromyscus maniculatus bairdii, assembly GCF_049852395.1. Classification (NCBI taxonomy): domain Eukaryota; kingdom Metazoa; phylum Chordata; class Mammalia; order Rodentia; family Cricetidae; genus Peromyscus; species Peromyscus maniculatus. The sequence goes on from NC_134865.1 coordinate 58,362,507, forward strand.
AGGCAGAGCCAGGTGGATCTCTGTGAGTTTGAGGCCAACCTGGGCTACAGAGAGAGATCCAGGAAAGGTGCAAACCTACACAGAGAAACCCTGTCTTGAAAAACAAAAAAACAAAACAAAACAAAAATATTAATTTTGTAATTAGACACAAAGTTTTGATCTCTTTAATGGATTATAACAGAATGTGTTTGACTGATGCTCACGTAGGGGAACTGCGAAGACTGAATGGAAGATGCAGATAAGTCAGGATCTGGAACTGTCGAGGAAAAGAAAAGACTGCAGAGTCTTTAGAAGCAGACCCTTTGGAGGGCGTGCACCAGTGTCCACAGGTTCTGTGTCCAGCCGGAACCCCCTGCCTGCCTTGCACTCTCTCCCTCCACTAAGACTCACTCCACTCTGCTGCTCTTCTGAAGCCTTGCTGAGCACAGGCCCCCTGTATCACTCCCACAGCCGGCCTGTGCTGCTCCACCGTTCCTGTCGAATGCATGGATGCTTTTCCAGAAGTCTCAGGGTCTGTCGTGAATTCTTGAGCCATTGTGTCTACCTTTCCATCTCATCCTGTTTATGCCAAATCAGAGTTCCAGGGACCTTTTCTAACTCTAGCTCTGGGTGTGTCACTTACCTTGTGGCTGAACTGCCCCCACTTTTCTCATGTTACTTTACTGAGTAGGACCCAGCATCCTTCCAGGCAACGCCAAGCATCACTTCTTTGGTGGTCTTTTTTCCCAACCCTCCTTGTGAATGTTCGACGCTCACCCTGTCGCTCTAGCACTCATGCAGTGTCTCCCCATGTCCTCTGCTCTCACTCATGTGTGTCTCTCCTAATGGAGCAGAAGCTCCTTGGTGATGGCCGGCACAGTATCACCATGGCCTTTGTCCCCCTCACGCAGAGCAGTCTCTTGTGCTCATAGAGAATGCTGGGAGATGTTTGTTGAATGAGTGCTTGGTGATTGTTTCCATTGCTTCTTGGTGGCCTGGCAGCAAGCTTTCCAGTGGGTCTGATTTGGTAAGGCTTGGGACTCTTAGAATTGTTGCAGTCTATTTGCAGATGGAGGTGGGAGCTAACACAATGTGACTCCCACTGTGGAAACCTTTCAAGGTTAAATATGTTTCTTTGTACTTCTGCTTGCCTATGTTGGTAAATTCTCATGGCCCTTGATACATTAAAAAAACAAAACATAACAAAAAACAAACCCTTTGTTCTAAGTAGCTAATCCTGAAGGCTTTTCTGGGTGTCTCTTTTTCTGTCTTGCTTTGTAACTGATTGCTTTTTGGAAATTTAGGAAGGGGTTTACAGAACTCCACGTGAAAGAAGGGCAGCGACTCTCTCTGACTCAGAGAAATATCCCGAAGTCCATCAGCCAGGGTCTCCTCTTCTCCTTTCCTGTCCTGGTCCAGCTCCAATAAACTCAAGGCATCTGGAGTTTTTTAAGTTGTTGACTGTCTCCTTGGCTTCTGTGGTTCTAATTCTGCTTCCTGTCAGCCCTGGGATTCTGTGTGCTTCGTTAGCCCCTACGTGAGATGGGATTTTGTGTGTTTGTGCATTCGTGTGAATCTCTCTGCCCCTTTGACTCTTAGTTCTCCCGGGGTTCATGGCAGGTGTCACTTTGCAGGTGTGTCAGGGTAACCCGGGAATTGAAAGCTTCCCCGAAGCTTTGGGCTTAAGCACAGTATTCCTACTTTGAGGGAAACAGAGTGTAGAGCTGGGATTCCCTATATTCTTGGTCGTAATCTCTGGCCTTCCTCTTATAGACAGACTAGTGCCAGGAGCGTGCTGTTGCTGGCGGCTTCTGACTGTGAGCCCTTCCTCGCCCCGTCACTGGACTTCTTCCAGGTACCCTCAGCACTCCCAGTCAGTGCTTTATTTGCACATGCAGCTCTTTTCCGGTTCCGGCTGTGTGCTGGTCAGAGAGTCATGTTGCAGCAGCGCAGTACTGCCAACAGTTTCTTCTTCTCAAACTCAGTTTGTCCTAGGAGGCTGCCGTATTCATAAGCCTGCATTGCGTTGTTAGTATTACCTATATATCAACCATAACAGGCAGGCTGAAACTTAGCCATTTAATGCCATTTTATAAACTTGCACATCCAAAGGACCTTAGCGAATGATTTGTTTTGATATAGAAATGGAGACCCTGAGAAATTAGCCCTTGTCTCAGGTTCTAGAGCTAGTGAGTAACAGAACGTGAATGAAAGAGACTCAGCCTGAAAAACAGGGGCCTCGGAGGATGAGTCTTGGCATCCTCCCATCTTGATCATAGGACTTCAATTATATGAGTTCTGGATGCTTCCCCCAATAAAACATGTTTCTAACAGTCAAATGTTACTGCCTTCCACGATTGTGAAAATGTGGTACAATGTGAACTAATATGCTTCAATGGCAACTCTTTAAATATGCTAAGGAAATTGGCACTGTGAAATTACTAACTATGAGAACAACTCTTTTTTTGGCCATTTGAAGACAAACAGCCAAAACCAACAGGATGTTAGCTGTCTTTCAGAGATGTTGCTGCTGACAGCGGTTTAGTGTTTGTTTGTGAGAATGGCTGACAGGATGGGGTCTGATCCCGATCCTCTAGTGTGGGATCATGTGGACCAGACACTGAGGAACTAACTAACTTAGTCTTGTGATCAGAGACCAATGGCATGTCTGCTGAAAACCAAGGACACTCAGGGTACCTCCCTTAAGTGAAAGCTGGTTTCGTTTTCTGTTACCTCTGCCCTTGACCATTTTTCAGGATAAGGCCATGTTCTTTAAAAGGAAGGTGTCCATAAATGATTGTCAGAGAGATGCAAGAAGGTAGCTTGCTCTCTCCGTTGTGCAGCCCTCTCCACCAGCAGTAAAGGAATGGAAGGCAGGGGCAGTTGTCAAGATAAGTCCCTCTTAGTTTATCCCTTGCTCCAGCTGAGTTGGGAGGGCTGTTTCCTGTAGAAGGACGGAGATGCTGGGAGGCTGCTGGTTGTCTCCAGCAGTCTCGTTGGTACTTCCTACCAAGGATGGATGGATCGGAAACCCTTGCTTTATGACAAGGGCAAAGAGGCAGCAAGCTTAAGTAAGTTGTCTTCGGCCATGTGGCTAGTAAATGGCAAAGCCAAGTTGGAGACCAGATTTCTGGCCTTTCTCCACCCACATCAAGACAGCTCTGCTGAGTCCAGTCCTTTTGGCATGGCTCACATCCTGGATTCTCCTGTGCTGTCCTGTAACTAGATCTCAGGAACAGTGACATCATCTTTTCTAGCAGATCAGCCTTGGAAAAGAGCACAGTGCCCAGTCCTAGATGTTCCTTTTCAGCCTGCCATTCCAGGTGGTAGCTAGACACCGGAGTGATCGGGGCGAGTTAACAAGTTAGCACTCGGGTTCTTCTCTTAATCAGTCCCTTTTCCTGGGAGATCTTGCTCGACTTTTTCCCAGAATTCTCTTCTGGACCCATTGTCAAGACTTTGATTTTGTTTTTAAACTCGAATCCTAAGCTGAGGTGAAAAGCATTCCCGTTACAGAAGAGGATCTCAGAGACAGTGGCACTTGCTAACGCCAGCCCTTTCCATTGCCCGGGGCCTGGAGTTCTAGCCGGGCTCTCATTCTGGGGAGGCCGAGTACATTGTCTCCTAAGTGAGTTGTGTGCCCTCTTTAGTGATCTCTCAGGTCTCTGTGGGACTATTTTTCTTCCTATTCCCTACCCCCAAGTCTCCAAAAGCCATCTTTTATCAGATTTTTTTCTTACTGTATCTTTCATAAATTTCCGTTAACGGGAGTTTCTATCTTTGGCAGGTGGTTCTTCTGTTACTTCTGTGCCCGTTCTTCTCTCGACAGCGCACTAAATACATTTACTTTCTTTCCTAAAAAAGTGAATTCTTGTTATTTGTATTGTGATTAGTAGCTTTCTTATAACTATTTAGGTAGGCCAGGGGAGATCAGCTGTTTATTGGTTTTGACTCATACATAATTTTCTTTTTTCACTCTCAGTGGTTCTTAATTAGTGTGTGTGTGCCGTGTGCATGTGTGTACACGTGTGTACGCATGTGCATGTGTGTGGAAGCCAGATGTCAATGTCTGGTATCTTCCTTGGTCACTGTCAACTTTGCCTTTTATTTAATTATTATTATTATTTTTTGAAAAAGGTCTCTTAGTGAACCTGGGGTTCACTGCTTCAGCCAGCCAACAAGCCCCAGAGATCCTTCAGTCTCCGCCTCCCCGGGATAGGGCTCAGAGGCGCGTGTTGTCGTGACCATCTTTTTACATGGGTGCTGGGGACCCGAACTCAAGACCTTGGAAAACGTTTTATTAACGGAGCCCCCCCCCCCTTTGTTTTGTAATGCATTTCCTAAATGTTTTACTTATGGAGTCGATTACTTCTGCCTCAGGTTGCCATTGCTGCGATAAACACCATGACCACAAGCAGCTTGGGGAGGAGAGGGTTTATTTATTTAGCTTACACTTCCACATCACAGTCCATCACTGAAGGAATTCAGGACGGGGAACTCACGGCAGGAACTGAAGCAGAAGCCATGGAGGAGTACTGCCCACTGGCTTGTTTCTCATGTGCTGTTCAGCCTGCATTCTTATACAGCCCACGACCACCTGCCTGGGGTGCCTCTACCCCCCCTTCCGTCAATCGCCAATCATGAAGATGCACCCCAGGCCTGCCACAGACAAGTCTTTGGGAGACATTTCTATTGAGACTCCCTCTCCCAAATGACTGCGTGTGCTGTCCTGTAACTAGATTCCAGGGTGATGGAAATGTTCTGTGTGTCCCTTGATAGGAGTGAGGCTTATATGGATGCAGCCAATTCCAAGATTCATCAATCTGTGTCTTTTAGACTCATCCATCTTATCATGTGTAAATTCTTCCTCATAAGGGAGTAGAAATGATGGGCTAGATTAAAGAGAAAGCTGGGAGGACATCAGTATCTTTGCTGAGCTGGTAGTTTCAAGAGTTGAGCTGATGCAGAAGCTGTCTTTCCACCCGACTCCCTGCCACTGAGCCCAGACTTCTTCGGGTGAGTGGTACCCAGCACTCTGCTGCCACGTTCTCATAGCAATATGCATTCCCCTCCTCTCACATGACTGTGGGTTCAAGTCTGGTCTAAGAGTGGTTAGACTGAGGCTTAGTTGACTCTAGAGCTCGATACCCTGGCTGCTTTGATCACAGGAGTAAGTTATCTTAGTGCTGTGAAAGGGATTTTCTCACTTTAAGATATGGTTTTCCTTTCCCAGAATTTTTTTTTTCAGACTTTCAGCTTAATGTGAGCTCTTGGAATTTGCCTCTGTGGTGAAATGGTTAAGTGGATTGCTGAGTGTTCCAACAGTGGCTCTCGTGGATCGCCGAGCCTCTGATGTGGTGAGATGGTTAAGTGGGATTGCTGAGCGTTAGAACAGTGGCTCTCGTGGATCGCCGAGCCTCTGATGTGGTGAGATGGTTAAGTGGATTGCTGAGTGTTCCAACAGTGGCTCTCGTGGATCGCTGAGCCTCTGATGTGGTGAGATGGTGAAGTGGGATTGCTGAGTGTTCCAACAGTGGCTCTCGTGGAGCGTTGAGCTGCCTCACACTGGGCTTCCTTTGTGGCTGCTTCTTTCTGCAAAGCACATCAGTCTGTGCATCAGCCATTAGTCAGCATGTCCTTCATGCTGTTATTAAGTATCACTTTATGAAATAGTTGAATCTTTGCTTCTGCTCTTAAAAACTGAAGGGAATATTTTCTTGTATGAGATACTATATCTTGCTTATGTAATGCTGAGGACATCTAGATTATACATGTTTCCCTCCCTCCCTCCCTCCCTCCCTCCCTCCCTCCCTCCCTCCGTTCCTTCTTCCCTTCCTTTGTTTTCCTTTCTTCCCTCTCATTTACCTTCTCTGTCCTCCCCCTCCTTCTCTCCCCTCCCCTCTCTCCCTCCCTCACTCCTTCACTCCCTCCCTTCTTCCTTTTCTTCATTTCATCTTGATATGTAGTCCAAACTCACATTCAACTCATGATCCTCCTGCCTCAGCCTCCCAAATGCTGTGATTGCAGGTGTGTGCCAGTTTACCTGCTAAGGTTTGTCCTTTTAAAATGTCTCATTTAGAGCTCCATGACAAAATCTTTTTCTCAGATTAAAGCGAGAATTAGATTATTGTTGTTGAAGACAAGGCAAGCTATTGAGAAGATTGCAGTGTCTGAAAAAGTGTGAATTTGTTAGCAAAGGAGCGGCTGAAGGAGCTTCCTTTTCTTTACATCCTAACGTAAGATTTATAGAGTTACGAAAATGTGATGTTCCAAACCTTTATTGTTTTTTAATTGGTTCTACAAATTAAATGGAGTCCTGTATAAATAATTACTACAGAAGCAGGCATAGTTATGAAAACACTAGAATATCCAGATCTAGCTGAGCGTGGAAGTATGTGCCTGTAATCTCAGCACCTACGAGCTGAGGCAGGAGGATCATGAGTTAGAAGTTCACCTGGGTTCCACAATGAGCTCTTTAAAGCAAACAGAAGAGAATGTGTATGTCTACTTGACTTATACAGTAGAACTAGGCTATGGCCTGTGTGAATATCCCGTTACTGGCAGTTAGTGACTGCGGAAAGAGAAAGGGAGCCTGAAAGATGTCTCCTAGACTCACGTGCCCTCACCAAGCCACAGTCGGGGGTCTTTAGATCCTGTCCTAGGTTTTTTGGTGTTTTATTATAGCTTTAGAGTTTTGTGTTCTACATTATATGTTTCTAGTTTTTCAAAAGATTAAGGAGTGAAAAAAAATCCTTCTTGAAACAGGAAATTTATTTGAGTGAATTTCTAGGACCCCCTTCTTGTTTTCTCTGGGCGTGAGCTCTGAAATAGCAGTTTTTCTCCAGAGAAGAGATGCAAGAGAAGGTTTGTTTGAGTGACACTGGAGACGATGTCAGAAGGGGTGGGGCTTCAGAGAGCGGTGTGTTTGGAATATGTATTCCAATGGCTATGTGCCACTGTTACTCCTGTTGTGAGGATCCTGCTAATAATTCTTGAATGGCTCCAAGTTAGCCTCGCATCCCTGAGTTCTTGAAGTAAAACCAGGGATTCTAGGAGAAGAGGCGCCTGGTTGGTGTTACCATGCTTCTCGACATAGTTGGGGTGGTAGAGGGGGAAACTCAACAAAGAATCCGGAATCCATGGAAACTTCGTCTCTGGCTCCTTCTTTTCCTTGACTAGTATGGGGGTACAAGATGGCCTGTCACAGCCTGCGTCACCACCCACCTGTCTTCTGTGTCAGGCTGAGTGTTTCACTTTCTCTCTTAAAAGAAACTGAAACTGGAGGAGAGGGGGAGGGATAAGTACACTCGACATTTGGATGTCTTCTGGCAGGTCACAGAAGCGGCATCTTCTGTAAGGTAAGGAGCTGTGGTGAAGGAGCTGTGCCTGCCGTGGGTGCTTCGGTTTTCAGAGTGTGGCCGGAGGTGTCGCGGAGGCCAGCACAGGACGTGCCCGTGTGGCGTTGGTCAAGTCGTGCTCCACCCCTCTCACCCTCCATCCGTCAGCACAGTGGGGTCGTGTGTGTTGTCTCACTGTGTGGAACTCAGGACAGCAATGCCATGTTGGAATACTTAGTGCTCCTTCATCTGTCCTTCGAAGGAGACTAGCTTTTCTTGAACTGGTGGGTCTGTGCTTACTGCTTACACTCTGAGTTTCTAGGCCTCGGATAGGAGTTGAGTGACTTTGTGTGATCGTGGCACGGAAAATGATCTAGGATGTTGTGTTGTATTTCCAGAACTGTATGGCTTTGACGTGCTCATAGATAATACTCTGAAGCCATGGTTGTTGGAAGTGAATCTCTCCCCTTCTTTGGCCTGGTAAGTCAGTTCTGTCATCGAAAAACAAGACAAACCTGCACATGACACTAAACCTATTTTGATTTTTCGGAGGGGGATATTATTTTTCTTGTCTTAAAGACTTTCTTTTTACACAGTGATGGTTAGTTAGAATTTTAAAAATTAGAGGTTTATGGTATATTATCAAATCCCTATGGGAGTCAGTTTCCCAGCCAGTTTGCAGTACATATTTGTCATGTATTTGTCTTCTTAAGAATCATTCTTATTTATTTTGACTTTTAACGTTTTTTTAAATGCTAAGATAAGACTGTGTCTATTATTTCCTCTTATTTGCATTACTAAACCACTTGAAACATGAATAACAAGTTACTTCATTACATTGGAAAGAGCAATAGTCTTGAAAAATATGCTGACAGATATCCCAAACTGCAAACAGTGTGAACAGAATGTACTACTCATCAGAGAAGATGAGTATGAAAATAATATCAACATGATTTCTTCATTATCCCATATATACTCATACCATCTCAGAGTCTCAGTCCTCTGATCTGCACTCGCCTCTGTAGCTCTGAAGTTATAACAGCCTGAGCAGACCTAAATTTAAAAAACAAAAACAAAAGCAACTACTTCTTCATCCAAGCCAAGTCCTTCAGCTTAGCATTGCTAGAGATGATTCTTGGGGAAGATGTAGACTTTCCCATTGAATCCATGCCTGCCCCTCCGCAGAACCTCCTGCTGCACTGAGACCCTGATGGACAGATTCAGCCTCTTTTGTTGTCACCCTCCCATCCCCCCAGCTTTGTAGACACTCTGGTAAGGTGACTGAAGTACTCACAGGTGGTGCACTGCCTGCCTTTGCTGGCGTGGACTTCCCTGGGGAGTCTGCCTGCACTATAGCGATCTAAAGCTGGGCCAAGGCCCCAGAGTGCTTGCTCTTTTTGCTCAGTTCTGTGGCCTGGTGTCCACCCAAGGTTAATGTCTAAAAAGTTGAACAATCTTAGATTTGCAAAAAATAAAATCTGTTATTTAGAAGGGAAGAAGTCTATTTTTCATTACCAGAGAAGACCCTGCTTACATCTGCAGCAACAGAATTTCTACTAGCTATGTGCTTTTCTAAACAGAAAACCCTAGAGGTTTCTGCCAGAGACCACCCAGCTGCTGAGCTTTTAAGGATGAGAGGTTGGCAGAATGCCAAGTCATCAACTGAAGACATGTTGACTACTTGGAGTGGGGATTTGGCTCCGCTCAGGTGTGCGGTGTGCAGCCGGGCAGTGCCTTCAGTTGTTAACACTGCACTTTGTCAAGTCCGCCGCCCTGTGAAGTCCGGGAGCCCATGGGAAACATCCCAGAGGAGCACGTGGGGCCAGCAGCAAGAGGAGTGTGGGTCATGGAGGAGCCCTGAAGCTCCAGCCTAGTCCTCTCCACAGGAAGGCCTCTTGGTTCTGGTCCACACTGTTTCAGTGTTCACACAGGCTCCTGCCGCCTCTGATGGTGACTCGTTGGTAGGGCTTGCTTGGATCTTTCTGCCCTATTTATAAGCCCGCAGTCCTAAAGAGAACGAGTTAGCACAGAAAATGAAGACTTCCCAAAAGTACCAGTGTGGGCAAATGGTCTTGTCTCGCGTGTGAGTGTAAGTCAACGACGAAGCACTGAGACATTGGAATGAAGGGCCCTCATAAAAGTATGAGCACACTGACAGCCCGAGCCTCGGAACCCCACAGTGAGAGTGAAGCAATAGCCCTGGCCTGCTCAGCACTTGAATTGCACAAGATCTGGAGAAAACGATTCCGTGTCAGGGAATCAATGCGGTGGTGCTGGGCCTGCCTTACGTGACGGAGGATGAGCGTAGCACAGGCTTGTGCTCTGTTATCTTCCACCGAGACTCCTCCCCCCTTCCCTGTGGATTCGATGGGCTGCTTCTCTGATGTTGGGAACCTTTGCTGTACTGGGACCCATGATGAGGAAGCTCTCTCTTACCCTACAAAGTGATGAGTTGCCCCTTTCTCTCTCCCTTCTCTTAGTGATGCACCTCTGGACCTCAAAATTAAAGCCAGTATGATCTCAGATATGTTCACTGTTGTAGGTAAGTAGCAGTGTGTTCTGAACTGGACTCAAAAAAATTAACCAGAGCTTCCATTTGCCAGGCTCCGTAGGTGTTGCCAACTGGCAGTTCCTAAGCCATGCTGAATGTTTTGTACTAAAAAATTATATTTTCAGGGAAGTGTTTATATGTTTCTACTCCCCCTGGCTCCATCCTGTCCCGAGGCTGAACCACAACTAAGGCTGAGACCTGGGGCATGGGAATTATGAGCTGAGGCAGAGAATTAAGCAGAGATCTGCAGAGAGTATATTTTTCTCTGAGCTGGGAAAGTGAAACCCACCGAAGAAGCTCTGTTACAAAAGAGACCGGCTGTATTTCTCCTAGACAGTCTCTGCTGGCTTCAACATGATCCCTTCTGCAGTATTATAGCCAAAGCAGCCTGAGGAAGAAATCCCGTTTTAAGTAGATAAGCCAGAACTTTGAAATGGAGATGGGCAGTCAGGTGGGTATGACGTGGATTTATTATTGGGTTTTTAAATTTCCCTGAAGAGACACAGTGAAATCCATTTGATGTGAACTAGAACTTGTACCAGCAGATGCTCTAAAACTTAGCGACTCTCTTCTTTATGTATTTATTTTTAAATGTATTTATTTTACATCCTGAACGCAGTTTCCTCCATCCTCTCCTCCCGGCCCCTCCCCTCCACCTCCCCTCTGCCCACCTACCTCAACCCCCATCCACTCTTACTCTGTTTCTGTTCAGAGAAGGGCAGGCCTCCCAAGGATATCACCAAAACATGGCATATCCAGTTGCAGTAAGACTGGGCACCTCCTCTTGTATTTAGGCTAGTTAAGGCAACCCAGTATGGAGGAATAGGGTCCCAAAAGCCAGCAAGAGTCAGAGACATCCCCTGCTCCCACTGTTAGGAGTCCCACAAGAAGACCAAGCTACACAACTGTCTTATATATGCAGAGGGTCTAGGTCAGTCCCATGCAGGCTCCCTGGCTGTTGGTTCAGACTCTGTGAGCTCCTATGACCCCAGGTTAGTTGGTTCTGTGCGTTTTCTTGTGGTGTCCTTGACCTCTCTGGCTCCTACAATCCTTCCTCCTCCTCTTCAGCAGGATTCCCCGAGCTTGGGCTAATGTTTGGCTCTGAGTCTCTTCATCTGTTTCTGTCAATTGCTGGATGCAGCCTCCCTGATGACAACTGGGCTAGGCACCAATCTATGAGTATAGCAGAATGTCATCAGGCATCTTTACATTGACATTTTTCTCCTCCAGTTGTGTTTGGGTCTGTCCTAGGTGTCTGCACTATCCAGGCCCTGGGTCCTGGTGCTACAGGCAGTGCCAGGATGGGCTTATTCTCATGGCATGGGTTGGCTGTCCTTACTCCAGCACATCCCATAGATAGACAGACTGTGAGTGGGAGGTTATGTGGCTGGGCTGGTGTCCCAATCCCTCCACTGCAAGCCTCTGGTCACAGGAGATGGACAGTTCAGGCTATATCCACTATTGCTAGGAGTCTTAGCTGGGGTCATCCTTGTAGATTCCTGGGAGTTTCCCTTGCTCCGGGTTTCTGTCTGACCCCCGAAATGTTCTCCCCACCCCTTCCACCTGATCCCTCATGTTCCTATCCCCAACCACCCCCAGTCCACCCACAAAATTGCTTACTTCCCCTTCTCAGGGAGCCCCCTTGAGCTCTCCTGGTTACCTAGCCTCTCTGGGCCTGTGGATTGTAGCATCTTCTTTTTGGTTGAGAATCTAGTTCTTTTAGGAAGAAAGTGAAACTAGTGGAAATTGTTTCTTTTTTTGTTAGAAAAATTGTGAAGAGAAAAAATCTATTTTTACAGTGATGCATATAATTTACCAATAATATAAAAAACATATAATTTATGATTTAGGCTAAAATGTCTGTTTCCCTTCTTGAGAATCATAACCAAGGATAATTACTTTACAGTTGAATATTAAAATAATTAATTAGAGCCAGGTGGTGGTGGTGCACACCTTTAATTCCAGCACTTGGGAGGCAGAGGCAGGGGAACCTCTGAGTTTGAGGCCAGCCTGGTCTACAGAGTAAGTTTCAGGACAGCCAAGGCTATACAGAGAAGCCTTGTTTCAAAAAAAAAAACAAAATAATAATAATATAGAAAAGCAGATATAACAAAACATTTTTAAGCTGTAGATAATCATAAAGCCCATTGCAGATATTAAAAGTAGGCCGTCTTCTGTCTTCCCAGTAGGTTGTAACAGGACATGACAACATGCTTGCTATTGGATTCTTCTGGTGAAACCTTTTCCCCCAGTTATCATCCAGAAAGCTACTTTTAAAAAAATCAACAAACAATCTTTTCTGTGTGTTTCATAAAGATGACGTGTTCATTTGTGTGAGACTTATCAAAGCCATGTCTCTGTCAGTCGGGATTATAATTAGCTCCTCAGGCTGCTTCCCTCTTTAGGCTGAGTTTAAAGGTACTTGAACCAGACTGATTTCTTAGAAAAGTACGGCTCTTAATACTGCTCATTCCCCATCCAGGGTTTGTGTGCCAAGATCCCGCGCAGCGGGCATCCAACAGGTCAATTTACCCCACCTTTGAGTCTTCCCGAAGGAACCCTTTTCAGAAACCCCAGGTAAGCCAGGTGAGGAGGGTGAAGCCCAGAGAAGGCTTGCTGGGGAGTGGCAGCCGCTGAGATGGGGGCGCTGGAGCACTGTGATTGGGAGGTTGCTTAGGGCAGGAGGATTTGGGGATGTGCTCAGCAGTGGCTGGTCTCCAGTGCATTCACCTGCTTCCCAGCAAACTTACTCTTTGTTTTTGTTCTGCCTTTTCTCTTTTTGCTACCTTTCCTTCTCTCTTCCAAACTTGCCGTTTCTCCCCTCAGACCGACATGCTCTGAAACAAAGCAGAGTGGGGCCTGCTCACTCTTAGGCATGACTAGGCTTTTTCTAATCTTCAGACCAGTCTTGTAAAGCAGATGCTCCATGGAAACACTGTGTCCTCTGTCCTCTTTGAAGGGACCCTCAGTGGTCATGAACTCTGATCAAAGCTAAAATAATATCCAAAGAGGCTGCTGAGTCAGAAGCATTGTTTGGTCAAATGCTGCTCCCGTCTGTGCACTCTGGTTTGGGCCTGCTCATTCCGTCGCGTCCTCAGTCTGCATGCTTGAGTACTTTCCCTTAGTGTGTCTTCTTATTGAGACTCTGCCTAGCTCCTCTCCGCCCATCTGGGGTGATTCCGGGCCTACTAAAGCTTTGGAGCTATTTTTGCAATCCATCCTATCTTTAGGGACCTTTAGTGTCTGTCCTTAAAGATAGGATAAGGACCCCACAATCCCTTCTTTTTCATTGTGGTGTTTTGAATTCATTGATGGTGGCTGGTAAACTGTCCCCTGCTCCTCCACTACACATAAGCGCTATTAGCAGCTTCTCCTTTCTCCCTCTCTCCTTCCCCCTCCTCTCTCTTCCATCACTCTTCTTCCTCCACTCCACCCGTCCATTCTTCCCTCCAGCCTTCTTTCTTCCATTCTTCCTCTTCCTCCATCTGCTCAGGGGTCTCATTGAGAGTGGTGCTGTGTCAGCTGTCTTCACATTTGACAGGGTTTTCACAGTCATGTGCTCCTCAGGCTTGCAGGCAGGGAATGTGCAGAAGGACAGTAGGCAGCTACAACACAGTGATGTGCCAGGCCAACTGAAGAGGGAGGGGAGCCCTCCATCAAAGGGGGGCCGACTGATGAGTGTGCTCTCGCCGATCACTGTCATGCTCCAGTGGCCAACGGGGCTGAGAGCCTCCTGTTGTCAAGAGAAATCAGGAATGATTTGTTTTTATTTTGTTTGTTTGTTTTTAATGTTGACAGTTAGCTCATTCAGAACCAAACTAGAGCACTGCAGGCCAAGTCTAACATGTCTGAGCTGGAGTGGGTCAAGGGCTGCCTGACTGTGAGCACTGCTCTGGGATGATTCCCTGGGGAGTGGTGTGCTGTGGAACATGGTGTACTGTACTGTAAGAGGTATTGTCTCAGATTAGAGATGCAACCAGACTTCAGAGTCCTACTTGCTCATGAGCATCACCACAGATCAAAGGGATTTCTGTAAATTTAATAAGAAAAGGTAGAGAATTATTAACGTAGGTATAGTGGGAAAACCTAGGTAGTCACATACCTGTGCTAATTGTTCCCTGCAAGCATCCCTAGGAGAGCTGCACACATCCCTAGGAGAGCTGTGAATGTTTCTTACAGTTTTGATACCATTTCTGCCAGGCTTTTCTTCTAGGAATACCAGTCTTGAAAAGTGGATCCTGTTTCTTAACTTGCTGGTGAGCTTTTATTGGCAATTCTTTGCAAATCATCAGGAATCTTCCCAATATTTGTTCTGCTTACTGGTGGGCAGTGGCATGATGCCATCCAAAAGCAGCCTCGGGGATAGACACACAAAGGCCAATAGAGGAGCTCTGGGGACTGCATGAAGCAGGTTTGCCAGTTAGGCTGGTACACCCAGGGTCTTCGGTATCTAACAGTAGTGAGAAGTCGAAGTTGGAACACAAAGAATAGCAAGACAGCAGTACTATAGATAAATACTCGCACTTTTCAACCAAGGGCAGGGCTCTTGCATGTGGTCTGTGCTTTCTAATGTCTTAGATACGGGAAATGGAGAGCCATAGGCCCATTAGGAAAAGGTAAGGCTGTATTCCATTTTTTGTCTCTTATAGCATCCCGTATCTGCATAGGTACAGTCATCAAAAATCACACAGGTAAGTTCTGGGTCATTTGGAGACTTGACTCACTTTTAATCCCCGTTTCTGAAATAGAAAGCCTTTTAGCTTTGGCCTTCCATGGGAGATTTTATATTATCTTATGTACCTACTCTTTGTATAATTTGGAAACACAAAATAGAGTATGTGGAGAGACATGTACCAGTATCATGGTTATAGACCATGAGGACAGAGGCTGTGGTAGCTCAGAGCCTTCAGTTCCCAAGGGGGAATATGCTGTGGTAAAGGCAGTTGGATTGAAATGATGAACAGAGCTTATCCATCCTTTTGCCTAAAATATTCTGGAAAGAAAATATTAGAATTCACCCCGGAACTGTCTCCGGTTCAATTATCTTAGGAAGCAGAAGCAGACTGCTCCAACAGCCGGTGTCAGCACCCTTTTGACATTGACTGTGGGCTCATTTGCATTTTTTCACAGAAGGTACTTAATATGGGTAGCGATTTGTAACTGAATTTAGAAACCTGTGGGAATTAGATGCAACCTGTAAAATAAGACACATGTTTTTCTGACACTATCAGCCTTCGCTCCTTTACTGTCGCTATAAGCAGTTTTTGAAGTTGGCTGCCATGTTCTAGGGTGTTGCTCAGTGTGGGGCTTTGGCCCGTTTCTGCAGTGGGTCAGGTCGCTCAGAGGCTCAGGTTGTCCCCGCTGGGCTGAGGAAGCTCTGCCACAGTTATCCTAACAGCTGTCTGCTCTGGAAGCCTGAACGTCAGCTTCCTGAACCCCTGCTTCTAATAAAGTGGTTTATATGGCAAAGAAAAGTTCTCCGGGTGTCTAGTGTCATGTTTGGCAACTGCTGCATATGGTTCTATAATGTGTGTTTGGTGACACGATCATAGAATTCAAAACTCTGCAGAATGTAATGCTTTATATTTAGTAAGTATCTAAATATTATTTGCTGTCCATAGCAAATCCCAAGACCAAATAACCAACCTAGACACTAATTGGCCGTTTAAAATTTATCTGGGCACTTGATGGTGTACGTACCCTTCATCTCCCAGAGCTAGTGGCCTCTCAGGTAGTGGAGGCTTGTTTCTACAGTGGCCAGTCAGCCCATTGGCATATGTAATTTATTATATTACCATCAGAGAGTGCAGGGGAGGGACTTGTAAGTTAAAACTACAGGATGGCTGTTTTTCCTTAAGGTTTTTTAAAAAAATGTTTAGGTAGTAGGAAGAACCTGGGGCCTTTCGCATGCCAGGCAAGCATGGAGGACCACTGGGCTGTGTCCCAGTCCTTCCTTGATTTTGATAGCTGTGATGGTTTTACAGAACACTGACTCCTTTTTATCTCTTCGCTTTTGGTCTCCTAGTGTGCTGTGGCACTCCCAAACATTGATTTTTCTCTCCTCCTAACCTTCTTCTCTCTTCCCTCTATTTTTTCTCACTTATCTGTAATTCAAGTCATAGCTTCCTTTATCCTACCTCAAACTACCTAGCCTGGATCCCTGCCTGTCATTCCTTACCTCCTAGTGTTTTGTGGAGACACAGACAGGATCCAGGGCTCGAGTGGGATGTGGGTAAGAAAGGCGCTGTGCATGCACACAGCAGTGTAAGGAGGTAGCTCTTGAAAGCGATTGTAGAGAAATTTAACTGTTAGGGTGCTAATTCATTGTTTGCATGAGTGCTGTTAAGTTTGTGCTGGGGAGAAAAATCTGTCCATCAGTATCTCAGCCTGGAGGACCCAAGGATATTGGAAAGCATGTTACAAAGAAGCAGAGTTGGAAATGATCGTTAGGTGTTCTTTAGTACTGGCTAGTCCTATGTTCCCAGACATATAGTGCTGCATCCCCGAAAACTGTTGTAGGAATCTCGCCCTCAGCACTTTAGGAACCTAAGATGGGTTTAGTTCATCAGTCTGTTTTAGATATCTGACGAAAGTCTTCATTCGCATGCAGTCATTTGAGTAACATGTCTTATTCCCTCATTATATTATTTGAGATGACTTTAAAGTATCCTTAACAGCAAGATGTGATGACACATACCCATAGTGTCAGTACTTGGAAGGCCGAGGCAGGAGGATCACTAGTTTAAGGCTAGCCTGAGATCCTCTCTCAAAGAAATCAAGGGCTGGGGATATACCTCAGTAGTCGAGAAGTTGCTAGCACACAGAGGCCCAGGGTTCCATCTGCTAACTCCCCCAACATTAAAACAGATAATAGAGTACCCTTCGGATCAGACAGGAGGGCTTCTTGATTTTGGAAGACTCATTGCCAGTAGCTTTACGTGGCTTTCTGATCAGAGCTGTGCTTGCACAGGGGAACTAGCTGAGCTCGTTTGCAGTGTGGGATGACAAAAGTCCTCAAGCTTTTCCTTTCCTATTTCAGTTCTTCTTTACTAGTCATCATCACACTTTAGAGACTCACACTCTCCTTTGTGCAGGTCAGTTCCAGTATATGTTCCCTTTATCCCTAGAGACTGAAGGGAATTAAAATTATCCCAGGATGGTTACTCACTTGTAAAACAAATATTTATTGATTTACTTCTCTAGATAGTGAAGATACCACAGTAAGAGCTTAGATAAATAAATGCTGATTTCGTAATCTTTCATCATATAGGTAGCTTGTCATGGAGTTTTGCCCATGATAAAATCTAGTTTTTATAACTCCTATGTTTAGTTTGCAAGCAATTAGTTTCAAAGGGAAAAACCATTCTTGGTTTGTGTACTATTTATAACTTGTCACTTGGTGACTTAGCAGAAAGTTTATTTCTTGTTTATTTTAGACACTGGGATGTTTAAAAACAAGATCCCAGGTGGGGCAGGGGTTTCACATGCCTTTAATCCCAGCCCTCGGTAGGCAAAGATGGGTATTTCTGTGAGTTCAAAGTCAGCCTGGTCTACAGATGGAGTTCCAGGACAACCAGGACTACATCACAAATTTTGTCTTGAAAAAAAAAAGGGGGGAACAAAACAAAAAAAGACCAAGATTCCAGCAACTTCTGAGGGCTTGCTTTGCAAGCAGCTGACATTTCATTGTCCACTCAAAGCACGTCTGTTTGCACACACAGGGAGAGCACAGGAGCGTGAGTGAGGTCTCTGGCACTAACGCTATTAGACTAAGAAGGCACCACAAATAGGATCTTATCTAACTCTAATTGCCCCTGAAAGGCCCCCATTTCCAAATACCATCAGTTGGGGGGTAGGTCCTCATCGTGAACTTTGGGGACCCACAAACAACCATGGCTGGTCCAAGCATGAAGACAGTACTAGCTGCTCACAGTTGACCTGCTTCTCCTTGATGCAGGTTTCTTCCAGGCATCTAGGAAGGTAATTCATGCCTATAGTTGTTTGATTACTTCTCCCTTTTTTCCCTCATTGACATTTTTGTTTGTCATATTTCATCAGTCATTTCATCAGTTTCAATAGTAGTGTGTTTTCACGCTTGAGGCTCCTCTGCTTGTGTGAGATCAAAATCACTGACAGCGTGGTCCTCAGACTCCTGCTCACGCTGTGGAAACAGATGGAAGCCAGATCATCTGTGGGTCTGTTATGGCCATGGCCTCAGGACTGCCTCCTTGGAACACAGGGCAGTCAACCTTCATCCAGTCCTGATGTTGAGCAGCCACAGTGCTCTCTGAGTAGCAGCGTTTTCATAAGAGCCCTGCTTTAAATTTACTGATGATTCTGCTTTCAGGATTTTCCTTTCAGTTTCTAGAACATCCCAGAGCACCCAGCTTGAAAGCAAAAGCGTAGTCCTTGGTTTCTTGTCTCAGGTCAAACAACTCTCCCCGCCCAGTGCTAAAGAGAACATTATTTGCTAGAATAAATACACATTCTCATCTCTGTGGAGCTATTTTGTTTTTTGTTTTTCCCCTGTCCCCAAAATATTGGCTATACCTTCAAACCAACACTAAGTCTGCACGTTGAGGAGACACCGGCATTGCTCACCGTTTCCTGCTTGTTTCCGGTCTTTAGCAGATTTCTACCATTTCTCTTCTTGCCTCAGAAGTTTTTTTCTGTTTCCTGGGGTTTGGGGCTAAGTGATTAATTCTAGAAATTGGGCTGTAGATTTGAGCTTCTGCAGGTCTGAAAGATACTGCTGTTGGGTGGGGATCGAGGGGAAGAGGATGGCGCTCGCTCCCTTCAACCTTGCCTGATCTTCTTCCTCTTAGCGCGCCCGTCCACTCTCGGCCAGCGACGCAGAAATGAAAAACCTGGTGGCCTCCGCCCGGGAGAAGGTCCCGGGGAAGTTAGGCGGCTCTGTGCTTGGCCTGTCAATGGAAGAGGTAAAGATTATTTCATTTCAAGCCTTTGTGGGTTAACAAGGGCTCAGTGCAAATCAGTGAGTGATTCGTAATACTTAGGACACACTTTTCTCCTTTCTCCAAAAGGAGAAAGAGTCTAGATAGGAGAAATTTCTCCTCAGGAAACATCCTGTGTGTCATTGATTCTTCCATACGTTTGTGTCATTTTCTGCATTTGTAGCTCTGCCTTTGCCTTATAACTTCAGGTTTCCAAGTAGGCACTCTTTTATCTTTCTGTTCTTTCTTCCTCCACCTAGATCAAAGTTTTGCGAAGGGTAAAGGAAGAGAATGACCGGAGAGGAGGATTTATCCGCATATTTCCTACATCCGAGACATGGGAAATATATGGGTGAGGTGACTGCCTTTTTTTTTTCTAAAGTTATACCTAATTCTAGTCTGTAGAATTAGCTTGATAGTGACTCATTGTTATCACTTCTAATGTACTGCCTTTCTTACCTTATTTAAAATAATAATTAATCCACAAACCAAGCACGATGATACATGCTTATAATGTCCGGATTCAGGAGGTAGAGGCAGGAGGTTCAAAGTCACCCTCTGCTGCACAGGGAATTCAAGGCCTCCCTGGGCTCCATGAGACCCAAACTTCAAAGAGAGGGGGGAAAAGGCAAACCACAAGTATTCATAAATCCAAGAACATGGCCATCAATGGTAATTAGCCTATGTTGAAGCCCTCTCCCTGTTTTTTAAGATTCGTTTTTATTATTTTTGATTACATGTGTACATGTACATGTGGCTGTGTGCACATGACTACAAATGGTCTCATGAGCCAGAGACATTGGATTCCCAGGAGCTGGTGTTACAGACACTTGTGAATTGCCTGCCTGATGTGGGCACTGGAACTGGACCCAGGTCTCTGGAATAGCAGCAGCAAGTGCTCTTAACCTCTGAGCCATCTCCAGCCCACCCTCGCCATTTTCCCCGTCTCCCTCCTAACCATTCCCTTATTCTTAATTTTATGTTTTTTGTCATCTTGATTTGAAAACTTATTTGTCCTCACTGTATGTGCCTAAATAATACATTGTTTATTTCTGATAAGTACTCAGTTCTAGTTTCCAGACACTAGATACAATGACTCCATTCCAAGTGTGCATTTTGATGGTGGTGTTTGGCAAATTAAACAGTTTAACTACTCCACATCCATTACATAGAAAACTCCATAAGTCCTGTGTGGACCGCGACAGTCACCCCCCCCCCCAGAGTGGCCTTCTTTCTGTCACTGGGTTTTCCAGGAGCATTTAGACATGCGGAGTCATATAGAATATAATTGCTACATTTGGCTCCTTTTTTTTTAATACAGAATTTTTGAGGTTCATGCCTGTTGTCATATGAAGCAATAATCCATTCTTTATTCCTGTGTACTGTTGGATTGTGTCACTCTATCAGTTTCGTTATTCCTGTGTACTGTTGGATTGTGTCACTCTATCAGTTTCTTTATTCCTGTGTACTGTTGGATTGTGTCACTCTGTCACAGTCTTTATTCCTGTGTACTGTTGGATTGTGTCACTCTGTCAGTTTCTTTATTCCTGTGTACTGTTGGATTGTGTCACTCTGTCACAGTCTTTATTCCTGTGTACTGTTGGATTGTGTTACTCTGTCACAGTCTTTATTCCTGAGTACTGTTTGACTGTGTCACTCTATCACAGTCTTTATTCCTGCATACTGTTTGGTTGTGTTACTCTACCACAGTTAAACTATTCTCCTGCCTTGGACCAGGTGTGTCCATTATGTGGCTGTTGTGAAGAAAAGCCCTGTGAGTGTCCATGGGCGGTGCCTTGTGTGCCCTTAAAATCCTTTCTCCTGGGTACATAGCTAGAGTAGAATTGGACGAGTCACTGAGCAGTGCAGATACACTTTTACACTTCACACAAGAGGCTGAGAAACTCCAGTTGGTCCCTTTCTTGCTGTCACCTGGTGTCACTGTGCTGTGTCAACCCAGCAAACTAGGCCTCTCTGGGCTTGAATGATTTGCTGTGAGGGCGGCAGCACTGAGCACATCATCTGCAGTTGGCACGTCTCTTTTTGTTACTTTGTCACAAAAGGCTGTGTTTGCTACAGGTCCTTTCTTGGGTATGTATGTGTGTGTACATGTGTATATGCATGTATGCATGTATCTGTATAGTATTTCCTCCACGTCTGTGACTGGTTTGCTCATTTTATAAGAATGGTTTTTGCTACAGTTTAACTACTTTGTATTTCTTTGCTAAGAAATATTTGCCACTTTCTGTGGGGCAAAGCCTTTTCCTCTTCTGTTTCCAGTAGGAAGTTTTGCTAATTTAGCCTTTATGTGAGGTCTGTAATATGTTTTGAACTAAGTATTGAGTATATGAATTCCAGACTAGGCTCCTCTTTAGTGACATCCCACACATTTTGATTGTTATGCTTTGCTTTTATCTGTTTCAAATATTTTCTCATTTCCCTGTTCACTTTCTTTTTGGGTTATTTAGAAGTATGGTTTTGTTTTGTTTTGTTTTTTTTGTCGTTGTTGTTTTTAAGTATTTGGGTTTTTCCACAAATCTTTTAGTAACTGATTTTTCAGTTTACTTCTATTGAGGTCAGAGAATATAATTTGTAAAACTTGAATCTTAAAATTTTCTGAGAGTTCTTAGGTGGCTAATGGTGGCAGATATAAAGTGTATGTTGAAAGGGTGTCTGCCCTGTGGCTGGATGGGCTGCCTCACAAAGGTGGGTCAGGCCACAGGATTGGTGCTCTTATTCTCTTTTTCTGCATCCTTGCTAGCTTGTTTAATCTTTTGTCTTTGTTTTTCTTGTTGCACTTGGGATATAGCACTCAGGGCCATCTATGCATCCTTGGGATGAGTCTTACGTGCTCAAATCTTTTTAGTTTTTTAAATGTGCTTTGAGTTCAGTGTGTTAAGGATTTTTGCATTTCCTTCCCTCCCTCCCTCCCTCCCTCCCTCCCTCCCTCCCTCCCTCCCACCTACCCACATGTGGATATCTGCATGCAAAGGCCAGAGACTAATACCAGGTGTCTTTCTTGATCGCTCTTCATCTTATTTTTTCTGTATATTATAGGGAGGGGCAGTGGGTGTGTGTGTGTGCCACAGCTTGTGTGGACGTTAAAGGTGACTTGCAGGAATTGATCCTCTCCTTCTCCCATGCGGGTGCCAGGGAGAGACCACAGGTCCATCAGACTTGTACCTTAACGCGCTGAGCCATCTCTCTGTCCTGTGTGTTTGTATTTGAGACAGGGTCTGTCATTGATGGAGCTCTTCAGTTTGGCCAGGCTGCCTGGACTCTGGGTGTCTGCTTTCACACACTCAACGCTGATGTCACAGCTATGCACCACTGCCCCAACATTTTTACATGGTTCTGGGGAGCCATACTCAGGTCCTCATGTTATCCAACAGGCACTTTACCAACTAAGCCCCCAGGATTATTTTTTATAGTTGTTTTACCTATTTGACTGCAGTGTGCCATGGACATTTATTTTTGTCTTTTAAATCAATTTTCAATTTTCTTTTTTTTTTTAGGTCAATTTTCATTTGTCTCTAGCATCCTAACTTCTAATAATTCTAGTGAACATATTATTTCCAGTATTGACTTTTTTTGTTATAGAATTCCTGTTTGTATTTTTTTCTATGTCTTGTTTCCCTCTTTTTCATTTCTTTTTTATTTTCTTTTTTGGTTTTTCGAGACAGGGTTTCTCTGTGTAGCTTTGCGCCTTTCCTGGAACTCACTTGGTAGGCCAGGCTGGCCTCGAACTCACAGAGATCCGCCTGCCTCTGCCTCCCGAGTGCTGGGATTAAAGGCGTGCACCACCACCGCCCGGCTCTTTTTCATTTCTTTAGACCTTTGTGCATACATTGTAATACTTTTTAGTAAATATCTATTTTGTTTGTTTGTTTGGTTTTGGTTTTTTTAAGACAGGGTTCATGGCTGTCCTGGAACTTGCTCTGCAGACCAGGCTGACCTCAAACTCAGAGATCTACCTGCCTCTGCCTCTGCCTCCTTGTTTTCGTTTGTTTGATTGTTTTAATTCCTATCTGTCATTTCTGAGTCTATTGATTGGCATTCCTTTAGTTTATGGTCGTGGTTCTCAACCTTTCTAATGCTGCCACCTTTTAATACAGCTCCTCATGTTGTGGTGACCCCAACCATAAAATTATTTTGTTGCTCCTTCATAACTCTAATTTTGCTACTGTTTTGAATTTTAATATAAATATCTGATATGCAGGATATCTGATATGCAACTCTTGTGCAAAGGTCATTTGACCTCCCAAAGGGATCACAATCCATATGTTGAGAACCACTGGTTTATGGGATACCTTCTTAATATGTATAGTAAATTTTGATCAGTTGCTATGCATTTTAAATGCTATATCTTCAGTGTTTGGATTCCTTGCCCACTTTAAATCCTGTTAGTTTTTTGTTCAGGCACTTGAGTTACTTCTAGATCAGCACAATCTTTTCAGGTTGCCTTTGAACATTGTTATAGCAAAGTTAGGGTTCCTTTAATATAAGCCCAGCATATATCTACCTCAAAAGACACTTTTGGGGTGTCTGTGAAGCGACCCAGCTTTCAAGAAGATTCCTGTGTTCTGGCAGCTGGAACTCAATTTTCAGCCCCCAGTGAACTGTGGAAATATTTGAGTTACATTTAATCTTGGTTGGTCTTTATTCTGACCATTGCCTTTAGGTTAGCCCAGAAGACCATTACCTTCTGCCTGAGCACCCCAAAATTCAAGGGACCTCTCATCATTATTTTGGGAATTTTTTTCTCATGTTTAGTCTGCTCCTCTTTAGTACCTTGCCCTGAAAATTCTAGATGCTTTTTATAGCTTCGATTAGTCTTTTTGTCTTAGAGACTGTGGGACTCTACTTGAATCCTCCCTTTTATGAATCTCCTGAAATCGCCTGTAGGAAGAAAGGCAGAGAAGTTGTAAGATTTAATTCTGTTACTTCTCACTAATAAGATTCAGCTCATACCACTGTTTGTTTAAT
Source organism: Peromyscus maniculatus bairdii (assembly GCF_049852395.1). Taxonomy (NCBI): domain Eukaryota; kingdom Metazoa; phylum Chordata; class Mammalia; order Rodentia; family Cricetidae; genus Peromyscus; species Peromyscus maniculatus. The sequence goes on from NC_134865.1 coordinate 58,386,314, forward strand.
GTCTGAAAACAGTTGTTCCTCCATCTTGTTACACTTCTCTGACTTTTGTGCTGGAGAGCAAGGCCTGTAGCAGTTACCCTTTCGTGTACAAAAGCAGATTTGTCTGTTTCACTGCTTTTCCAGACAGAAAGTGCCTGTTCCATGTAATCTTGCTCCTTCCATTAAGCACATCACCAAGATTCATGTGGCTGCAGCTCATTCCCTTTGAATACCTTCCCCCCTTTAAACTGTGTGTTGAAACCGCTATTAATTTCACATTCTTCTGTTGATGGACATTTGACTTCTTTCTGGTCTGTAACTGTCAGAGAGAGCTATGCTGTTGGCATTCTTGAGTGTGTCTTCTGGGTGTGTATCTAGCAATGAATTGCATCAGGCAGCTTTTCTGGAAGAAGTGTTCTCGGTGACAGCATGTGACATGTCTCTCAGGAGGAACAGAGCAAGTCAGACCAGGAGACCTGCACGACTCAGAGTGCTCCTGTCAAGGAAGGCTGTGGACCTCAGGGTGGACCTGAGCAGCCATGATGCTGGAAAGGTTTCTGTTTAGAGGCTCAGGGTCCAGGGGCGATGTGGGATGAGAAAACTCCTAGGAGACGCGTCTGGCTGGAGTTGCAGAATCACACTCAGCAGCTGTGTGAAGAAGGTGTGAATGGGTTAGTGACACAGGTCATCCAGTTTCTGGAAGTTTGCAAGAAGAAATGCACGCCCCCACGGTAAACAGAATGGGAGCACTGGGCGCCCCCACTTTGGGGACAGGTGGACTCCCCTTTATGCAACTCTTCCCAGTTTCTCTGTTGTCCTCGTCTGTGCATATGATTTCTTGGTTGGTTTTCTTTTTACCTTTCAGTGTGACATTTTGATTGTAGTGTATCACTTCTTACTAATCTAAAAAAATGTTGTCTTCTGTTTTCTATGTTAAATCCTCTCTTGATTCTTTGTTTTATTCTGTTTATTCTTACTCTGTATGGTTCTCATTTACCTTAACACCCATCTCCCATCCTGGCACTTTAGGAATAGTATATAAACAGTCTATCAATTTGGTGCTTGATTTGTGGTTTTATTTCTACCGTTCCCTCTTGAACTAAATTTAAGGAATAATTTGGCTTCTCTCTTTGTCCTTTAGGTCCTACCTTGAACACAAAACCTCCATGAACTATATGCTGGCCACGCGCCTGTTCCAGGACAGGTAGGAGTTTGCTCAGCTAAGTGTTCAGAACGAGAGCACACGTTTAAGAGAAAACATGTCTAAAGAAAGGTAGCAGCTTTACCCAAGTCTTCATACAGGGCCTGGGGTAGAAAAGGCCTTTCAGAAAACCCAGTATATAGCTCATTTTCCAGCATGTGTTAACAGCTCTCAGCATTTTGTAATATTTGTAAAAGCCAAAAATTAAGTCATAAAAGTCCTCTGAGCAATCTTACCAGATGCCGCATTTCCCTTCTTTTTTTTTTAAAGAAGATCCTTACTCAGCACCTTTTGCATGCTTCCCTCCCCTCCCCTCCCCTCCCCTCCCCTCCCCTCCCCTCCCTCCCTCCCTCCCTCCCTCCCTCCCTCCCTCCCTCCCTCCCTCCCTCCCTTCCTTCCTTCCTTCCTTCCTTCCCCCCTCCCTCCTCCTTTTCTGTAGAAAGGGTTTATTTTGACTCACAGTTTGAGAGGCCAGTTCAGCGTGTCAGCAAAGCCACGGAGGCAGGAGGATGGTGCAGCTGGTCACACTGCATCTGCAGTCAGGAAACAGTAAGGAATTCCCTAGGCACAGTTTTAAATGGTAAAATCACCGGGTTTTCAAGAACAAAAGAGTCACTGGCTCCCAAGACGAGGCGGGTCCATCAATGGCAGAGTCCACGCAGGCGCAGATGGCAGCTGGTAATGCAGTGCCAGGAGAGTTGGGAGCCGGTGTTAGCAGGGCCTGGAATTCCCACGGCACAGCTACCAGGGGCCGCTTCACCTGGGGACACTTGTAGCCCATGCGCTATAACCACATTGTACATTGGTCATTAATTGATTGTTTTAATGAAGCACCTTAGTTGTTTGAAGAAATTCTCTTTTTTTTTTTTTAAGGATATGTCTTGTTTTCTGAGGAAGTCTTAAAATAGATACCCAGATTTCAGCCTTTTCTTGCAGTTTCTTATTATTATAGGAAATTGGATTTGCACTTTGCAAATCTGTGTAATTGTGGTAAGTAGTGTTGAATAACCACACACATCGCTCTTGACGACACTTGGGTTTGCATGGGAGACAGCCCCAGACCTTTCATACAAACTGGAGTTTGGACTAAGAACTTTGCCAAGGTTTCCTTGTCTGTGCAGGTCAGACCCTTCAGCAGGTCACGTGTCCTACTGTGTCAATTGTCTGTATTCTGGCTTTGCATCCCACAGCCCAATCATAAGTCTTTAATGGGAATAGTCTCCTTTCTCCTCCTTCTGATTTCTCTGTAGAATTCTACTGATACATTTTAGCTATATTCTCTCTTTCTTTTTTTATTCTTTTCATCTCATATCTTAGCTTTATATCCCTGGAGTTTGTGGTTTCTTTGAGATGGGCTCACGTTAGAGCACACGTAGGCCTGGACCTTCTTCACTTGGACTCACGGAGAGCCTGCCTCAACCTCCTCCCTGCTGGCGTTGAGACGTGAGCCACCATGCCCAGCTTCTTGAGGGCTCCTTCAGTTTGATCTTCTAAAACTCTAAAATAGTCTCTAGCTCTGTTTTGTGTATCATTTGCTGCGATCACAGGCAGGAGTTACTACATTTATTTTCCTATTGGGGAAAGTACAACTTTTATATCCAGGAACTATTTGTACTTTTGACTAGCTTTCATGGTTCATGGATATATGTCTTCTCAAATCTTTTTGTCTTGAAATCTTTTCAGCTTTTTACATTATATAACTTCTCCATACTCATTCTTTCCACCTAGAGAACTATTTTTTACTATCAAGCAAAAAACTATGAACTAAAAAAATTATTTTTTACTGTCAAGTATCTGCATATATTTGGTGGCTTTGATTGTCCAGTCGTATTTAGAAGTAATTCATGAGTTGCTTAAAATAGGCATTTGCACAGGTTTCCTTCCAAGATCTACTATTCTGTTTCTGTACTGACATGGACTCCATGCTTGATGCTGGATCTTTCCATACTCGGGTTTAATGAGGTGGAAAGAAGGTACAGCAGGCCAGTTGGAAACTACCAGCCTAGCCATAATTTTGAAACATTTTGTTTGGAGTGAGAAATGTGATGTATGGTATATGTGAATGGTGTCATACACCTGCAGTCTTAACACTTGGAGGCTGAGGCAGGAGGATCAGGATTTTGAATCCAGTGCTACATAGTGAGATCATATCTCCAAAAACAAAACAAAACATCTCTTATTTGTTAGTAAAACATAGCAGCAGCCTTGCCAGCCACCATAGTTTAAGCCAGTGAGTGGCATCTGTAGCATTTAAAATAGTTGTGACAGGAAGAAAGTGCAGTTTCTTTTGAAAATGAGTTATAATAACCCATTATTATGCTGGGCGTGGTGGCGCACACCTTTAATCCCAACGCTGCTCTGGAGGTAGAGGCAGGGTGTTGGTGAGTTTGAGACCAGACTGCTTTCCAGGCCAGATGGGGTATATAGTAAGACCTTGTGTTTTTAAATAACAAAAAATCCATAATTGTGTATTTTCCTAAATTTTTTATTTATTTATTTATTTATTTATTTATTTATTTATTTATTTATTTATTTATTATTTTGGTTTTTCAAGACAGGGTTTCTCTGTGTAGTTTTGGTGCCTGTCCTGGATCTTGCTCTGTAGACCAGGCTGGCCTTGAACTCAAAGAGATCCACTTGGCTCTGCCTCCCGAGTGTTGGGATTAAAGGCATGCACTACCACCGCCCAGCGTATATTCCTAAATTTATGTGGATAAAATACTACATTTAATTAGACTACATCATCCAAGTTGACACATTTCTGTATTCTTTCAGTAGGTTTCAGCTAGCAACTCTTGCATATAAGTTTCCTAGAATTTTTTATTAAGAAAACAAATTTTCCTGTTTAGCAAAGAGATGCCTCTATGATCTATTCTTGGTAACCTTTTAAAGTCTCATCTCCAGGTTTCTGTACCAACCACGGCCCAATCAGGCCGTATTTTCTTGCTTTTTCATACCTTCTTATCCTTACAAACTTCTCTTTGCTTGTGATACCTTCCATCCATCCCTAAATAACTCTGGCTAAGTCTTTCCTTCTGGATTTAAAGACCTCATTCACTGGCATGGACTTTCCCCATCAGCCCTTTGGAGTGAGTGCTGTGCTGTGGCCATCTTTGTCCATGGTCAGAAACTATCACATGATAGAAAAATAAGCTTTGAAAGAAATGAAATGTGTTCATTCCAAATCCTCACATCTTCCACTAGATTTCTACTCTCAATCTGAATTGTTGTACATTGTTACTGCCATTTTCAAACTGATTATTCGCTCATTTCTTGTAGTTGGGTTTGTTCACCTGCTGTCCCTTCCCACAGCCCTTCCTGTCTGCTCGATCAGCTCTGGCAAACAGTGTCTTATCTAGTGTCCTAGTGTATGGCAATAGTTTTAACTCTGGCTGCAAATTAGTAACCCAGGGGGATCTCGTAAGTGACATTTATACCTTGGCCCCATCCCTGGAGGGAAGTGGAGGTACTTATTAAAAGCTGTCCATGGGATCATACTTAGAGGCCATGATTATAGATCCCTGGAGATGACCATTGTCTGGGCGGAAAGCTAGTCATCCTGAGTTTTCTGACGCACTGATATCAGGACACTGTCAGGGATAGGAAGGTACAGGAAAAGTTAAAACAGCCTGCTGAAACTCTTTGACTTGATCTTTTGTAATATTATATTACTTTTGCCTTTTAAAAAATACCACAGTTTGTATCCTTTGTGTCTCCATTAACATGGCACTTTTGAAATGGCCAAGTATTTGATTGAACAAGTTAATGGAATGAGAATTGACTAGGAAGTATGCATAGTAAAGACATACCAACAACATATGGTTTCATGGTGAGTGGTATAGCTGTCCAGCACCTTGTGGTGGATACATTAACATTACAATGATGTTTTCCTCTGGGTCACCGTGACCACAGCAACTCTTACAAAGGAAAGCATTTAATTGGGGCTGGCTAACAGTTTCAGAGGTTTAGTCCATTATCATCCTGGTTGTACATGGCAGCATACATGCAGACATGGTGCTGGAGAAGGAGCTGAGAGTTCCACATCTTGATCCTCAGGGAGCAGGGGAGACTGTATACTGCACGTAGCTTGAGCATATGAGACTCAAAGCCCACCTCCATAGTGACACACTTCCTCCAACAAGACCACACCTCCTAATAGTGCCACTCCCTACGGGCCAAGCATTCAAACACATGACTCTTTGGGGGCCATTCCTATACAAACCACCACAAATAGTGATTAAATTATGCTGAATTAAATACAGGAAGGAGTAAGAGTCAGACTGGAACATCCTCCACCCCCAGTGTTTAGTATGGAAATTGAATGAGAAGGATATATATTTTAAAGGAAAAGGAAAAGCCTGTTTAACAGGCACAGTTGACATTTAGCTTGGGAACCTCTCTCTCTCTCTCTCTCTCTCTCTCTCTCTCTCTCTCTCTCTCTCTCTCTCTCTCAACAGGTTTCTTTTTTTCTTTAATTGTGGAAAGTGTAATTTTGATGAATAGTCCTTGGAATCCCATGACAGCAGGACTTGGTTTCCTGTTCTGAAATAGTTCAATGAAAGCAGAAAGCTCTGGAGCCAGATCTCAGCCCTGAATTCCAGTGCAGCCCTTCCAAGCCCTGTATCATCTCCACTCATCTACATGCACACACGTGTACACAGGCATGCACACACACCACATGCACATGCAAACACATGCGTGCATGCACACATCTGCATGCACATGACAGTGGGGGTAATAAGTGCCTTCACATTGTCATGAGGAATAATTATAATTTGCTTTATAAGTAGAAGGAAAAATGTTAGTCATTATTATCATTTTTTATCTGCAGTTTCTTTGCCTGTTCCCCATTTTTAATTGATCCTGCCTCATAGTGCTCTGTTTTTCTCTGAGGATGTTCTGCTTCTCCTCAAAACATGCCCAGTCTGCCCTAAGTAGATGTCAAGGCTCCAGTAAAGCTTTGGTGAACACATTCCTTGTGTGTGTGAACTCTGGAGTGAGCGGGTGGGCGGCGCTCTCTAACCCTGTTGTCCTTTCTGCATCTGCAGGGGAAACCCAAGAAGAAGCTTGCTGACAGGAAGAACACGGTAACTATTTTTTCACAGTTGACAAATCCTCCCATCTGCATGCCATGCAGCCATGCACAGATGAACAGTCTGCCTTACAGAGCTGTTTTCAGTTTGGCTCATCATGAGTAGCAGCAATATGTAAATGCTTTCTATTGAAAAAGTGTTCTGTGGCCACATATTATAAAGCAGGTGTAAGATTTAATTTATTAGAACTGTATTACGTCATTTTGCCCGATAATAATAGATTTCTTGCTTGGTGGGGTGAAAGAGACCAGGTTATTAGTGAGACTTCAAGACTATGGCCACCTTAGATCCATGTTTATGTTGTGGCTTTGTTATTCCTGAGGCATATGACTGGACCTGTTGGAATTCAGCACACAGGTAGCTTTTCATTTGGACAGAGCAGAACATAGCCAGAGGAAAGACCAGCATGGCTTTGCCTCAGTCAAGACTGCAGCTGCTCCAGAAAGTTTTCAGCCTACACACTTCTGCAGGTTACAGAGTTCAGCCGTTTCATGTGCCTGCCCTGCGCTGTCCCTGCGGTATAACAAGAAGGCCAGCGCGGATGCCTGCATCCCACTTTGTTTTCCTTACGAGTTCATTAAAACCTGGTTTCTCATCCAATAACTTAAGTTACTGTGTGTGTCTCTGTGTGGATGATGTGTGGGGACTTTTGTGGAGTACACATGTGTGGCACATGTGTGCAGATCAAGGAACACCTTTGTGGAGTCGGTTCTCTTCCTCCTCCTTTACATGGGTCCTAGGAGTGGAAGTCAGATCACCAGGCTTGTACAGCAAGGCCACTACCCACCGAGCCATCCCACCACCCACACCCAAACCTTCTAAAGCGTAAATTGAACTTTTAAGGAATACATGATTGCCTCTTTAGGGAAAATTAAAATTAATTACTTGTAGCTTTTTTCTAAATGAAAGTCAAAATTTATAAGTTTCCTATAGCACTTAGTCAAAGAATAGACTTCCTAGGTATATTACCATCAGTTTGGAAGTTAGGGAAATTTTTTAAAAACTTAGACAAAAAGAGCATTTCAAAGCTGAGTGTGGTGGCTCATACATGTAATCCTAGTACATAGAGACTAATGTAGGGGTGCTGTGGTGGGCACACAACCAGTCTCCGCTACTTTTTTGACTAGGCTAGGCTATAGTAGAGAAACTCTGTTTCCAAAAACTAAAAAAGAAAAAAAAATGATTTCAAACGAAAGGACCTTGATTTCCAGTTTTTAGCTGTCATTATTTATTAATATTCATATGGATATTTTGGTAGTATAGAGGATTAAACGGATAAAAACTAGGCTATGGTATTGTATGCTGGAGTATGAAAGAAGTCTTACTAGATTTTAAAAGATTGAAATAGTACCGTCATATTCTTGGAAAATCTCTAAATATTGGCTAGAAGTAACACGTTTCTAACTAATCTATGCATATCAAGAAGGATATCACAAAGGAAATTAGGAAGTATATTGAAATCATTCATAATAAAAATAAAGCCGAAAATGTGTGATTTTCAGCTGAAGTGGTGCTTTGAGGGATCATTGTAGCTCTAAATGCTTCCATTGCAGCCCGAGCACTGAGCTTGGCACAGTGGATGTGCCTGCAGTCCAGCTGCTCTGGATGCCAAGGCAAGGGCTTCTGGCTTTCAAGTCAGCCTGGCCTACAGATAGCGAGAGCTTGTCTCAAAGTCAGAAAAGATGCAAGAAGCAAACGGAGGACTCTGAGGACTGAAGTCACAGATCTGGAGTCCATCTAAGAAACTGTACAAAGCAGACTAGAGTAACTAAAATAAGTAGAATTGAGAACATAAGAAAAAGTGGAAGGCAGTTAAACAAAACAAACAGAAAAGAATTAGCAGTTCCTTAGCATCCCTCCACAGCATCTATTTTGTGTCTGTTGGCTCTACGCTCATGCCATCCCTCTATCTGATGCAGGTACTTGGGGCTCTTTTTCGTCTGTTAACTTTCTTAGAGCGGCTTAGGTAAAGTGAGTGACTGAACTCCTTGTTCAGGGTAGCATTGATGCAGACTGAACAGAACTGAAAGAGGAATCCTGCAGGGCACTACAGAGTGAGTCTAGTCAGAAGGCTGGGTTTTTAGGAAAGACTTCCTACAAAGCAAGCTCCAGGTTTCTTGGTTTCAGTGGTGAGTAAGATACTCTGTCTCAAGGGAATAAGTCAGAGAGTAATAGAGGAGGACATGCAGTGTTCTCTTCTGGCCTTTGCATGCACACATGTATGCACACACCTGCTCACATAGGTGCATATAGATACATACACTGTGCATGCCACAGATACAGAAGGGGGAGGAAGAGGGGCACAAGACATTCACAGAATACAATATATCAGAGTACTTAGTAAAATTCTAAAGAATCATGCTCTTACCAGTGTATTCTTTTTTTATACAATAGACTAGTTCATGAACATAAGCACTGGGCTTTAATTTATTAAGATATAACTTCTACCCATTCAATTAAGGTGACCTAAAATATTAAGCTATCTCAAACCAGGTTAAGACTTGTTTGTTTGTTTGGGTGTTTTTCAGGACAGGGTTTCTCTTTATAGCCCTGGCTGTCCTGGAACTCAACTTTGTAGATCAGAATGGCCTCAAACTTACAGAGATCTGCCTGCTTCTACCTCTCAAAGTGCAAGGATGAAAGGTGTGAGCCACCATGCCTGGCCCCAGGTTAAGTTTTTAAAAGATGAGTCTTTAGAAACATGCTATCATGTAAGGTAGAGATATCACATTTGACTTCACAATTAGCAAATAAATGGCTTGAGTGGTGCTTTTCCATCTGAGTTATTAATTCATTATTTAATTGGCTAGATCTATATTTTCAGAGCTCTGCAGTTCAGTCTTTGGGAAGACGATGATGGATAAGATTGAACATTTCTTAGTTGTAGCTACTTGGGAGACTGAGGCAGGAGGCCAAACATTGGATGTCAGTCTGGGTATCCTAGTGATATCTTCCATCAGAAAGTGTGGTGAGATGGCCCAGAGGGCAGAGGCCCCATGCTTTGACCCCTCCTTGTTTGGACTGGGTCCCACATCACTCACATCCCTGATTGTGATTTGTCTTCCTAACACCCGGCATAGACATTCCCAGCCCCTTTCCTGTCCCTCTTCTCACTCAGAACCTGCTGGGCTTGGGCCTTGTCTTCTGTCTGCTACCAGCTCATGTCTGCCTCTGCCTCTTAATTCCTGACTCCACTCAAGACCTGGAGGGCTCCTGCCACTCTCCTATCTCTGTGGAGCTATATAGGTCCCAAAGAAGGTCAGGAGTCTTGGTGTGTCCCCAAGTTGTGCAACACTAGACTGGGGAGACCCTTGCAGTCTCTGACTCTTCAGAGACACCTCCCGTGAGTCCTAGTGCCCCGTGTGGCACTGCCCTATTCTCAGATCTTCGTCTGTTCAGAACATTTAATAAATTCAGAGAAGCCATTAATGAAGTCTTAATGTTGATGGCAGTATTCCCACTTACCTGTGAACTCCAGCCCCTTTAGAGTTCATGAGGGTTTCCATGGCAATCTCTTGTCCTTACAGATGTGCTCAAGCTTAGTCTTGGAATAAAGAAGAGAACTTGACTGTCTTGTGTAGCTAAGGCTGGCCTCAAACTTGCTGTATAGCTATAGATGACTTTGGCCTTAAGATTCCCCTGTCTGGGTGTTCTGAGTGCTGGGATCCCAGGCATCCAGCACCACACACAGTTTAAGGGGGAATACTTGTGAAAGGCATGCCTGCTGTGTTGTGTTTCCTGCAGAGTGAATACCGACGGAGCACCAGAACTGAAGGTGGAGAGCATGAACTCCAAGGCCAAGCTGCATGCTGCTCTCTATGAGAGGAAGCTACTGTCTCTGGAGGTGCGAAAACGTAGACGGCGGAGTGGCAGATTGAGGGCAATGAGGCCAAAATACCCAGGTACCTGCCAGTGAGCATTCAACAAACTGTATGAGCTGGGTCCTGGCAGAGCCAGTTAACCAGTTTCTTCCTTAATACCCAGTGAGTCAGAACTTTCCTGATCACATGAGGTTAGTTGTGCTCTAGGTAATCTCTCCCCGCTCTGAAACTTAATTTTGAAAAGATTAGAAAATTTAAAATGTCCGGTTTCTTGATACTTGCATTGGAAAACTATCTGAAACGAAGTGCATGTTTTGGCTCCTGCTCTCATTCCACCATCAAACAAATACTCCATTTTTAGACTAATGAGTGTCCAGAGTAGTGGGGTCCCGAGCGATGCTGCTGGCCTTGATGATGACTTGGTAAGCCAGTTCATCGTGTGAAATGGGCAGGTGCCATGAATATTTTAGATGGAGTTTCTCTGCAGGCTGTCCTACATTACAGCTCTGTTTTCGACTCGCCCATAGATTGACACAACTCCCTATTTCTGCCCCTCGTAGAGCATCTCTGTCAGGCAGCTCCTTCGTTAGTCCCTGGGGTTGCATTGATGAGTTTAAAAAGGCAAGGTACGGTTCCTGGTCTAAGACAGCAGTAAACGTAGACCCGGATGATACTCCCCTGCTCGTTGTATCTCCGTGGAGGGGATTTTGGCTTTTTTAACACCCTCGGATGTGCTAGAGATTATGCAGTCCAGGGCATTTTGGGGTGGGGCTTGCCTTCAGCAGTGAGAGAGCCATGGGAATGATGAGAACTATCAACTCTAGTAGTGATTATTAATAGGGTTGTTAGGGTGTAAGATGAGCGTGATGTGTTTTCTGTTAATTTGGTGTCTTGTTGGGAGTTTGACTTAGAAATGGGTTTTTGCTAAGAAGATAAAAGGAAGGTGTTGGGAGAGAGGACATTTTAATCCTTTTTTCAGCAACATTAGTGATTCTTCGCATTTAGTGATTACCCAACCAGCTGAAATGAATATTAAAACTGAGACAGAAAGCGAAGAGGAGGAAGAAGTTGGACTAGACAATGAAGATGAAGAGCAGGAAGCCTCCCAGGAGGAGTCTGCAGGGTCTCTTGGAGAAAACCAGGCCAAGTACATGCCGTCATTGACTGTTATAGTAGAAAATTCACCCAGAGAAAATTCCATGAAAGTTGCCGAGTGGACTAATAAAGGTGATCAGTGCTGCAAAATTGAGACTCAAGAGCCAGAGTCTAAATTTAATCTGATGCAGATTCTCCAGGATAATGGAAATCTAAGGTAGGTACCTTTGAGAGTGATGGTCATCTGACTGCTTGTAGCTGACTTGTCCTGGATCCCGGCCCCTGTGTCAGTGCTTTCCCTGTTCCCTTTGCTAATCACAGGAGTCCTGTGACCTAATGACCGCTTAGACTTTGCTGCTGTTGCAGAAACGGAGGCTTGGAGAGTAACTTGTCCCAGGCCGAGCTGTAATATGGCCCGGGTTTCACAGGCCCATTAGATGCTGGCTGGGCATAGTCTGGAGAGTGCAGAGGGACCAAGACAAGGAACTCAAGCAGTTCTGGTGCAGTGTGTGGGAACCTCAAGGAGCTGGGACTCTGATCCCCACGAGGACACAGAAAAGGGCCGGGCCAGCATCATGTGCGAGGGGATCTTTGAGCCAGGCCTTAACTGATTTGGATTTTCCAAGGTTTGGGAAGTGGGAGGCGAGTGCTGAGTAGGTAGAAGGAAGTGACATAGAAGTGGGGTAGGATAGCCATTCCTCCAGCCCATCGGCAGACATTGCTGAGTGCCTGCTCGGTGCCAAGAGTATGCTAGGCCCTAGAGCACTGCCGGGGGAGCACTATTGCCGGGGGAGCACTGCTGCTGGGGGGGAGCACTGCTGCCGGGGGAGCACTTCTGCCGGGGGGAGCACTGCTGCCGGGGAGAGCACTGCTGCCGGGGGGAGCACTGCTGGGGGAGCACTGCTGCGGGGGGAGCACAGCTGCCGGGGGGAGCACTGCTGCCGGGGGGATCACTGCTGCCGGGGAGAGCACTGCTGGGGGAGCATTGCTGCCGGGGGGAGCACTTCTGGGGGATCATTGCTGCCGGGGGAGCACTGCTGCCGGGGGGAGCATAGCTGGGGAGCACTGCTGCCGGGGGGAGCACTGCTGGGGGATCATTGCTGCTGGGGGGAGCACTGCTGCCGGGGGGAGCACTGATGCTGGGGGGGAGCACTGATGCTGGGGGGAGCACTAATGCCGGGGGAGCACTGCTGGGGGGTCATTGCTGCTGGGGGGAGCACTGCTGGGGGGGTCATTGCTGCTGGGGGGAGCACTACTGCTGGGGAGGAGCACTGCTGCCGGGGGGAGCACTGCTGGAGGAGCAAGGCGGGGCATGGGCAACCTACAGTCTGTGGTAAGATGGACAGTAAACAAAGAAACATGGTTCCAGGCAGTGGAGAATGCTTTGAAGATGGCAAAATGGTGTGATGGTGGGTCAGAGAGTCACTAAGACTGTGCTGGCCGTGCACGAAGAGGTGAGCTTTGCAGTGAGTTTGTATGAGAGGTAGTTCTGCCTCCGACTACCGGGAGGCGGGCAACTGTAGGCAGAACAAACGGGGAATGGCACAAGCCTTTGTGTTTGGGAAGTAGCTGACTGGGGGGGGGGGGAGGCTAAAGAGGTCAGGAGGGGGTGCTAAGAAACTAGACTCTGTCCAGTGCATGCTGTCACATTGTGCATTGGCTTTAGAGGAAGTGGGTTGTTTCTGGGCGGTTCTTAAGTAGCTGCATGATAGTCAGACCTTGTTTTAGAAAGTAAACTTGGCTCACGTGTGAGAGAGCAGTTGGTTAGAGAAGAAACTCAATGTAGAAAGGGGATTTAGAATTGTTCAAATCTGGAAGATGAAGGTGTCGGCTTTTCTCTTTCAAGATAGAGATTGGGAGCATTTGTAGACTTAAGAGGCAGGGTTGATGGCCAGAGGATTAAGACGTAGAAATGGATGTATTGGCAGAGAAGGGTCCTAAGAGAAAGGCGGAAAGAGGCCAGTAGAGGGATAACTCCTTTTCCAAGTCGTAAAGGACGGGCTATGTGGCAAGTGCTGAGGGAAGCCAGAGAGTGGAGAAGCTGAGTAGTCTGCAGTGCGGCCTGTGCTCTCTAGAGGCCGGAACTTGCACTTGGGCCAGGAGGTACCCAGTGAGTTTAGGTTTGGGAGGGTGATGTGGAGAATGAGAATAGCTGATTAGTGAGTTCAGGTTGTGTGGACTCGTTCCCAGTACTTGGGCTCTGGTCTGTGGATTGAGCTGATTCCTCGATTGAGGGCAAGTCGGAGAGTCAGAGACCCTTTCCAGGCTTCATCCAGTGTTCTCTGTCAAGCCAAGGTGCAGGGTCACATCAGGATTTCTGAAACTGTTTCCTGAATTTGGGGTAGGGGGTATTAGAAAACTGGAAATGAAAGATGAAAGTATGTTCTAAGCTGCATTCCAGCAATCAAATCCTCCTTAGCAGCTGTAGAAATAAGTACTTCTTAGTAAATCTTAGGGGCTTCACTTTCAGTGAGGAAACAGCTTGTAGGATAGATCGCTGTCAGTCAGCAGACTCCAGACTGTTGCCCATTGTCCTGTGGGATGTTCGCATGGTCTCCTGGGGATGGTCAAGGCTAGGGTTGGAGACAGCATGCCACCTCCTGGTGTGATTTGTCTCCTGGGGATCTGTTTAGTAACCTTTTGGTTTTTAGAACCAAGTTGATTTAATACAAATTGTGCCTGTCCGATACTTTGGTCCAGTGACTGGCCAATGCATTTGAGATGGTCTTAGACTAGCTTACCGGGGTCCTTTTAGGAAGGTTTATAGATATGAAAAACTTAGTTATTTCATATCTTAGTTAAATTTCATTTGAAACAAAATAAGTCTTGAAATTTCAACTGATTATCAGTGTGAGGGCTCCAGTCAATGCAGTCGGTTACTCAGCTGCAGTTGGAAGCATCTGAAACATGCTGTTGTTCTCTAGATGAGAATAGGAATGTCTCTGTTGGGAACATTTGGACTTTTAAATTCCTTGTTTCAAATTCATATTGCACTCTCATAACTGTTCCTGTTAGTAATAAGGCTGTAACCTTATTTATAGCTCACTTGCTAGAACTTCTTACACATGAAAACTCAAGAGCAAGCAGACTCCCTGGCCTGACTCCCCTGCACTCCAGTCCTCCAAAACACACTCAGTCCTGGACCTTGTAGGATCCGCAGTCTGCTTGGGACAGATCCTTCCTCTTAACCTTGGGGAACATGAGCAGACAATGTTTAGTGATTACATGTGTGAGGATTGGGAACGGAGTTTGTATTGGGCCCTAATCTTAGCTGATGTAATTTTGGCTACAGTGTCAGGAGGCCGATCAGCTGAAGTAACCAAAATCTTGCCTGAAAGGAAACAGATCTGCCACAGTTAGCTGCTGAAGTGAAAGTCGTCACTGTCTCTCTGGTCCTCTGGCTTTCCCACTGCAGCTTGAGGAGAGTCCTTGTCTGTAACCTAGACCACCAGGCAGAAACCAGCTCTCACTGTGGTGCGTCTCACCATCTTGAAGGATATTTTCCCCACTAAACCTCTGGGTCCGCCCTTGCCTGTCAGGTCATGGACACCAAGCTTTGTTGGACCACATTCACTTGTTCTGTTCTGGGCTCCGACCACTCCTGTCATGGAGTCGAGATGCATGACCTTAAAATATGGGCTCAAAAGTTCCTTTGTAAGATTTATCCTGCTTCAGAGGCTTTTCCATGCTAGGAATATTAGTTCTCATAACAATATCCATATTCCTCTACTATTTGGTAAGTATGTCCCGAAGGACTTCTACCAGCAAATTCCTTTCCTCTTAACTACCAGTGTCCCTGTGGACACCAAACACTGCCTTCTCCCAAGAAAGTTCTTAAAGATTCAAGGTGGCAGAGGGGCAGGATAAATAATTTTCCGTTTTGTGGGTGCCCCCCTTTTATGCTAATAATGAGATGTATTATCGCTGATTCTTGTATGGGAAACAATTTAAACCTCATGGAGGAAGGTTTGGAAGGGTTCTTCATTCAGTAGTGTCTACCTAACAGTTTTCCTATTCTTAGCCATCCTAACGGAAGGACCCTTGGAGGTCACTTGGAGAGAGGCAGTTATGTGGTAGGTAGGTTTGCCATTCTCCCTCCTAATGATGTCTTGTTTTGGATCTCTACAGCAAAGTGCAAGCCCGGTTAGCATTCTCTGCCTATCTTCAGCATGTGCAAGTCCGTCTGACGAAAGACAGTGGTGGTCAGACCCTCAGTCCGAGTTGGGCTGCCAAAGAGGATGAGCAGATGGTAAGGCTCTGCTTGTGGGACCTTTGACCTGTCCTTTTTCTTTCTCTCCTTCTTTTCCTTTGTCCCCAGCTTAGCAATGATAAAAATTCTGATAAAAGAATTATTGCAGGACACAGTTAAAGGTCTAACCATGCGAGCCTGGTGACCTGAGTTTGATTCCCCATGTAAAGGTGAAAAGAGTGAATGTATTCCACGGATTGTTCTCTGGCCTACACATGCATGGTGTGGCTCATGCATTCACAGGCACCAGGAAAACTCATGCACCACCCCCCCCCACACACACACACGTTATACATGGTAAATTTTTTAGATTTCTCATGTTTTTATGTGATATGAAGCAGATCTCTGAAGCCATATGCATTATGCTATATAGTGGAACTATCGGTTTACTCTGTTTTGAAATGGAAATTGGTTGCTCATTAGATGTTAAGTCTTGTGTAAAACTTTTGAGAAAAATAGCTATCTTCTGACCTTAAGCTGCTTTCCATTTCATTCTTTGAGGGAGGCATTGTTACCTCATTTTACAGAGGATACAAAATCCTAGAAAAGCCAAGGCTTTTGTTCTGTAGCTTGAATGTGGAAAACTGTAACCCAAGATATTACCTATTCTTGCTTTACTTTGTTTCTATTATTTTCTGTACTGAGGATTCCCATTAGCTCTTTGAAAGTCAGTAAACTCTCTCAGAAAGTACTGTTCCTCAGCTTAATGTCTACTTGTAATTGTGTAAGAGTTTTGGATTACTAGAATCAAACTTATGACAATTTTGACCATGTATTAGTCATTTCAACACACCCAGGATTTAATATTCCAGATCACAAAGACAGGGAGCAAGCATCAGGTTCTTTGGTAAGATCAGAGCTTGTAGAGGAAACCACAGCCTTTTAATGGCCTGTTAAAAACTAGAGGCATTACCACAAGCAGAGGGGTCTTTAACCCTGAGGAAGTTGTGTCCTTTGTCAGTGCTAACTTTAATTTTTAGTTCTCTTTATGAAAGATACATTTAAAAAAACATGTTGGCTCTCCCAGAAAACAAATGATGAATTTAAAGTAGCTCGTACAACCCAGAGATAAAACCTTGTGTGTCATGAATAATCCTTCAGCCATCAGTGGAAAATGTTAGCGCTACTCTTTCCAAGTGGAAAATTGAGCCTGCCTTTTTCAGAGTCAGTTTGTCTGCTCCACTGAAAAAATAATGTTTTAATATAGTAGCTAAACCACACTATAGTAAAGACATCAGAGAACTAGAAAATACCCTCTGGTTATGAGGCTGTACCCTTTATGCTGGAGAAAACTGGAGGAAGGGCAGTGAACAACAGTCAGCTTTTTAAAATCATTTAGAAAATAGCTAAAAAGCAAACAAAGAAATAACCAAACCAACTGCTCCAGTTGCTGGCTGAGAATTCACCCAAGATTTGGGACTTTCTACAAGAATATGTAAGATCATCACTGTAAAACGCAGTAAACATTGAGCTACTCCTGGCTGTGGCTTGAGGGCCAATGGCCTTGCTTATGAGAAAGACAGGTACACAGCTTCCCTCTCTGATCCAGTCTATCTGGCAGCTCAGAGGGCACCCTGAGAGTTCTGTTATTTTATGGACAGTAACCTCTGTGAGGTCTCTGGCTCCACAGAATATCTGTGGTGTCATGAATGACCTGATTGAGATTCTCTCCGTTTCAGAATCCTTGTCTCCATCCTAAGTGTTGTATAGTCTCCTATTCGCTTACTGACTGTCTCCTGGCTGTGTTTCCCTCTTCCCGCTCTCAGAGCTCCCTTACCCTTTGGAAGGAAGAACGGTCTGTAGCTTCCCAGCTACATAGCAGCGTTTAGTTTCCTTCATCACCACACTTTTTAAGCAGTAGTTTCTGTTCATTCCACATGCGCTTTTTCATACCTTCCTTCATTGTTTATACAAAGGCTTCTGATGCGGCCTCAGTGTCAGGATTCAGGGGCTGTCTCCAGCTTGTGATCCTTTCCCACTCCAGACTCTTCAGGAGCTTTGATGCGGCCTCAGTGTCAGGATTCAGGGGCTGTCTCCAGCTTGTGATCCTTTCCCACTCCAGACTCTTCAGGAGCTTTGATGCGGCCTCAGTGTCAGGATTCAGGGGCTGTCTCCAGCTTGTGATCCTTTCCCACTCCAGACTCTTCGGGAGCTTTGGCACTTGACCCTTTTCTCTCTGGCCTCTGTGCCATTGCTTTCTGTTAGATTTCTCTCTATACGTGCTTTTTTGTTTTGTTACAGGGTCTCACTGTGTAGCCTAGGCTGGCCGCTAACTCACATCCTCCTACCTCAGCCTTCCTAGCAACAGGATTGTAGCCATTGCACCTGATTCTGTTTTTTCTGCCTTCTCACCTTTGATGAGTGTAGATGAAATTCTCAATGCTCTTAGTAAATAAGAAACGCAGAGCCAAATACAGAGTTACAGCCTAAGAGATCCGAGCACTAGCGAAGCCCAAGACTCCCTGTAGCTCACCAGTCGCTGCTGTCTCTTCCCCTGAGAGAGAGAGCTTCTCCTGTGTAACCTGTCTTTTTATTGCCTTTCTGTTCTACTTTCTTATTGGCTCTAAACCCAACCACATGACTTCCTCGTCACTGCCTGTCTATACAGACCTCCAGGTCTCTATGGTTGGTACTGGGATTAATGGTTTGGGTCACTGCTTGGCTGTGTCCTTGACCACACAGAGACTCTGCCTGCCATGTGATCGGATTAAGGGTGTGTGCTACCACTGCCAGACATCTGCTTAATGATTATGACCTCTGATCTCCAGGCAACTTTATTTATTAACATACACATAAAATCACATTTTAGCACAAATAAAATATCACCATAGATGAGTTCATCTGCTTCTGTGATTTTAGTTTGCACTGACCTTCAATGCCAAGTTTCCTAAATGGCTCTGCTTGAACACCTTATTAGAAGCAGTATCCATTCTTTAAATTATGATAGTTCTGTTTGTGCGTATATGCATTATGGTGTTTGTATCACTACTGCCTTACTACATAGTTACTTGCATCTACATTTAATTTTATTTTTTGGTCTTTATGTAGTGTCTTACAGCTAACATGCTTATAAAAATGTGTGACATACCTCTTCTCACATCTCTTGTTGAATCCCGTCACTGTTTGTCGTCTTCTCACATCTTTTGTCCAGTCCCATCATTGCTTGTCCTCTCGATGGTTAGCACAACCCCTACTTTTGCCCTTCCCGTTCTCATTCCTCCACGTAGGAGCTAGTGGTTCGATTCCTTAAGCGAGCATCAAGTAACCTGCAGCATTCGCTAAGGATGGTGCTACCTAGTCGGCGATTGGCACTTCTGGAGCGCAGAAGAATTCTTGCCCACCAGCTAAGTGACTTTATCGTTGTGTACAACAAGGTAAGTCATTTTCCTCATAGTCTTACGTGTTGGCTCGTCGCACCCTGTTGAGAACAGGCCATCTGCTTTGTTCTGTTATCTTGGCGTCACCATCCCCTGTAGGGCTCCAATGGGCACTCCAGCTGGGCCGAAAAACTACTTCTTTTGAGGGCCAGTGGCTCTACTTAGGAAATTGCATAGTTCTTTTGCGCTCTAGTATATATACCTGAGAAGGATCCTGGTCTGTGTGCAGTTGTATTCTAGTATTGTGCCTACAGACAGTGGTGAGTTGGCCATTTGAGAGGGAACTTAAACTGTGAATTTATATGATGACTTGCATTTCTACATTGGAAGAGTTAGATTTTCTTCTCTGAAACATTTGAAACAGGGATAGGATTTCACACCTATAAGGTACACTGTTTAATTAGAATTTTTCCAAAGTGCTTTATATCTGAGGTTCTAGAATCCTTTTTAAAACGATGTTATTTAGGGAAGAAAAAGTATGACCACTATGTAGGAGGAAAAGCTGAGTCCTGGAAATTGACGTGGCCTTTCTGAAATTACATGGAAAGACCAGTGGACTGTCAGCACACTAAACCTGTAGCCACAATTTACTCCAGATCCACTGAGAATTCTGTTTTGTCTTACACAAGTAAAATCTCATCAGCTTGGAAACTGATTCAAGAGACTCTTCTAAGACCAACCTTTCCTCTGTGAATTGTAACGGACTATTGTGTCTGTTGTCTTGCAGCTCTGTGAAGCTGCAGTCATTATCCTAGATGTTGCTAGAAAAGGCGCTTGCTCTATGACCTGTGTTAGTAGAAAGTAAAAACACGATTAAAAATTACATTTTGCCACTGTTACTTGGGAATTTAAAAACATTTCATGAAATGATGACCCAAAGTAGCCTGTCAGATTTGTGAGTGGTGGAAGTAGAGGAATTAAAGCCTTTGCTGTAATGAGCCGTTAACGGAAGGTAACGAAGTAGATGAAGGACACATCTCTCAGTTTCAGTTTGTTGTTCTTCTCTGGGGTCGGACGTGGGTAGGAAACAGAACAAATGGCTGAGAAGAAATCAAAGAAGAAACTAGAAGAGGAGGAGGAAGACGGGGTGAACGCAGAAAGCTTTCAGGAGTTCATCCGACAAGCAAGGTACGGGCCCGCTGATCACTAACCATGTCCTTCCGTCTCCCGAGCGCCCCCCGTGTTTCTGCTCCATGCACACGAATAACTCAGTGTCCAAAGGAGGGAGCTCTTCCTGCCTTGGCCTCTCCAAATCTTCACTGCTTGTGTAGCGAGCGCTGTCAGACTCCAGCTATGAAAACAGTGCTGCGTGCTGTCTGGGCTGGAGCTCTAGACAGCCTTCAAAGTGCACAGCCCTGCGCGGGCGGACTGAGAGTCTCTCAGAAATGTGAAGTTACAGGCTTCTAGTGTTTACCAGGGCCAGAGTTATTCCTGACCTACTGATGCTGTGGAGATGACCAAAGTTTCCTACGTAGAGTAGGGTGAGGGATTGGCGGCTTCTCAATGCTGTGAGGGTCACGCCTGATTTACATAAAACAGAACAAGTTTTTCATGCTTAGGGTTGACCTTGAGAAATTGAAAATCTCTATGTTCAACTCTGTTGATGTAAGCCAGCCAGACCATTTTACTCAATGACATTGTATTTCCAAAGGCAGAGATAACAAAAACACTTAATTTTAACTTTTGTAAAAAACTCAGAATGAAGGGCCTTTTTAAAATGGTAGAATTGTCAGGTTGGAGAGTTGATTGGGGATTCAGAGCATTATCTATTTTTGCAAAAGACCCATGTTCTATTCCCCAGCATGTACTACATGGTTGCTCACAACCATCTATAACTCTAATCCCAGGAGATCTGACATAAAATAATAAAATCCAAAAATTAATTGTTGTTCAAATTGGAGAGTCGTGCAGAAACCACTAAACTGAGGGGAAACTCAGTCGTAAGCCCTTTAATGGGGCTTCAGTCGTCCAGGACACAGTGGGGAGGACAGCAGGAGAAGAGCAACAGTCCCTGTGTTGAGAAGTTCAGTTAGGTGAGGGCTGCCAGTCGCTGACACCGAGGTCTTTGGTTAATTCCTTGAACAGACCTCACTGTGGCCTCGGTGTCTTGTGTTTTAGGTGTGCAACAAACACCTACATCATTTTGTAGAGTTTATAGTTGTTTAATGCTATTTTGTGGACATTCTGAAGTCTTGAGTAATACACTTGAGAAAGCAGGTATGGAAATGAAGCAAGAAATAGCTTTCCACATTGGCCTCATAAAAACAGCAAAAGCAAAAAAGGACCAGGTGGCTTAGTGGGTAAAGGTGCTCATGCCTAAACCAGAGACACGAGTTCTGTCCTGGGGACCCATGTGGGGGAAGGAAAAATACAGTCCCTGCAGATTGTCCTCTGTAGCTGCACCGTGGTTTGGATGTGCTTGTACACAAGGTAAATACATACATGTAAAAAGATTAAAGGCAGAAAGGGCAATAAAGTAAATGATACCAAGAAAATAGAACTTTAAAAAAAAAGTCCATACAATAGAAAAATAGAAGGAAAAAGACCCTCAAACTTAATTATTATTTTTTAATATTTATTTATTATGTATACGCTGTTCTCCCCGCATATATGCCTACACACCAGAAGAGGGCACCAGATCTCATTACAGACGGTTGTGAGCCAACATGTGGTTGCTTGGAATTGTTTATTGTCATTTAAGCAGCAGTTGCTGGGAACTGTGTGGTCATGTAGGGTCTTTCACTACGTCAGGGCAAGTACACGGATTGCTTCAATGGGCTGACAAATTCAAATGCCTGCAGGAAGGAGGCAGGAAGACCTAAAAGACGGAAGTGGGCCGAGCATGAGACACACACGGAGTAGGTTGTCGTTGGGCCAGCTGTCCCCTGCCTTCCAGTGTTGTGAGAGTGCCCAATACACCGCTGCCAGAGAGAAGCAGGGTCCTTGCAAGCCCAGCTGTAGATGTTTGCCGTTACTAACACTGTTGGTCTCGTGCCGCTCTTCTCCTTGGGACCCCGAGCGTTGATAGCTATCCATAGAGGAGGTTTCCTGGGTCCTCCGCGGCGTGTTCTGAAGATGGCGGGTGGTTTGCTTCCCTTCCTTGAAGGCTGCCTCTGTGCAATAATACCAAGCTCCAGAGATGAGAAAATGGCAGTCAGAAAGTGACTGTGTGTGTGGAAAATCCCTGCATTCTTGCTTCAGATCCCTTTGGCTAAGATCAAGTTAAATCTGCATGTTATGTTACTGGGAGGCCTGCTTAGACCCTCCTCTGTGTTCTAATACTTTATACTTTGTGACTCTGCATGGCATGTCATTCCAGTAATTCAGAGTGCCCATGCAGTTCCATCTCATTCATCGTTTAGATGCTCAAGGATCTCTTCTGTGGTCACCTTATTTCTGACAGAGCCAGTTGAAATGACTGTGGCCCTTTTAGTGAAAATACTTCTGTTATCTGGAAGCAGGATGGACACATTGCCAACTGCAGCCAGTCATAGTTGGACTCTGTGGCTGTGAATAATCTTTTCCCCATAGTTTATTTTGTAATGGCGCACACCTCTCTGTCTCTCTCCTTCTCCCTCTCCCTCCCCCCTCGTGTGTGTGTGTGTGTGTGTGTGTGTGTGTGTGTGTGTGTGTGTAAGCTGGCCAGGGGGTGTCATACAAAAATAGGTCTCTGGTAAGCTTTGACCCAATCTGTGGCTTCAGTTCCTTACCAAGAGTGTGCTTCTCCAGTAAAACTTTATGTAGGTGACTACTAAGTACTTGAAATGTGCATAGTGTAACTCGGGAACGGAATCTTCTAAGTCTATTTAGTTTTGACTAAGTCTAAATAGCGCCATGTAATTAGTGGCTGCTGAATCAGATAGTGCAGATCTAGAAAATCTCTGTGTAGGTTATTAGTAAAGGTTTATCATGGTCTCCACCTTTCCCAATTGCTTTCTTTCACTTCTGCTTCATTTTAAACTGTCTATTAATGAGGCGCTTTCGGCTTGCGCGACTCACTTTCCCTTCTCCTGCTTACTGTTTCCATAAGAAAATGTCAAAAGATTTTCCAGCTTCCTGTGCTGACCATAACTCTTTTCTTCATTTCAGTGAGGCTGAACTGGAGGAGGTGCTGACTTTTTATACCCAGAAAAACAAGTCTGCCAGTGTCTTCCTGGGGACTCACTCTAAAAGTTCTAAGAGCAGCAGTAGTTATTCTGATAGCGGGGCAAAAGGTGGTAAGTATGCCAGCTGATGAGGGAACCGTGCCAACAGGCAGAGAGCTGAGCCGTGCAGAGACGCGTCCGGCGGAAGAGCCTTGGCTGCACCCCAGTCTAGAGTGTGGCCGGACTCCGCAGCAGGGGCCGCTGGGCGGAGCACAACTTTTTGTCTCAAAAGCAGAAGGGCATCCTTTAGAGCTTTGTTTTCATTTTTCAGAACAGCGACAGAGTTTGGGGCTGTTGTTTCTTTGTTTGAAAACCCGGTATTCGGTGAACACCCATCTTCCTGTTCCTTCCAGGCAGCACGCAGAGCAGGCTCCATTTTCAGACTTCGTTACAGCTGAGAACGGGAGCTGAAGGAGCTGAGGGACTTGCTCCAGGGTTTCTTCTCACCACTCAGGGCCCGGGCTTTGATCCTTCATCTGTCCGACTTGAAACTCTTGCTCTTCATCTCCATTTCAGACATCCTGTTGTCCATGCAGGCCTCTCAGCATTGGCAGCTTGGGTAGAGTAGTTTGTGCTTTGTTTTCTTTTTTGGTTTTGTTTTCAACACAGGGTTTCTCTGTGTAGTCCTGGCTGTCCTGAACTTGCTCTGTAGACCAGGATGGCCTCGAACCCAGAGATCTGTCTGCCCCTTGAGTGCTGGAATTGAAGATGTGCGCCACGCTGCCCAGCTGGGTAGAGTGTTTTTGTTGTTTGTGAGGCTGTTCCATACCTAATGGGGTGACCAATATCCTTGGTTCTAAGCCCCAGATGCCATTGGTTTCTTTTAGGCATTGTGACATTCCCTGTGTTTTTAAAGTTTCTCACTGCTGAGGAACACCATTCTCAGAGATTTAATCAAATGTGGACTAGACTCTCTGGCAGATATATATATATCAATAAGCTCTGTGATTTCTATGTAGGATTCATTTCAAACCTGGATGCAAGTGTATCAATGTAGGTATTTTGTCAGTATTTTAATATTTCATTTATTGATTTTATCTTGAGGCATGTATGTCTGTGGACTACTTGTGTGCTTAGTGCCCATGGAGGCCAGAAGAGGGAATCAGATTCCCTGGAGCTAGAGTTATAGACAGTTGTGAGCTGCCGTGTGAGTGCTGGGACCTGAACCCAGGTCTTCTGCAAGAACATCCCGTGCTCTTAACTTCCAAACTGTCTGTCTAGCCCCCTTGTCAGTATTTTGAGTACTGGATTCAGTCTCCTTGCTCTCAAGACTGTTCCAATCTAGTGTGGAAATATTCAAGAGAATTGGTTATTCCAAATGTAAAATGATTTTCCCAAAGAAACATTGTTAATTTTGTTTTGTGTTTCCGGGACTGGGGATTGGTCGCAAAGCTTCCAAATGCTAGACAAGCTCTCCAGCACGGAGTGACATCCCAACCCAGTGTTGTTAACACTCATGTAGGCTGTTCCATAAAGCCTCACTAGCAACTGGGTTCAGAAATTGTATTTGAGCAGTCCTTTTAAGCCCAGCTTCCTCTGGGAGCTTGCTTCTAGCTTCACATTCATCTGTCCATTTTTCTTTCTCTTATTTTTCATATTTTGTGTTAACCCTTTTGACAGCTGCTAGCAGTTCAGTGACGAGGACCATCATAGCCCTTGTGTTTATCAAGTGTATTGTCTGATGACTGGAGTTGAGTGGGTGAATGCGAGAAGGTTGATGAAAATCTAAACAGTCCCAGTAACAGTATCATGGAAGGGAGACTGAGAAATGTTTACAGCTGGGTTGTAGTGGGGAACAGTGTGTTGACTTGGTGAGATGGGCCCACACGGGCATTCATGTGGCTACTTAGCCCTTGACAGTAATGGAGAAGACCCAGGAGCATACACCAGCAGCTCCTGTTAATACAGATGGGTCATTTCAAATTCTCAAATCTGTTTTTTAAAGACTACTTTTATATTAGAAGATCAATCCCTGCATTTATCTATTTATAAACCTAGAGGGGTATAAAGGTTTCAATAGCATTTGCAGGAATGGACAGGACCCAGATGCCCTTATTCCCTCTGAGAGACTCTCTTAAGTTTTTGTATAAATCTTGCCTTTGACACAGACTTGAAACATTTCTCTAAGTATGTGAATAGCTTTGGACTGTTCTGTCTCAGAATTCGATGAGGAAAACTGCTACAGTGGAAACTGGTCTTACTATTGACTGTAATGATCAAGCTGTCTCAGGTCAACCGAGGCACATCCTTTAGGATCCAGAGCCAAGTGACACACAGTCCTTAGTGAGGCTGCACTGGTGTCGCACAGTGCTGCTCTCGCTCCTGTGCTGATTGGGCTCCAGTGGGTCCTGGCCGCCACTGCAGATCTCTTCTCTCTCCACCCCTGCCCCAGTCTGGGATCCTGGTGGGAGCCTGACTTCCCTTTCCTGTTTCATCTTCCCAGCGTGTCCTAGCTGGAAGGGTGTCCACAGTCAGTAGATTCCTGCCTTGGGCTTGAGTGTCTCTTCTTGATTTAATGAGATGGAGCTGGTCCGGGCGATGGGGAATCACTCAGTTGGCTTCTCACTACAGGCGTCGCCATCCTTTAAAGGGTGTGGTGGCATGTGCAGTGTTTCCCAGCATTGATTAAGACGTGTATTTCATGTTATGACTTGGATTAGTAAAGTGCCTAAGTGAGTCTTTTTCATTTCAGATCACCCTGAGACAATTCAGGAAGTGAAAATAAAGCAGCCCAAGCAGCAGCAGGCAACAGAAATCCACGCCGATAAATTATCTCGTGAGTGTTTGAAACACACGCTGCTCCCTGGTCCACCTCTAACAGAAAAGCAGGTGTCAGGTGGTCAATACTTTAAGGCCCTGGCAAGTGTCCTTTTTTTCTGCCCTTCCCCTTAGAGTTCCTGTTGGTAACTGGATTTTCTTCAGAAGCATTTTCCATATTCTTTACAAGTTCTGAGCACTGTCTTTTTCCCAGAGGGAGAGGAATTAGCTGCTCCTTGTAGAAACCTGGTCCTGCTTGCTTAACATTTGTAGAACGTGCCTGCCCTGCTTTGTGGGGGATGTCTCAACTCAAGCTTTTAGGAAGGGATAATAATAAAGTCAAAATCTTGTTACCAGGCTGTCTCTGGTGAGCAAAATTTATTAAGTTCAAGATGAATACTCGTTAAAGTCTGCATGATTTCTGTTTCATGTTAACATTATTTTGATGTTCTAAAATGTTTATGTGTCATAGAGATCGTATGTGTATTTTTCCTAATGACCTGTGTTTTTGTTTTGTTTTGTTTTTGCTTTAATAGGATTTACCACTTCAGCAGGAAAAGAGGCTAAACTAGTCTATACCAATTGCTCTTCTTTCTCTGGTCCTGCTGCTGTTCTTCTGCAGAAACTTCCCAGCACCCATCTGTCATCTATTATTACAACCTCTGCCCTCTCGTCAGGTCCTGGCCACCATTCTTCTTTATCTCAGATTTCTCCAGCTATCCCCAGCATGCCTCACCAGTCAGCACTTTTACTGAACCCCGTCCCCGACACTGCTCCTCCCTCCATACACCCTGGGACCCAGAACGTAAGCCCCGCTGGCCTGCCACGCTGCCGATCAGGCAGTTACACCATGGGCCCCTTTTCCTCTTTCCAAAGTGCCGCACACATCTATAGCCAGAAACTGTCTCGTCCCTCTTCAGCAAAGGCAGGTGAGTGAGAAAATGAAAACTGCCTGCCATGACAGCTCCTCCCCAGCCCCATGAAAATAGAGCTCTCTCTTTTCCCTTTGCTTCTGCTGTGACTAAAGGGAGGTCTTGCTTTCTGTCCACTAGCATTCATTCACTGATACAGAACGAAACAGGGCTGCTTTTCGGTACTGTACAAAGAAATGAACGAGCAAGGCACCTAGCTTTCCCACTGCAGATGATTACTGACCCGTGAGTCCTCTGCATTCTTTCTCATTCAGGTCGTTATTCCTGACATCAGACAAATTACAAACAACCTGAGCACATAACCAGAGACTTCAGAAGATAGGATATTGAATTTGAAACGAAGTAGACCCATATTGTCAGTCAAGTTTTCTTCTCATTTGCTTCATGGTGTTGGGGATTGAACCCAGGACCGTAGATGTGTTAGGCAAGCACCCTACCAGTGAACTATATCTCCAGCCCGGTTTTTAATGACAGCTTCATTGAGACATAACCCTTACTCAGAAACGGGGCTGTTTTCGTATAAATTCGGTGGGGTTTGGTATGTTCACAGATATGTACAACCAACACCACTGCCTAACTTCAGAACACTATCTTTTCCCCTTAAGGAAACCCCGTCTATTAGCAGTCACCCTCATTTCTTCCTCCTCCTAGCCTCTGGCAACCACTGGTATAGCTTTCTTTTCCACAGATTTGTTTATTCTGGACATTTCATGTAACTAGAATTGTTCAGTGAGTGATCATTGTGACTGGCTTCTTTCACTTAGGGTTGTGTTCTCAGGTTCATCTGTTGTAGCACATATCACCCTTAATGCTTTTTAAATAGCTGGTTGGTGTTCTAGTGTATGGTGTACAGCATTTGCTTTTCTGGTTGCGGGATGATGGGCATCTGTTTTTTCCCTCCTTTGGCTGTTATGAACAGTGGTGTGATAAGCAGTGTAGCAGCACTTACGTGTGGACATACATTTTTATTTTTTAGGGCATACAGCAAGAGTAGAATTGCTAGGTCACATGACACATTTCATGAGCCCTCATTTTGATCAAGCAAGTTCTTGCTATCATTTAATGTCTTTTTTATTTTACCCATCACAGAAGGTTTGGGTAAATCCATCTGTCTCTCGACCTACCTGTTTATGTCTCTATCTGTTGTACAGAAGGGTTACGATTGGCATTTCCGTGATGGCTAATGATGACTTACTGTTTTTCTCATGCCTTTTGAGTATTTGTATATCTTTATAGAGGAAATGTCCATTTGATTTCCCTGCTAGTTTTTCAGTTGAGGTATATCTTTATCATTGAGTTGTGTTCTTCATGTATTCTCTATAAAGTCCCTCATCAGGCGATTGCTTTAAAAATAGTTTCTCCCTATTTATTGATTCTTTTCACTTTCTTCAAGCATAGAAATTTTAAGTTTTGATGAAGTCTGATTTCTCTATTTTTTTTCTTTCGTTGCTTATAATTTGTGTCACATCTAAAAACATTATCTACCCAAATTCATAAGGACTTCCTTCCATTTTTTTTTTTCCCTGAGAGCTTTGTGTTAGATTCTTACATTTGGAACTTTTGTCCATTTTCAGTTACATATTGTGTGTGAGGTGATGTAAGGGTTTAACTTCATCCTTCTGCATATGGAGATTGAGTTTTTCTGGGACCATTTATTTTAAAATGTTATTTCCCTAGAGTTGAAAGATTTATTTCTGGAGTCTCAGTTCTATTCCTATTGATTTTTTTATCTATCCTACACAAGTATCACATTGTCTTTCTATAGCATTATGTTAAGTTTTGAAATCACCAAGGGTTCTCCCAACTTTATTCTTCTTTCTCAAATCTGTTTAGGCTTTTTTTGGGGTTTCTTGCATTTCTGTGAAAACTGTGAGATTGTCATTGTTTGCATTAAAAAAAATATGCCCATAGAGATTATGGTGAATCATTTGGGGGAGTATTTTTGGTTGAGATTTTAAAGAATTTAGTAATGACCATGTTAAAAATAAGTTATACCTAAGCCACATGCTTTAAATGACTACCCTTAGTCAGGCATGGTGGTGCATGTCTTTATTCCCAGCACTCAAGAGGCAGGAGCATAAGAATCTCTGAGCTCAAGGCCAGCTTGGCCTACATTGTAAGTTCTAGGCCAGGCAGGGCTACATAGTGAAACTTTATCTTGAAAAGGGCTGGGGGGGGGTGGGGGGGGTGGGCAGCAAGATGACTCAGTGGGTAAAGGCACTTACCACCAAGCTGACACCCTAAGTTCTGTCCCTGGGAACCACCTGGTGGCAAGGAAGAACCAACTGCAAGCTGTCCTCTGACTTCCACATACTTTATTGTGTTGTCTGTGTGCATGTGCACCTGCACACACAAGAAATAAATAATAGATCAATGTAACTGTTTTAAAAGATGATTCGAACAGAATGGCAAGGTTGTCTCTTGATCATAATTAGGAATATATACATATATATGTGTGTGTATATATATATATATATATATATATATATATATATATATATATATAGAGAGAGAGAGAGAGAGAGAGAATATCTACTCAAGAACACATATTTATAAAAATCAGTTATATCCTATATCATAAACAAGGAAAAACATTTATAAGACCTGCAATCATATAGTATCATTCTTTATCCACAATACAACTAAAGGCCAATAACAAAGGAATATGTAACAAATCTATATATTTGAAAATCAAAAGTGGGAAAAGAAATTTTAATGTAAAGAAAATATTCTAGAACTGAATAACATTGGGCATCTGCATGTCCTGGTGTGTGGAGAAGGAAAACAATGATCTACATCTAAGGAGAAAATCATAAAGGATATGTAAAAACTACACAATTGAAAAGTAGACTAGAAGACACCAAAGCCATTCATGGACTATGTCTCATAAAGAAGGTACACATTTGGTGAATAAAACTGAGAAGAAAAGAGAGAGGAGACGGGAACATTAGAGAAGGAAAGGAAGAGCAGACAAAGAAAGATAAAAATAGAATGTGACCAACAACTTTATTCCCCCAAAATTGACATGGAAAAACTTCATCAAAAACATAACATGTAAAATTGACTTAGGATGATGAAGAAGGCCAGAATAGTCCTGTGAGTATAATTGATATACTACTTAAAGTTTTTCTCTGAATGAAATGATAAGGCCCAGATAGTTTGATAGGTAATTTCTAATGCTCTTTCAAGAAGTGGATAATTCTGATATTAAAAACTATTAGAGAATAGATGAATACTCTTTAACCCAATTTGTTAGATTGGACTTGTCTTGAAAACAAATAAGTTAGTGATAAAGTTAGAGAGGAAAATTATAAATGGCCTTCATTATAAATACAGATGCAGAAATTCTAATCAAAATAAAAGCCAGCAAATCTAGCCACATCTCAGAGAGTATAGCATAAGCAAGTCTATTCAAGGATGTAGGAGTGGTTTAATAGTAGAAGACATGGCAGTATCATTTGTCACACTAACAGACTAAAGAAGATAGAAGGTGTTCCCGTCATCATTGTAAATACAAAGGGTTGGTGAACTCTACATTCATTCATAATAATCCTCTGCATACTGAAAACAGACGGTCCCTGTTAACCAGAAAAGAGGGTATCTGCCCCATACCTGCAAATGTGTCAGTCGAAATGGCAAAATGTTGACCATGTTCCTGTTGATTTTGTGGACAAGATGAGGATGCTCATTAATGTTGCTTCTGTTCAGCATTTTATTGGAGGTCAAAACAGACATAAAAGATTAAAAAAAAATTAAAACCAAGGCGATAAGATTTAGTTGCAGATAATATTCTGTCTACCTACAAAACATAAAGTGGTCTCTAGGTACATTTTAGAAAAGACTCAGCTACATAATGTTAGAAAATAATTGTTTCAACTGAAAATGTATGTAATAAAATAAGAGTACAAAGTTGGGTAAGTAGTGAAGGGGGAGTTGGGAGAGGGTGGGCAAAATCAATATAATGATCATATATTGAACAAAAATAGCAAAGAATAAAAGAAGCTTAAATGGTCAATTTTATTATGTAGACTCTATCAGCTGAAAATCATTGAGTCCAGTTTGTGGTGCCTGTATACTCTTGGGAGTGTGGGCGTCCAGTGATGCACAGTCAGCCTACCAGAGCCACACTCCAAAGTTTAAATTCTTTGATATTAATTAAACATAGTATTTTGAATCCATTATCACCCATTAAACTGTTTATGGAAAGCATCTTGGACATTAGCATAAAACTATATGGTACCCTGGGGAAAGTTTAGAAACTTTTTATAAAATGTGGAAAGTCATCAGAGAAGACCTAAATCAGTGGGCAAATGTTCTGTATGTGCCATAGGAAGCCTCAGGTCACGCTCATCAGATTGATCTCTGGATTCAAAAGTTCAGTCAAAAACCTCAGCAATTTTACTGTTTATCTCAGTAATCCTGAATGAAAATGCTAAGAAACACTGAGAGCCTCTGGGGCTCTTTGTTAAGACTGTGGAAAGGTAAGAAAGTGTGGTATTTACAAAAGCACAGAATGACCAAAGGAACAGAGTAGAAAGTTAAGAAAAGACATGCAGATTGGTAGGGTTGTACATCAGTGGGACAGTGTGTCTTTCTCATAAACAATGCTGTGGTAAGTAAGTGAGATCAGATCCCTGCCTCACCCAGACATAAAAATAAATTTCGGTTGCACATAGCGACACCCACACTTCACTTGTGTAGGCAGGAGTGTCATGAGTTCAGGAGGCCAGCCTGGGCAATATGGTGAGATCCTGTTTCAAAAAACAAAACCAGCTTTTTAGATGTAGAACTAAATTTTTTTTAAAAAAAGTTCTTTACAGGTTTACTATATGGAGCAAAAGTAAAAACAGAAGCACAACTCTAATAACTCGAGAAAAAGACAGTAGAAAAATGATAAGGTTTATCAGGAAAGCAATAACATCCAACATCATTGATAATTAATTAGCCTCTTAGAGAAAGGAATTGGGAATTGACAGTCCCAATATTAAAGGGTGTGTGGGTCAGTAGGAATGTCTATGTGTAGGAGTGTAAAACATGCCACTCTGATACTGTCACTTTGGTTTGAAAATACATGTACCCTGTGACCCAGCAGTCCCACTCCTGGGCATAGGCACAAGAAAAGCTCTGCTGCAGGGTGAACATGAGCGTGCACTGTGCTTTTTATAACCGCAGTCGGTTCAGAGTAACTGCCGAAAACAGAAGAATAACAAGACAGTAAATAGAATGCATGAATTTATTTCTACTGACCCAGTGAGGATGGTTCCTGTCAGTGCCATGGTAAATGATGAAAGCTAACACTGAGCAAGTACTGTTGTGAGATGCCATTTTTAATGGAGCCTGAAAATAAGCAAATTATCCAGTATTCATGTGTACCTATACAGGAAAACACTCCTGAGTACATGATAGGGTGATGTACATGGAAGAGAATGAGTGAAAGAGGGAGGTTATGGATGGAGAGGAGGACAATGGTTAATGTGTGTCATTGGTAATGTAGCTCCTGGGTGTGGTAGAAACTTCACAGGTGTTCATCGTAATGTGCTTGTAACTTACCCATCCACTGTAAAAATATCTGTATATACCAGATAATACAGTGACTATGAGGAGGTGTCTTAGAGGAATGTCACCACATGGTGTCTACAGAGTGATCATGCTCATGGTAGCATTCATTATAAAAGGGCAGAAGGCGCCTGGGAGGTGTGACTCAGTAGTAGATAGAACTTGAGATTTCCAGCTCAACCCCCAGCACCACAGAAATACATAAGTAAATGGATAGAACATAACAGTGTTTCTACTTTCATGATTTTAAACATATTTCAAAAAATAATCAGAAAAAAAACTGATTTTATTGTGATCAAATAGTTGAAAGAAAATTGAACTCTGAGAGGACAGTCACTCGTGAATACAAAACCATTGCTGTTTGTCTTAGTGTCCTTAGTGTCTCTTTCATACCTGTTCCCCTTGGGCGCTTTGTAAGTATTATGAGTGCTGTAACCGTGGATGCCACAGACTGCCATGTGTACTTATGTAATAAAACCAAACAAGAACCAGAATGTCAAGGCTTGGGTCCTAGTGATGCTGAGGGGTGATCCCAGCACCATGTGCCTGCTGCTCAGCTGTCCCCTGTAAATCCTACATTGGCTCTTCCCCTCTCCCTGTGCTAAACCTCCTCTGTAAGCCAACACACATCAGTAAATAATTTGGCTGTAGGATGTGGTAAGGCCTTCCGTAGATTTTCATCACCACTTGAAAGTCATCTTTGGCCTCTGTGTTGTTAGAGCTGCCTAGGATCCAGCAGAGTGTCTGTCGACTTGATACTCTTTGCCGTTGTCGTTGTTGCTTTATTCAGGACTTGGTTCTTAAGTGGGTGAGAACTCTTCTCTTTTTCAGCAGGTTCATGTCATCCACACAAGCATCATTCAGGAATAACCAAAACACAAAAGGAGGGGGAAGAAGGTTCCTTCAACCGAAGGTACAACCCAAGTCTGGTTACGGCCGAACTCCAGCGGCTGGCGGAGAAGCAGGCAGCCAGGCAGTATTCTCCAGCCAGTCACATCAATCTCCTCACCCAGCAGGTAGGGACAGAGCAGGCTGCCAGGGAGCTCTGTGGACCTGGGAGTGGGTGTGGCGGGGCATGCTGTTCTTCCCTCACTTGGCTGTTTCCTGTGTGCTCACGGTCTCCAGTGAGTCTCAGCTGCTGTTCGCGTATAAAATTGAACTGTTTCTCCTTAACTGTGAAGAAAATGGCTCTTCTCGGCATTGCAAAGCCAAATCTGTTACTGACTTAAGAGTATACAGTATCGCATAGGTAACATCTAAATTTCAACTGTAAATCCAGCTTTAAAGGAGTAAAAGTTTTCATTGCATTATTTTGTGTGTGTGTGTGTGTGTGTGTGTGTGTGTGTGTGTGTGTGTGTGCGCACATCACTTAATGTTGTAGAAGTGAGAGGACAGTTGCACGAGTCTGTTCTTTTGTTCTGCCTTGTGGGTCCCAGGGAGGAAACTCAGGTCTTCAGGCTTGGCAAACAAGTGCCTTTACTCACTGAGCCACCTTGCCAGCCCAGGATCTTTTAAATTAACTTTTTCATTCTTAAAAATTTCCTGTAAGCCCTAGTTTTATAGATCTTTTTTCAGAGTTTCCTTGCATTGTCTTTTGTCCCCCACCCCCACCATACTTTATTTAGTTCATAATCGGAGAATGTTTCCTGTCTAATGATTACTCTGTGTGTGTGTGGGGGGGGGGGGGTACATGACACCTTTAGGATCTTTGGCTTCTCTGTGTTCTCTCTTCTTGTAGTCCTTGGTGTTTAATTGAAAGTAGAAACCTTCTTCCTTAATGTTAAATGGTCTCAAAGCCCTCCAAACGAGGTATTGATAATAATAGTCCCATGATAGTCACTATGTGGTTACATTTTCCTGTATTTTTGTTGTATTTTTTAATTGATTATAACTCCATAATGATAATTAAAAGGGGAGGTGGAAGTGAAAATTGCTTCAAGTACATGTAAAAAATTAGACAACACACCACTTTCTTGTGGTACCCTAATTCTCTGTTTAAAAAAAAAGGTTAGAGCAAAGAAAGATAAGCCTGATAACACGGACTTGGCTTTCCCTCACCCTCTGTCAGCGTCGAAGGCAGTCATCATTTTCTTTTTCCGTCCCCAGGACTTTGAAACAGATAGGTGGAGAGGCCTCCTCATGTGCAGGGGAAGTAGAGACATAGCACAAGGTGGTGATGAGGGGGGGGGGGGGTGTCGGATAGTTTAATAGCAGTCACAGACTGATGGGAATAGGCATGACCACGGTAAAGAGAGGAAATTGGAAAATGCCCGCTGTCTGCTGGAAAATTGAAATTGTTGGTCATGAGTTGACATTTTGGCTTTCAGTGAAATAATCTAGAAGCATAGAGACATTAAATTATTGTCAATATTAGTGTTTACATATTTTCGATTTCTGTCATTTGCTATGTTGCAGAGCCCAGACAGTTCTAAGCTCCTGATCCTGTAAGAATCCAGGTTTACATACCCTTTCCGGGAAGCCATCCCCCCCTCCCCCCAGTTTTCCTCTTCTGTAATGAACCCAGGTGCCTTTGCTCTACAAGCGCGTCAGCTCCTGTTGGCGAGAATCAGACCCTGCCATTAGATGTCAGTCTTAACTTTGAGAGTTTCAGCAATAGGGTGCTTCTTGTGTGATGCCGGGCGGAGGGGGGTGTGTCGTGCAGATTGCAGGGTGGAGCACCTAGGAAGGGTGCTCAGCCAGCCCAAGACTTGGGTCCTTCTCCTGCTGACTCTGTCTCTGGTCCTGAGCACTTCATTTCTCAACCTCTGCAGATGTGTTTACCGATGGGGTGTGAAATAAAGATGGGGCTCATAAAGATGGGGTGTGAAAGCCTCTTTGCACATCTTAATGCCGTGTACTTGGGAAATACTGTTATTTCAGCCCTTAAGACTTTAGGAATACGTTGTTTCTAATGTGGTGACAGTGACATGTTCATCAAATGCATTTTGTTATAGAAAAACTCATTTGTGTGCATTCAGCCATTTCCTTTCCAGGGACACAGTTACTTACTTTGTAATTTGGAAACTCCTGTTATTTTTTTCTCTGCTATTTAATAACTAATAATACATTGAATTGTAACAATATTTAACATAGACTCTGGCACTTTTGTTCTCTAGCTGCTTTTTCTTTTATGCTGTTTTTCAAAGGAAAAGCTGCTTCCATTTCTTAACTGAGCTGAGTGATAAATGCCTGTGGCTTCCTGGAGGGAAGTGGGCAGGGGCCCTGGGACTCTCTGAACTCACACTGGGACACTCTGAACTCAGGCTGGGGGCCAGCTGTGGCTGTCAGCACAGGCCACTCTGTGTCCTAAACCCCAGGTGCTGGGGTTTCCTCTGACTCCACGCTTCCTTCATCATTCCTGATCCAATTCCTTATCTCTGCTTTCTTTTCTTTTTCTCTCTTTTTGGGTGGTTAGTGGATAACTCCTCTTCATAAGATTAATTCTGGTTATATTAATACTATTGCTTTATTATTGTAGACTTAATTATTGTATTGTGTTATCTTTACCAATTTCTTCTTTATCTTTCCTTATCTTTATTTCTCTATTTCTTGAGTTACATGTCTACTTTACTTCATTCATTCTATATTAAAGGCTATGAATTTTCCTCTGAGCATTGCTTTGGTTATATCCCTTAAACTCTGTTATCTAATTGTTTTGTAGGCAAGAAGTTAAGAGACTTTCACTGGACAAGGAAAGCAGATTTTAAATCGTTTGTACAATAGAAGATTTATATAAAATTAAATTGTAGAGTATTTCGGAGAAAACATTTTATTTTTATCTGTAATTTCAACTACTTGTCCTGTTAGTCGGTGGCATTTTCTAGAAAACTTTGTATTTTGTTGTGACTATTTAAAAGAAAACACTTTATCCAAGCTCCTACCATTGATGATATGACAGCCATCTGAACATAATACTGATAGCCAAGAGCACACCAGAGATTTCCTCAGGGAATATCAAAACTGCCAAAAGGGCAGCCCAGCTTGCGAGTGGGAATCGAAAGAAGGCCAAAGTAGTCTTCTTGCAAGAAGCACTCATTTTCAACTGTATCACAAGAAGGGCAGAATCAGCTTTCAGGAACCCTGGCATGCATGTCTGTGGGGCAACAGGTTGAGTGGTGAGTCGAACTTGGGGAGTCAGCCCTGGACACTTGACCTGAAGCTGAGAGCAAAGCCAAGTGCCTCTGCAGGCCTTCGCTCTGTGGACCTTTACTCTGCAAGCTTCCTAGGCCTTCAGAGAGGCTGCTTGAGCCTCTTGTAGGTGACTAGAAACCACTCAGACACGGGCTTGAGCAGGATCGCTCCAGTATTTGAGAAGCTGGCAGGGGACGGACAGACGGACGGACGGACACACAGGGACGGGGACAGGGACTGGAGGACGAGGCAGTGCTCCCTGCCCCCCCTTTCTTCTCTCTGTTTTTCAGTACAAATCCTAAGAAATAGTAAGCTAGCCAGGGACGGTTCTTAACAAGCCCACAGTTGATGAAAAGACTTGGAGGAACTTAGAATTTATATCAGAGCCTGCAATTTTAAGAAATTTGTATGGCTAAGAGCAGGAGCTCATTTCCCTGAATTCCTGTTTTATCATTTCTGCTCTTAAGCAGCTTCATTGAAGTCCTAGAATACGTCAGAATAGCAAATATTCCCACCATAGGTGCAGGGAAAGGTCTAATTGAACCTGCTTGTTTTCTAAGGTATACCTTGAATGACCAGGCGCTGAGAGTGTATTGTACACTTCTTTTATTGTGAACGAACATATGCTGTATAAACACGGTTTAAGGGGCCATCATCTGGACTGAAATTTTTTAGTGACTGTTATGTGTATTCCTGAGAACAGTGTTAAGAAGCATCTGCACCTGTCGGGGAGGGGTCCTGGGGCGCTGGAATGGGACATCAGCTTAGGTGTGAGATCTCACTATCTCTGCCTCAGTCAGGGCTGCAAGGGAGGGCAGATCGGCATAGACAGGGCCCTTTGTGGTTATTGCTGTAAGTGCTCAGAAGAATGTGGTAAGGAGCGGGAGGCAGGGCATTCGCGGAGTACTGGCCCTCTCCGGCCGGCGAGTTTGAGATTTCAGGACCCAGCTATCATTAGGAGCAGCTCCAGCTCTCCCAGCCTGGGAATTTAATCAAAGGGATACCAGCAGACCACCCAGGCAGGGCCCCACCACGAACCCGTGTGCTGTGTCGGTCGGCTCCCCAGCCAGCCATGCAGAGACGTGGCCAGGCCCTCTGAAATGTGCTGACAGATACAGAAGAGGGAGAGACGCTTTGTGGGCTTGAGATTTTTCATTTTGATGGGGAGCGGAACAGAAAAACCACCAGGTTTCTTTCATTTCGCTGCTCTTGACTCTGAGGCTCCCCAGCCTAATGCTGCGGAAGGGTCTCTCAAGATACAGAACATTCGGTTTCCAGCAGTTAGTCCTTCCCTCCTCATCTGTGTGCAGAGGGACTCTGTATCATCCCTTCTGTTTCAGGAGCTCCTAGAAAGGGCCACTGTGGACCTTGACTCAGTTACAGAAGTCCCAGTTCAAGACTCGGTGCTGCCTCCTTGGAGTGGGTGCTCATGTCCCCCTGCACGTCACGGGCAGCAGGACTTGGCTCTGCAAGCTTTCCTTTCCCTTCTGAACTCTCTGGACACACAGACTGCTTCGCACTTAGGCTCTGGTCTCGAGCTTGTTCTCTGTTTCCTTTGACTCTGACTCTTTGCTGGTAGAAAATAAACTCCTCCATACCACACATGCTACCTGTTCCTGTTTCTCGAAAGACAAAAAGCTAGATGGGGAAAACATTAGTTCTTAAGTCACAAGACCTGGGAAGTTCATTGCCTTGTCTAGCCTTGATTGCCTCATCTTTAAAAAATAAGTAAATAAAGGACCACGGGTAGAAGATTTTGCTGCAGACACCGTGCACTTCAGACACAGGCCCAGAGGTCCTGAGCTGGATCTGACCTGAAAGCCTCTTCCTTGAGGACTAGTTTTCATGGTACCAAAAGAAGCCATGCAAGCTTCCAAGGAGGGGCGACCAACAGTCATATCCAGCTATGATAATGTGAACCACAACAATAATCCGCATGGCACAGTGATTCTAAGGTCAGTAGTAGCATGTGTTCTTGGGCAGTAACCAACAGCTCTCTCATTGGACTTAAGACCTGCTTAACAACAGGGAAACCATGCTGGGAACTGGAAGCCTAGGCAGCTCCCTCGGGCTAGTGAAGTCATGGATCTCGGAAGAGAACCTACAACCGCCACTTTACTAAAGGAGCGCAGTCCCTAACCACATTCGAAATATTTGTCCTTTACCCACAGGTAAGTGTAGTCCTTCCTCCTCACCAAGGAAACTTCTCTTTGCGACAGACAGAGGCCATTACAGAAAACCATAGCCTGTCCTCATGCAGAGCCCAGTCCCAACTGATAGATCTACAACACAACTCCTCCTCCTCAGGCTCAAGATCATTTGCAGAAGAGAGGGCAGAACTCGGATTGTAAGAGCCAGGTGAACAGGGTGTGTTATGTGGTTGTATTATGTGGAAATGTCAGAAGCTACGACCATGGAGTCTTCCAGTATGGCTGCCTCACCATGAGCAGAATAAGGGTGACACCAGTCGACATGCTGATGTATAAGGGAAAAGCTCAAGAGGCCTTAACCCTACACACAGAGCTCCAGGCAGCCGAGGAGTGCCACAGTGGTTCCTAGTGAAGACTGTGCGGTGGCCCTGGGCTCTGTCCCCTGCATGTTGTAGGTGTCTTTCAGTGACCTTTCCCTTGGGGTAAATCCCTACACACATAGCTTTATCTGGTACCTCTGTGTGCATTTCTCCCAGTATGCATCTTTTTTTTTTTTTTTACATTTTTTTTCATAAGTGCTCTGCATGTATGCCTGCACTCCAGAAGAGGGCATCAGATCCTATTATAGATGGCTGTGAGCCACCATGTAGTTGCTGGGAATCGAACTCAGGACCTCTAGAAGAGAAGCCAGTGCTCTTAACCTCTGAGCTCTCCAGCCCCTCAATATGCATCCTAACTTTGAACCTTTATGCTGAGTTTGGAGTCCAAATATTCAACTGCCTTCTAGACATTTGCCCTTAACTGTCTTGCCAGTATCCAGATATTTGACTATTTCTCAGAAGCATGCAGGAAGACACCTCCATTCAGTGTATCTGAAAGCTGTTGGCTTTCCTTCTTTTTGTTTCTGCATTAGTGCATTGACATCCCAGAAACTCGAGTTTGGAAGCCTGGCTTATCAGCACCTCCATCTCCATCCTCTCTGCACCCAGCTGTTGCCAAGTCTTGTCATTCTGACTTGAGTGTCTCTGCTCTGTATCTTGTCTATTTAACTTATATCAATATCAACTGTTCTGCCAAAGGCCTTCATTATCTCTGAGGTGGACAGCCACAGGTACCTCTTAAACGATCTCCTGGCAGTGTCTTCCTGCTTATCCTCATCGTTAAAGACCTCTTGTCATGTTAAATCACATGTCTGATCCTAGTGTTCTCTGCTCGTAGAACCTCGATGATGTGAAACCAAACTAGTGGATGCTACTACCCGTGGTCTTACTGAGAGTCTGACCACAGCGTACTGTGCCTGTCTCTTTATTCTAGCACACAGGATTTTGCATAACTCAGCTAGAATTTCTTCTAGTCTGTATGCCTTAATTTATGCCATCTTCTCAGGAGAAGTGGTTGTTAGTCACCATGTCTGATCTGTCCATCTGTCCAGATGTGACTGCATGAATGCCACTTCGCACATTTGTTGTGCTGATTCTGTCATCATATTGTGTGTTGACATAACTCTCTCCTTTAACAGACAGTGAGCGCCTTAAGTTTTGGTGTCCCATGATGCCTCTCTGACTCAGGGATTGTACAACTGGCCCTCTGTGTCCATATGTTCTCTGGGGTCAGTATAGTAAATTCTGAAAAGCCCGCATCTGTTCTGAACATGTACGGGCTTTTCCCCATGGTCATTCTTCCCTAAACAACTAAGTACAACAAAGTTTTCTATAGCCTTTACATCATACAAGTAATCTATCTGTAGGTGTTTTTATGAGAGGGTGTATGGAGCCTATGTTCAATTATAATTATATTTTACATAAAAAACTTGATCGTCTGTAGATTTTTGTATCTCCACGAGTCCCTACAATCCATACTTTAAGGATGCTGAAGGACAACTATATTCAATAAATATGCTTACTCATTATTATTATTATTATTATTATTATTATTATTATTATTATTACTACTACTACTACATAGGGTTGGAGATTGAATGCAGGGTCTTGTGCATGCTACAGCCCCAGTCCTTAAATGTGTTCCTTCACTGGACTATAAGATCCTTGAAGATAGACTGCACAATTTTTACCGTCCACTCCCAGTGTTCTCTTAAGTATGCGTCCAGACGTAGTTTTTAATAAACAAGTGAAGAGCACCTGCCAGCACAGCCAGAAGTCTTTCTCTCATGGCCATGCCTTCAGCCCTTCCCTAGCCGCTCTTTAAAGCACGTGGATGATAGTCATTTTGCATCTCCTGCCCGTTTGACTGTAAACCACATAATGGCAGTTCTTTCTAACCCATCACTTAGTGCAGGACCTCGTACTTTCTAGATACCACGTGCTTGCTAAAGGGAAAAGAATTTCTCTTCTGTATGCTGTTGGTTTTTGCATTGTCTTTTAATACTAACACTTACTTTTCCATTCTTTTTCATTGATTGTAGCACACCTGCCCTGCACACCAAAACAGTCGACATTAATCACATTCCTGTTTTGTCCTAGGCGGTATGGTAAGGACAGGTTGTGTTCATTATCTCTTCCATTTTAGGGGCAAGGAAAGTGCTTTTCCCACCTTTTTTTTAAACTCCAGAAGATGAAGAAACTCGAGTCGGAAGGACGAGTGAGTCTGCTGAGGTCACACACTGGAAAGTCACTGTGTCAGGACTCCAGCTCTGATCTCTGTGACTGTGCATTTTATCGTAGTGGTCTCTGCCTCTTCTCTGAGTCAGATATCAGACTGAAGTGACCGAGCATTGCATCCACCTGCCGTTCTGTGGCACCGCGGTGGTTCTGTCACTACGCCTCTGCAGAGACACGGGATGAACATCTCCTTCCGTGATTACAGGCACGCTCTCCTCCCTGGTGCAAGCTGAGAATCATGCGCTCTGTCAGGGTGGTTGGCTAGTTCCTGAATTAGGCCCTCCTTAGATTTTTCTGTAGGATGACCAATGCTTTCTTTTCAGTTGGGGAGGGGAGACAATCCGCCTTGGCAATCCCTTGCTAATATGTGTAAGTCTGCTTATCAGGCTAGTGGTAGCCCCCAGCTCACAAAAACAGAAAACATACATTGGCAAAAGTCTGGCCATTTTCTCAGGCTGCCTTGCCGAGAATGTCCGGAAGATCTTGTTCTGGAGCTCTTGCTATTGTTGGAGCTATGAGTGTGTGCAGGTGTTGTGTAGATGGTGGTGTTCAAAAGAGGGAGGCAGTTGCCAGGAAGCTTCAGCACTAACACATCAGTGCTTTAGAATTCCTCGTACTTCCCAACCCCCTTTAGAATATGATTAACATAGTAGCCCTTATCTCCTGGTGATTGGAGTATAAACTTGCGGTTCATTTTATCAGCATCCAGGAATTAAAAGAGGAATTTAAACTGCCTTAGAACATGTGTTTATTGCTTATTGTAGCTAGTGGTTTAATAAATACTCATGAAGTGCCTTTGGAGGAGTCTTCAGAGTGTAATTGCTTAAGGATGACTCTTTTTTTATGTCCTTGAAAAATACGTCCTCCACTCTTCTCCAGTGCAAGCAGCACACACCTGCCTCTCTGGGTTCTCATCTGGAGCAGATGTGCTGTGTCCTGTTCAAGGACTTCCTTTTGTTCTAGGGACACACATGAAACAAGTTAGGAACAAGCCACCACATTGCCCCACTCCAGGTCACAGCTGGGAGAGGACAGTTGCCACAGCACCCAACTGGTCCACTCGTGTTCTGATGGGTTTTCCTATATGAACACAGCAGAGGGCATCATTCTCCAGGCAGCT
This sequence comes from Peromyscus maniculatus bairdii, assembly GCF_049852395.1. Lineage (NCBI taxonomy): Eukaryota > Metazoa > Chordata > Mammalia > Rodentia > Cricetidae > Peromyscus > Peromyscus maniculatus. Next base: position 58,428,538 of record NC_134865.1, read on the forward strand.
CTAGACAAAACTGCGTTCCTTTCGGTCCACATGATCCCTTTTGAGGATCAAATGAAAGATGTACTCTTTTCCTGGGGAAAAAAAAGTGCACACATAGAAACTTGTGTTCAGTTCCAGAGTGTTCATAGACATCCCCCACACAGGCTCCCTCTCGATATCCATGGACACTTGGTCTCCAAGTTTGAGCCCTTGAAAGCTTTGAGGTAGTATCAGGCTAGTAGCCATCATTATTGATCATTTGATCCAAATTCAAACCTCCTTCCATCTTTGCTGCATACATTCATGAACATTTCAGTAATACTCTGCGTTAGACTGTTACCTCCATAGGGCAAGGATTGCTTTCATCAGCCTTCCTCCATGCTCAAAAGAATGGCAAACCCAGACAAAGTCATAAATATTTGTGTGAATTAATGAAGTCATTTTATGAAGCACCCCTCTAGATCTTATTAGAAAAGAAATCTAAGATTAGGGGGCCTGCCATGATAAGATTGAATAGTGATAAGAATGATACACCTGGCCGGGTGGTGGTGGCCCACGCCTTTAATCTCAGTACTCAGGAAGCAGAGGTAGGCCAAATCTTTGAGTTTGAGGCCAGCCTGGTCTACAAAGTGAGTTCCAGGAAAGCAGGGGCTACACAGAGAAACCCTGTATCGAAAAACCAAAAAAGAAAAAAAGAATGCTACACCTGAATTCTGTGCCACAGTTACTCATGAGTTAAGCTGTTACTAATGAAATGTTTGGTGTTGGATTTCCATCTCTATCTTGATAAATAAATAATTAGGTACATGAAGTTTGCAAACGGCCTGGTAAGCCTGAGGTTAGTCACCATGAATCACCAATGCTTTGCTAGCCCTTTACCATCTCAGTACCGTGAAGAAGCCATGCAGTATAGTCATTATGCAGAGAGGGAACAAAATCTGTGTGTCAACGCTATTATTTCACCCATCTGAGAACCTTGCCTGAGGCCTTGAGAGCAGGCAGACATCATCTCTAAAATTATGCAAGGCACCAGCCAGAACAACACTTAGCTCTTGCTCTAATCACTGCTTCTTTTATTTCCTTTCATTCCAAAGCAGTCTCTCCCTTGTGGTCTATGCAGAAAGAGGTAATCTGGAACCTCTAATTTCCCTGCTAGCCTTCTAGTGACATGTGCCACTCCACCACTTACTGAGAAACTGGCTGCTAACTGGAGAGAGGCAGTGGAGGGGACAGAGGCACAGACGGATGGACCCCGAGACCTGGCCAAGAGTGTTTGCTGGATTTCTTTGGATGAAACCCACTTCATCTACTACTACAGTTGGTCTGTATCTGAAGGGTTCATGTCTGTATTCAACTAAGCATAGATTTGAAATATGTAGGAAGTGTCTGTGCTGACATTTCCTTGTCCCCGTTTCCTAAACAGTATGGCATAAGAACCCTTTCTTCTTGACGTGGGTTGTATTTGGGGTCATCCAGAAGTGAGTCTGTAGAAGTATATAGGAGGATGTGTGCAAGCCACATTCAGATAGTGTACTGTCGTGAGGGGAGGAGGGTGCTGAGGAGGGAAGGAGGACTCATGGAGCAGGTCAGTACTCTAACCCCAGCCCCATACACGTTTTTAAAGGGACTTGAATGCCCTCTAGCTTTGGTATCTAGGGGGTGTGGAACCAGTCCTCAATAGAGACCAAAAGGAGATGAGTGCTCTAGGGATGCAGCCCTGAGTAAAATACAGTCTCTGTCCTAAAGTGGCTTGGAATTTGTACGGTAAAGTAGGAAATGAATTTGTACTTAATAATACAAGCATGGCACGAAGCTTCTAGAGCCTTACCACTTAGCTCCTGAAGCAATTCGATGGCAGTGATCATTTATAGCCAAGGGAGAGCCTTTGCGGGTAATACATTTTACCTTAGAATACAAGGCACAACAGGATAGTGATAAAACATGCAGGACTTCTTTTTTTTTTTTTTTTTAAGATTTATTTATTTATTATGTACACAGTGTTCTGTCTGCATATATGCCTACACACCAGAAGAGGGCACCGCATCTCATTATAGATGGTTGTGAGTCACCATGTGGTTGCTGGGAATTGAACTCAGAACCTCTGGAAGAACAGCGACTGCTCTTAACCTCTGAGCCGTCTCTCCAGCCCAACGTGCAGGATTTCTGATTCTTGTCTTTGCAGGTTGGATCTAGTCACAACCTCTCTTGCTATGGTTATGTCTGTTTACTGGTCATGTTTTTCCCCCAGAGGGCAGTGATGATAAACCTTGGCCTTGTGCTGAGAACGACTAGACTTAAGACCTTCTTTGCGCAGACTCAAACACACCCTGGTCTGAGGTAGGCCTTAGCTGTCACAGTATAGGCAAACCGTTCATGACAGAAGTGTCTGCTGTAGGCGGAGAGTGTCTGTCTGTAAGGGGTTGACGGTTGGTTGTGTAGAACATGAATGCATAAAAGCAGATGCTGCCTATGGCCTCTCTGGTGGAGGACTTGAGAGGATACATTAATCACTTTTTATCTGTTAACTGGTACTGTCCTTTCAAATGTCTCCCAAGAACCTAACTGTTTGTAAGCATCAGTGTTTGGACTTGGTTTTCCATGATAAAGCTGGAGGTCATTGCACACATGAATTCTAAGCACTGAGCAATAGCCAATGATGGCCGTTTGTGGCCTTCACCACCTTGAGGCTCAAGAGATGTCCAGAGAAGACTTTGAGGAAATTCCTTGTGGTGATTACTGTAAGATTCCACACTGAATCACCAGCTTTGGTGACTAGAGCCAAGCATATGCACATGTACATATGCACATCTTTGCCTACCAGGCTGAAGCCCAAGGGGACTTCATCTGGCCGGTCTCCTCTATACCTTTCTCTCAGACTCACCCTTCAATCTTGGCTTTTAAACTAGTTTACTGTTGAAGAGAGGCCTAGTGGGGTGAGTCTAAGAAGAGACATATTTCCCCGTGGTCCTGGAACAACACTGGCCTCAGATGCCCTCTCTAAACACCCCCCCTCCGTGTGTGTGTGTGTGTGTGTGTGTGTGTGTGTGTGTGTGTGTGTGTGTGTGTGTGTAGGAGGGAGGGGACATTGAGACTATCTCTTTATGTAGTCCTGGCTGCCCTAGAGCTTACTATGTAGACCTGGCTGGCAGCCAGCCTCACCTTCACAAAGCTCCGCCTGCCTCTGCCTCCTTAGTACTCAGATCGAAGGCATGCTGCCACCCTTAACCTCCCCCTTTTAAATGGTAGGAAGCTCCATCTGGCCTCACCAGCACTGTGGGAAAATAGCATCCCAGAAAAAGCAGATCCAATAAACAAAGATGAACACTGGATGCATGAACTTGGAGCAAACCCAGTCCCAAAGCCTGAACTAGGTGCAAGGGACAAAGAACAGATCAGTAAGCGATCTTTAGCCCCCCTTACCTAACTGCCCTAACTGTCCACTGACCATTAGTCCTTTCCCACTCACCCCAGAAAACAGCCTGGTTTGCCTGCCCTCACCACAGTCCTCATACAGCATGGCTTGGGTGGGGCTTCCAGAAGTTTCCTTTGTCTCTAGAGCAACGTAGCTCCTTCCCAGGGTATTGTTCCATTTCTTGCTGTCTTCTCGCAGCCTGCCCTTCACCAAGTCAGCTATCTGGGTCTCAGACATTTCTTCCTGCTTGTTCATGGCTCTCCAAATTTTTTTTATTTTAAGGCAGTTCATATGCTGTATTTGAATTTTCTTTGCACTGTCATATTTTGGAGATCTCAAACACTGTTTTTTCTCAAGTTTTAGATGATCAAATCCTGTGTGACTTGAGGCCACATTTCTCTTTGTACCTTCCCACTCTCCCCATGGCCTTGCTTCTGATAACACAGTGATTCTTTGTTGAATTGCATTAGAAGTGTAAAGTTTGTTTGAGCATGTGGGACAGCATGTAACTTCAGCCAGGGACATCTAGTTACGTCTGTCCCCAGACAGCCCCTTTGCATGCTGAAAGGGTGTGTGTCTGAGTGGTTGGGGGTATTTTCCGGGAATCCATCCGGGCAGTCCCACGGTATTTTAATTATAGGACTGGCATCAGCTCTGCCTTCAGCAAACAGCAGTAACATGCAGTAACACTTGGGCGGGCCAAGCACCGGAAATTGGCCGCCTCCTCTGTGTCTCCTACCCCCTTTCCAATCCATCACCTGTATTTATTCCTGCTATAATTTAAACACCTGTCTAGATGGAATGCATGCAATGTGTCCTTAGCCCACACATTCAGATATTTGCTCACCTGCCCTATTCGGAAGGCTGCCTCTAAAATAAATACTGTTTGGTACTAAAAGAAAAAAATGCGCTGAGGTCACCACGGCAGTGGACACAAGGCAGGGGATGGGAGTAGAACATCTGGATTGACTGCTTTACAGAGTGGGAGCTGAGAGAGAGGGAAGGGCAGGAGGGAAACATCTGTCAGGCAGGCCCCACGGCTCAGAGAGAGGTAGGATCTGGTGGCCAGATTTCCCATAGGCAATTACTCACTTAGCGAACCAGCCAGAGGAAAGCAGAGATGGAGGTGTAGGTGGCGAGTTGGTGGTTTTTAGGTTGAAATCGTTTTTAATAATGGCAGTATAATACCTAGTCTTGGGCCTCTCTGGTTTATTTTGAAATGTTTCATGTGTGTTTGCATCCTCAGCATACTTTTCAACAACACCAAGAAATAGTGAAACCTGCATGGCCCTGCTGGACTTGGAAGGGATTATTCTCTCTTCCTGCTCATCCCCTTGGGATGTCTCCCTGCATCCATTTCTGCCGTCTGTTGGGAGGTCCCTTAGCTTTGTGGCAGACAGGGCGCAGTGCCTGTTCCCCGTCCCGTTCCTGCCTTTGGTTTTCAAACGCACCAGGCAAGCCGACTGCCCGTGCTCTTGTTAACTGGAAGTTGTGATTCGCTGGGGCGAGACTGGGCTCCGTACTTGAACAATGCCCAGGGATGCAGATGCTGCTGGTCCACAGACGGAAACTGGAAGGAGACGGCTCAGTGGTGCAGATGCTGAAACTGTGGTTGAAGTCACAGGGTTGGGAGGCTTTGCCCCAGGAAGTCTAAAAGTTGAATTTAAAGGCCACGCTTAGCAATTATTTTATTTCTCATCCTCAGTTTCTCCATCTGTCTTTAAGAGTAAATAGTTCACATGTAGTGTGCTGAGCACAAGACTTACAAAGAGCTATTTATTAAATTCAGCCATTGTTCAGTTCCTATGATTTCATTGTCATTGCTGCTAAAATTGTGCCCATGGTAGGACACCTCCGTGTTCTAATGCAGGCCACATGGCTCCCCAGAGACTGCTGTGCTAACTTTGTACATAAAGATGTGAGTATTCGGGCTGGAGAGATGGCTCAGCGGTCAAGAGCGCTGGTTGCTGTTGCAGAGGACCTGAGTTCAGTTCCCAGCACCCACATGATGGCTCACATCCATCTGTATCTCCAGTTCCAGGGAAATCCAACACCTCCTTCTCATTTCTGTGGGCATATGGTACACATACATGCATGCAGGCAAAACATTCAAACACATAAAATAAGTGTTTTTTAAAAGGTGTGACTATTCATCATCAATGAAATTTATTTAGAATTTTTATAATGGGTATTCATGTTTTGCCTTCCTGTATGTCTGCGGACCATATGTGTGCAGTGCTGCCAGAGGCCAGAAGAGGGCTTTGGATCCCTTGGAACTGAAGTTAAAGACTGTTGTGAGCTGCCTTGTGGGTGCTGGGAATCGAACCCTGGTCCTCTGGAAGAGCAGCCAGTTCTCTTAACTGCTAAACCACCTCTCTTAACATGGGCGTGTTCTTTGAACCACAGTTTCTATAATTAAAAGTGGTTTTTAAATTGCTCTATCTTCTAGACCCATTTGTGGCCAATGCCACGAATCTAAGAATTGGGAGTTCAGGTTTAGTAACATGCATTCTAGTTAGTGACAGTTCAGGGAAACTGGCCGGCCCAATGGCTGTGTGACCTCTACTGTAACAGAATGACAAGTATTACTATATTTTTGTGCACCTTAGATTAGGCTATCCTTTGAAGAAATTCTTCTGCCCATTATGGAAAAGGCTAAAAGGCTAGGACAAGACCAGGATAATTTGTATATAGTAACTTATCCATTATACATATTTATCTAGAGATGGTCAAGGCTATAGGAAAGTGCTGTCTAGTAATTAGCCACTAGCTAGTTGCATTTTAAAATTAATGTTTAGGGCCAGGCGGTGGTGGCACATGCCTTTAATCCCAGCACTCAGGAGGCAGAGCCAGGCGGATCTCTGTGAGTTCGAGGCCAGCCTGGTCTACAGAGCAAGTTCCAGGACAGCCAGAGCTACACAGAGAAACCCTGTATTGAAAAACCAAAACAAAATTAAATTAAATTAAAATTAATGTTTAAAGTCAAGTTTCTCAGCCACATCAGCCACATTTCAAGTTCACGAGAACCATCTGTGGCTGGTGGCTGTTCCTCTGGACAGCGCAGATTGGCAGTCCATCCGCAGGAAGCGTGCTGGTAGATACTGTTCTTTAGAGCAGCGCTGGAAAGTAAGAATGACCCAAAGGTTGCCCCTTGTCTCCTGTTCAACACTGTATCAAATCACTCCGTTATCGTGTGATTAAGATGCCAACTCTGTGGCTATGCAAAAAGAATGTTTTGAAAAAAAGATCCATTCATTTCTTCACTCTTTTGGTTATTGGTGATGTAAGTCCTTGCAAGACAGATCTCGGAGGCAAGGGGTGGGAACAGTAACCGTGGTGTGTGTTGAGTGGCTTCTAGACAAAACGGGGGTGAGAACAGAATACTGAAAGGAAGGGCAAGGTCGTTACCGTTTGGTGAAGATAGGTTTGTTTGGAAAAGAAGGTAAGAACATTGAAAGTTTTCCTGTTGCGGGAATTCTCATGTAAGCACTAATCACTGCTCTCTCTCTCTAAGCGAATTATCAGTGCCCTGCTTTTCTGTCGACAGAGGTCACAATGGCTGCCAGTTCTTGGTTCTCACACAAAATAAAGAGTGGGTAGTGAATGAATCAACAACCCCCCGCTGTTCAAAGCTGGCCGCACGTTCATGCCACCTTTCCCTCTGCTTGGGACGGGGTGAAACTGACTGAGCTGGTTTCCTCTCACTTTGATGCCCTCTGAGGAAGAGTGAAAGTGGGAAAAGGACTTAGAGCAGGAGGAGCGCTCACTGCTGTCTTGATGCTTGTGTAATCACCCTTCAGCCCTGGAGGGCCCCATCTGATGGCAGGTTTAAAGTTTTCTAATAGTTAAGAGTAAATAGGGTTGTTTTCCCACATCCGAGTTAGAAAATGGGTTTGGAAACTCGAGCCCAAGTTCTGCGACTGTAGGGCTTGGCTGTGGGTGAAGCGCTGTCGTGGCTCCCTGAGCCTCAGTTTTCTCCATCTGTGAAATGGAGTGTCTTCCTCTATGAGTAATGGGTAAAGTACACGTGAACTCATTATAGCATCCAAAGTGCCTGGCGCCACGCAGGTGTTAAGCTGTGTTGTCCAGGGAAAGCATGCCACGTGCACTTGGAGTCCAGCACGCTTTTCTCCTTGACCTTGCCACACTGCAATGTATGGCATTGGTGTGGCTGCGAAGCTCCTTTAGACCTTTGTTTCCTCGTTGGTAAAAATGGGGGTAAGAGCATCACTCGGGGTTGGATGAGATCTTGCAGGGATGGCAATACATAACACACAGAGTTCTCAATAGGCAGGTGTTGGCTGTTGGGGTGTAAACACTGGTGGTTGAATTAAGGGCTGCCATGCCAGCACATAGATTATCAGATCTATCAAACCCATCCCCTCCTGTCTCTTGCATGCTTTATTCTCCAAACTCTGCCCTTGATGCTAAACGTGGCAAAGTGTGCACATTTTGATCTATTTTTAGCCACTATAAACTATTATTAAGCCCGCTTTATTACGATTTGGAACAACTCTTTTTTTTTTTTTTAAGTGTATGTGTCTGTGGATGTGTATCTACAGAGACCAGCAGAGAGTATTGGATTCTCTGGAACTGGAGTTACGGGTGGTTTTGAGCCGCCCGATGTCCTTGATAAAACCCAACCCTGGTCCTCTAGAAGAACAGCGAGCGCTCTTAACCACTGAACCATCTCTCCGCCAGGTTTTCGGTACAACTCTTACTTATCACAACGACATTTCTCACATTGTGATATTTTTACAGCCTACAGGATGATGTTAAATTAGTTGAAAACACCAGGTGTCTAACAGCGCAGACAGGTGTGGAGTCAGTGGGTGAGGGATATATTCTGCAGTCCTATTGGAGTCAGTGTCACAGTCTCATAATGTGGCCCTTGCTACCTGAAGGGTACAGAAAGAAGTAGGAGAGAGTACTTCAAAAGGACTAGGGTACAGAGAAGAGGCACGCCCAGGGTGTTCAGCCATATCTTATGCGTTCTACAGTCACCATGTGCCTTTCCTCTGTCCCTGGCATCTGCCGACAGCAGAGCAGAAGTGGAAGTCAGGGTCAGCTCCTGAGGCCTCTTCTAAAGCAGGGCCCACCCTGGAGAGCAGAGCTGCAATGCCCCCCACACCAGCCTCACAGTCGCCAGAGACTGCTCCCGACCTATGGAAAACAGCTTTCTGTCCAAGAAAAGTAGTTTGAGTCATTGGTGAGAAGACACTGGCCTGGGCTGTTTTCACTTAGGAACTTCTCTAACTAGGGAGGAAACACTACACACTACTCCGGTGCTAAAAATGACTCTTGTGTTTTCCTGATTTCAGATCATTTTCAAATGTGAGTTCTTTCATTTGTAAATGTCAAGGTTCTTTAGGCGCTTCAAGTGTTTCCTAGGCAAGCGTTTCCCTTCAGCTTGCTTCTCCTGCCTGATGACCTAAGACACTGTCTGGCAGCGTGTTCACAGAGCCCTGCACTCGGCCCTGGCTTCCCCTCGCAGCTTCTCTGCATACCCCGCTCTGAAAGGCTCTCCTGGGCACCTCTCTCCCCTTCTCTCGTCTGCTGTCACTGCCCAGGCTTTACCCCAAGTACCTCGCCACTGCAGTGAATCTAACAACTCTGAAAAAGTGCTGCGGCTCATTAAATAACTTTAAAAATATGGAGAATACACAAAAGCGCAAGACAAACATATCGCCATGCTGAAGTAGATGCTGTGTATTCTGGATTTTTCCTCCCAGCTTTTGAGAAGTTGGTCCACATGTCTATGTTTGTTTGTTTGTTTGTTTCAGAACTGAGGACCAAACCCAGGGCCTTGTACTTGCTAGGCAAGTGCTCTACCACTGAGCTAAATCCCCAGCCCTGTCTATTTATGTTTAAGGAGATTAACATTGTGATTTTTTTTTATTAGCATGATCTTCTTTCTTGAGTTATCGTCATCTTCCTAGATCAAGTGTTTCTAGAAAAAGTTAATGAATAAATAATATTATTTTATCTTAAATGGATAAAGGAAAATGTAACTATCTTGTCAGCCATTTATACCCTCTCCTGTTTCGCGGTTAAAAGCAATGCTTGCTTCTAAGCACGTGTTTTCTGCAGTGTGTGGTATAAAGCAGGACTGTGGAACTCTGGTCCTGGGGCCCTGTTTCTGCTGTTGATTCTGAGGCCTCAGTGCAATACACACTGCTTCCTTCTGTGCCAAATGACGATTAGGATTGGCACTGTACTGATGACCGGACTCGGATTTGCATGAGATGTGTGTAATGTACTCATTTGCACAGATTGTATTTCTCACTGGATTCTAATAAACACCACCTGCTGTCCTAGTGGTCACTGTGATTGTCACCTGCAGCGTTCTTTGACTTGGGCTAGAAGCAAGCGTCCGAGTGGACAGTAGTCCAGTGTACCTCAGTACTATCACTAAGGTGATATCTAGACGAGTTCTCTCAACTCACAGTCACACAAGTAACACAAGTCCTGTCTAATCTGCCCCTGCCATTATTGGGCACTTTTTTCTTTTTTCTTTTTTTTTTTTTTTTTTTAGTGATTTTTTTATTTTTATTTTTGATGTGCATTTGTATTTTGCCTGTATGCATGACTGTGTGGAGGGGCCAGATCTCCTGAAGCTTACAGGCAATGGTGAGCCACCATGTGGGTGCTGAGATTTGAACTCAGGTCCTCTGTAAGAGCAGCCAGTGCTCCTAACCGCTGAGCTCTCTCTCCAGACCCTGGAACTTTCCTATATAGCAATGTGGCAGTTTTGTCTTACAACTTGCATTTCTTTGCAGTTTATATTTTTAAAAAATAATTTTCACTTACAAGTGGAAACTAGTTTAAAATGTTAAATTGGCTGGTCACATTCCATCTTTGTAAATTATTGTGAACATTAATACTCATTTTAATGGACTGTCCAGGTTTTTCTTTCTAAATGATTGAGTTCTTTGTACACTTCTTATTACCATTATTATCTACAACTAAAGCATGTTAAGCATTTAGAACTTCCCGATGAGGAAAGGCTGTGTGCTTTGAACATTGCCTGGCGCTCCCCAGTGCCACCCAGAGAGCAGGGGCGGAATGGGCGCTTGCTAGAGCTCGCAGACGCTGCCGGTTCCCCACCTCGGCTCTCTGTGCACAGAAGCCAATCTGCGCTCTGTGCCTTTGTCACAGCCACTGGTCGTGGCCCAGATGAGTCAGTCTCCCAGGCTGTGATTGCTCCCATATGTGTTTCATGATACTTTTCTAAAACGCTGTAAAATCCAGTTATTTCCATCCCCTCATTTCTAGGTGGCAAACCTGAATTTGGCCAGCGGTGTCATAAACCGAAGCAGTGCTTCAACCCCACCCACCCTCCGACCTGTCATCAGTCCTAGTGGCCCGACGTGGTCTATACAGTCAGACCTCCACACTCCTGAGAACCACTCCAGCCCCCCTGGAAGCAGGTGAGTGAAGGGCCCAGGGCTAGCATTTGAGTTACACGGCACTGGCCTGCCTGTAACTGTGTCCCAGGTGTGATGGTGCCACAGAGAGCTCTGAATGGAGTCTAGTGAGCAGACGCCTTTTCTTTGCCTGTCCACATCCTCTAGCACTTAGCCAAAAGGCTAAGGTTGTTTGTAAGGTTGTTTTCAAGAGAACTACATGAAAAGGGAGTTCCTGACAGTTGCTCTGCTTATTCTCCCTTCTACCTGACATTCTTGGGTCTGAATTCTGTCGCTTTGTGCTTGCCCCTGGCGTCTTTGTTTACACCTCATACTCCATTGTGCTGCGGGTGCTTTGGACTCTGCATTGGAAGGACATCGTCTCTTATGTTTTCAAAAGCCAGGTCACATAACTAAGTGCCAGCCGTAATTGAAGTTACATAATTAAGCCCCCTCTGATATTGATGACTTGAGGGGTGGGAAGGTATTTCCTTCATGTAGTTGAAAAGAAGTGGTAGGGGATAAAATCCAAATGATCCTGGACATAAAGCAAGTTCTGAATTAAAAAGAAAACACTGAATAATAATCTCTTTCTATATTTTCACAATCCCTTTATGGAAAAAGATGTAATAAGAATTAGATTCTCAAATACAAAGCACCTGGCTGTCAGTCTTCAAGTGCAGCAGTGTCATAAAAGACAAAGAAAGGACCTTGCTCTGAAAACCTCAGCCTGACGCAGAAAATGCTTGGGAGAAGCATGATCCTAATTAGTCTTATCAATTCAAACCAGGAGTCAGATATTAGGGCAATAACCTGAAAGATCAGAGAAGCAGAGCAGCAGCCACTAGAGACGTCTTACCTCTACAAATCCTCAGAACGAATAGGGGGTAGGATCCTGTCCCCACCTGCCTTATATTCCTGCCTCCACCTCCCAGTTGTGCTGGGATTAAAGGTATGAGCCTCCCAAGTGCTGGGATTAAAGGTGTGAGCCTCCCAAGTGCTGGGATTAAAGGTGTGAGTTTCCCAAGTGCTAGGATTAAAGGTGTAAGCTTCCCAAGTGCTAGGATTAAAGGTGTGTGCCACCACCACCTGGCCTCTAGGGTTAACTAGTGGCTGGCTCCGCCCTCTGATCTCCATGCAAGCTTTGTCAGAACACAAACAAAATATCACATAATTCCCCCTTTTTACCTAACATAGAAAAACTATATACAATAATTATATACAAATGTATCACACAATAATTACATTAACAATGCCTAGTCCATTAGCATTTGAAAAATTCAGAGAGAATACTACATTATGTAATCTTGGTGAGTCAAAAGTATGTACCTAATTCACATTCTATCCTAACTTGCATTACCAAAACAATCTTTCAATGTCTCTCAACCTTATACACTTTATACCTCTTTTGTGAGTGTCTTTTCTGAATTTGTTAAAAGGGAAAACTGTAACTATAAAGTCTTCAACTCCATCAGAGACCTGAGAAAGATATAATATTACATGAATAAACAGGAAGTACAAAGCAAACAATTTCCAAAACTAAGAAATGAGAGAAACAGCTGCAGCCACCCAAGGTTCCTGTGCAATGTTGGGGCATCCATCTTCAGCCTACAGGCCTAGAATATATGACAGACTTATCTGTGAAACAGGATTTTTGAAGGACTATCCCACTTTGTCTTGTCAAAATTCTGCAGTCACTGTTCTGCTTGTCCAATTTGGACAGCATATTGTCAGCAATCAAGGCAAGGGCACTTTCTTGCCCATTGGCTAACTTATGCCACAGAGAAAGTAAACTCCATATGGAGTTTCTTCAATGCCTATCATCTTCTTTGAAGTAAATTGCCAGAAGCAGACAGGTCTCATTGTGAAAAGGGGGGGGGGGGATGAAAAAACGTATGTTATTAAAACATTTTAAATGCCATATTCTGTAGATCTCTGAAGTGTCTGAAGACCATCTGACTATCTAAAATATATCTGTTTGACCTTGAAAACATACCTAACATGACTATAAGTTTGATTATAATAGGTGACAAAATACTAACTTCCATTTCTTTACTATCTTAAATAGTTTGTAATAATAACTTTCCAGGACTAGAAATTCATATTACATTGTTAGATGAGCTGTATAGGTACAATACCTTGAACAAGAGTAGAAATGTATGTATAATATGTTCTAACAAAAATAACCTTAAATTTGTATCAATATACAAAAATCCACATCAATGTAAAAATTTAAAACTAGTAGTTGCTTTTTTGGTTCAAAAGTAGATTCAATAGTCTACCTTTTTATCCTGTCATTTCTCTAAAATATATGCAGTATAAAAAAAAAGAACCTTGAATTTCTATCAATATACAAAACTCCAAGCCAATGTAAATTATTTAAAACTAGAAGTTACTTTTTTTGGTCTAAAAGTAGATTCAATAATCTATCTTTTTATCCTATGTCTATATCCCCACTTTTTCTTTTTAGAAGAAGATCCCTGAATTTAATCTCCTTTGTTCAGCTTTTTTCTTGACCACTACCAATAACAATTTGTAACCAACTCCTTAAACAATGACAAATATCCATAACCCACTGAACAACCAAAAACCAACCAGCTCACCTCTTGGGAATATGGGCATCAAGTTCTTAAAATTACTTCCTGCTGTCTGGGGTTGACGACATCATTAGAGGACCCTGAAAAAAAAAATTGGGATAATTGTCAAGTTCTGAGAGAGCTAGCTGTATCATTTCTTGTCCAGTCTCTTTGTAATGGGAAAGTGCAGGTCTTGTCCCAAGTCCTGGCTAGAGTAGTCTGTGTAGCTGGATCATCTCAGCCAGCCACCTTGAAATTGTCCTGAGCAGTTTGTAGTTCAAAGCCGATCTTTGGGTGGTGTTTGTCAGCTTGGTGGTGTTACCATAGTCCAAGTGGAATCATTGTTGTGGGGCACCATCATCTTTATGGAGACTTCAGAGATGGCTGTTGGGAAATTTTATCGTTCACTGTAGAAAACTTAAAGATCATTAATATCAAAACAGAGAGTTTGATATTAATGTTATATATTAATTAATATATAATTTTAAGATAGAACTATACCTAAAGAAAAGTTTTAAAGAGTCAGTATGAATTTGAGGGGTAAGAGATTTGTGACAATAATAGTCCCTCGATTTTGATTTTCTTCTGTCCCATACCAGGTGGCTCTTCTAATATGAAACAGAGACTCTGGATTTTCGTTTAACAATATGCTTGGGTTTAGAGAAGGAGAGACCCACACTCCCAACTCCAAAGCCAGCTTTAATTTTTAATTGAACTGGGACTATAAAAAGACCAGCAGAAAAAAACATTTAGCTGGATGGTGGTGGCACACACCTTTAACCCCAGCACTCAGGAGGCAGAGCTAGGCGGATCTCTGTGAGTTCAAGGCCAGCCTGGTCTACAGAGTGAGATCCAGAACAGGCACCAAAATGACATAGAGAAACCCTGTCTTGAAAAAAACAAAACAAAAACAGCAACAAAAAAAAGAACAGACGTTTAGGAAGATTTATGAAGTTCTATCCTGTTGGAAATGTGATATATCAGTAGGCCAACTTACTCTTTTTCTTGGGACATTTTCTCTGGATGATTCATCCTTTTTCTTCAGATGTCTCATTTGTCCAGTGGTCTTCAGATTTCTTAGCCTTCATTCTCCTGGAACGACAAAAACAAAACCCTGCCCCAACCCTAACTTTGGGGAGGGTCCCTTTTGGCAAGTTATATCTGATCAAATGAAAAGCATTTGTTAGTCTTATAAGTTAGTTTAGATTGAATAGTCGTGCTGGTTGATGAACTATCACCTCTTCTAATCAAGAGGTCTCTTTTGTTCAAATCTAATATTTATCATTTTTGATGGTTTCCATAGCTTTTCTTCTCCTGTAGAAACAAAAACAAAAATTCTTCCCCAACATAACACATATCCTGTTATCCATTCTGAGGTCAGCACATCTTTAAAGTATACAGACTGATTTAATTCAGTAGTTTTTTTTTTTTTTCTATTATCCAATGTCTCTCTGCAGCTGTTGTTCCTTTCTCATTAGCATTTGGAAAATTTAAAGTCAATAAAACAGTATGCAATCTATCTCTGGGGGTCTTTATTACCCTTTTCTGTTTATTAAGCATATCCTTTAGAGTTCAATTAGATCTTTCTGTAACTGCTTGCCTATAGGATTGTATCATATACCTGTAATATTCTTTAAGTTGTAACACACAAGACTGTTTCATTTTACTAGACACATATGCTGGAACACTGTCAGTATTAATATGTATAGGTATTTCCATGATGACCATGACTTTTAATAGATGTGTAATTACAGAATCAGCCTTTTCAGAACTCAAAGCAGTTGCCCATTGAAATCCTGAATATGTATCTATGGTATGGTGTTCATATTTTAATTTTCCAAATTCTGCAAAAGGAAACACATGCATTTGCCAAATTTCATTTCCTTGAGTGCCCTTTGGGTTACTTCCTGCAGCTAGTGGAGTTTGATTATACAAGGAACAAGTAGGACATTTTCTTATAATTTCCTTGGCTTGTTGCCAAGTGATGGAAAAATCTTTTTTCAAACTCTTGGCTATTGACATGGTATTTTTTATGAAATTCTGAGGCACCTAGCACATTTTCTACCAATAGTTGATCGATTTCATCATTACCTTGTACTAAAGGGCCTGGCAGACAGTATGGGCTCTGATATGTGTTATATATATGAGCTGATTCCTATTCCTGACTAGTTCCTATAATCATAGAAATAAGTTAATTCTGCTTCATCAGAAATAAGTTCAGTGGTTTCTATGTGTAAAGCAATTCTTTCTGCATATTGAGAGTCAGTAACAATATTAAGAGGTTCTGTAAAATCCATTAATACCATGAGAATAGCATATAATTCTGACTTTTGGACAGAACCATAAGGACTTTGAGCCACTTTACTTAAATTTCCAGATTTATAACGTGCCTTTCCTGATTTGTTTTCATCAGTATAGAATGCAGGGTCTCCAGAAATTGGTGTTCCCCATACAATGAGGAATGATCCAGTTAGTTCTCTTTATAAACTGAATTCTCTTGCTTTTGGGATATTTGTTGTTAATCAAGTTTAACAAAATTACTGCAAGTTCTTTGCCAGTATTCATTTTCTGCCCATAAAGAGGAATTTCCTCATTAGTAAAAGGTACGACAATTCAATTTCTGCTGGGTCCATTCCTGTCGATTGATGAAGTCTTTTTTTTTGTTTTTTGTTTTTGATTTTTTTGAGACAGAATTTCTCTCTGTGTAGCTTGGAACCTGTCCTAGAACTCGCTCTGTAGACCAGGCTGGCCTTGAACTCACAGAGATCCGCCTGCCTCTGCCTTCCTGAGTGCTGGGATTAAAGGTGTGCGCCACCACTACCTGGCTCAGATGAAGTCTTAATTTTCCTTTTAGAATCAACTCAGAAACCTTTTCCACATATGTCTTTAATTTTTTACTCTGTGTGGTAAAAATATCCATTCTAAGATAATATCTTCTTTCTGCATTAAAATCCCTGTAGGGAAATGTGTAGAGGGTAAAATAACCAGAATGCAATCAAGCTCCAGATCCAAATGATCCATATGTACATCCTGTAATTTTGTTTCCACCGAAGCCATTTCTTTCTCAGCTTCCGCTGATAATTCTCTGGGACTATTTAAGTCCTTCTCACATTTTAAGGTTTGAAACAAATTACTCAATTCTTCAGTTGTTATTCCAATAGTGGGCCATAGATGGGCAATGTCTCCCAGAAATTTTTGAAAGTCATTAAGAGTCCCCAAGCCGGGCGGTGGTGGCGCACGCCTTTAATCCCAGCACTCGGGAGGCAGAGCCAGGTGGATCCCTGTGAGTTCGAGGCCAGCCTGGTCTCCAAAGCGAGTTCCAGGACAGACACAAAGCTACACAGAGAAACCCTGTCTCGAAAAACCAAAACCAAAACCAAAAAAAAAAAAAAAAAAAAAAAAAAAAAAAAAAAAGAGTCCCCAGTTGATCTCCTGATTTGTACCTTTTGGGGTTTTTTTGTTTGTTTGTTTGTTTTTGTTTTTTAGACCTATTTTATATCCTAAGTAATTAATAAAAGAATCTCCTCTGTGTATTTTTTTTCAGGAGCAATTTGTAATCCCCAGCAAGGCAAAACTTTCTTTAGTTCTTCGAACATTTTGTCTAAAGTATCTATATTCAAATCAGCTAGTAAGATGTCATCCATTTCTTGGAAATTATAGATTAAAGAAACTGTACTTGAATCATTTCCAAAAACTGTCATACAAAATATTGGCATAGGATGGGGTTATTTAACATCCCTTATGGGAGAACCTGCCATTGATATCTCTTAACAGGCTGAGAATTATTATAAGTAAGCACCATGAAGGCAAAGTTTTGTCTATCCTTTTCTTGTAAAGGTATAGCAAAGAAACAGTCTTTTAAATCAATATCTATAATAGACTATCCTTTAGGACTAGAGAAGGTAAGGGAATTCTGTTTAGCCCATTGACTGAATCCTTTTATTATCAGCCCTTAGATCCGTTACCATTCTCCATTTTCCAGATTTCTTTTTAATAACAAATATAGGAGAATTCCAAGGACTTGTCGATTCCTCATTTGTTGAGCATTTAGCTGCTCCTGTACCAGCTGTTCTAAGGTCTGTAATTTTTCTGATGTCAAAGGCCATTGTTCCACCCAGATAGGTTTGTCAGTTAACCATTTTAAAGATAGGGTTTTTGGTATTTTGAAAGATGAGCAGTTGTTGTGCCCTGTTTTTGTACAGCCTGAATGGTCAGTAACTGTTCTTTATAATACCTTTTAATATTTTTCCAAGGAACATATTAGTTTATTGTTTGTTTCTGAGATTGGAGGAATGTTAATCTGGGTATTCCATTGCTGTAACAAATCACGTTCCCATATATTCATTGCTATATTAGCCACATATGGCTTTAATTTTCCTCCATGTCCTTCTGGCCCTATAAATTTAATCCATCTTGTACTTTGTTTTACCTGAGAAAAAGTGCCAATCCCTAAAAGCTGAACATTTACCTCCTGAAGAGGGCAATTTGGATGTCAAGATTCTGGAGCAATTATTGTTACATCTGCCCCTGTGTATACAAGACCTTCAATTACAATGTCATTTATTCATACCTTTAGCTTTGATCATTTATAGAAGTTTGCCAAAATATTTGCTTTATGGTTTCTCCTAAAATTTTTGTTCTATCTTCTAAAGCTGTTCTATCATCCAGAGCAGTTTGGGTTTTTACAATAAGCATTAGGTCCTTTAATTGCTCTGGGGCAGAGTTCCCCCATGGTGACAGGGAATGACTAAACCAAATTTGATATGGGGGCCTGCGAGAGGTCCCCCAAGGTATTTCCCAATAATAGAGGGTTACCTTGTCTATCCTTTTTTTCATCTACATTCATAATGTCTGCCTTTGCTACACCTACTGTGTACTCCAGAAAGGAGGGAGTCTTCTATTTGGATTATTCTTAGAAAAAAAAAATCATTGTTTTTAGGAACACCCTGTCTACAATCACTTTTTAGGTGACCTTGTTTGCCACAATTAAAACACCTGATATTTTGATTTTTCTTCAAACCTCCAGAAATCACCTCTCCTATCCAAACATCATCATGGTTATGAGATTCAATATTGACTATATCTCAGATGCATTCCTCTATGCGTGCTGATCTTGTATTTGAAAGCCTAATTAGCCTTTTTCATTGTGAATTAGCATTTTCAAAAGCCAAAGACTCAATTATTATTTGTCTAGTTTCTGAATTTAGTATCATTCTGTTTACATCTGAGGTCAATCTTTTAAAAAAAAAAATCAGTGAAAGTTTCTTTTGGGCCTTTTTTAACTTTAGTAGATAACTCAGTTCTCTTTCTGACGTCTTTAGTTCTGTCCCAAGCATTCAGATCTGTTATACGGCATAGACCCAGGGTGTGGTCATCATATAGAGACTGTCTTTGTACATCACCATAATTGCCCTCTCCAAGAAGTTGGTCTTGGGAGATTTCAATACCTCTAGCCCTACTTCATTGTTTAGTGTTCTAGCCTCATTGTTCTACTAGGTCCTCCATTGTAACTGGGGACCAAACTCCAATACTGCTATAATCAAGCCTCTCCAGTCGTGTGGGGCAGTTATGTGACTAATCATCCATGAATTTAACATCTGTTTCACAAAAGGTGAATGCTTACCATATGAGACTATCACTTCCTTAAATCTCCTCAAATCTAACATTTTCACAGGAATCCAGTCAGCTCTTACACAGCCTTGGGGATATTTGTTATTTTCAAGTTGTTCCTGTAAGGTGACTGGGTAAATTAAGGTTGGTTGTTTGAAAACCTTGGCTGTTCCTCTCTTAATTTTATAATGAGGTTCGTTCTCCTTTAAATTCCTCTGTCTGGGTCTGAATATCTCTATTATCTGTTTTAATAAGTTTTTCTAAGGCCTGTTCTTGGCACTCATATCAACCAACTTTTTTAGAGATAAATCAAGAATTATCAAACCTTAATAAGAATTACCAAAATGATAATTAACATTGTGTCAATCCCAGTTGATTATCTTTTCATTTAATTGTTCCATTTTTAAACCATACATTGCGTACTCTTACAGAGATCTAACTGCCTCCATCATAATAGTGTTTCCCATTTTTCAATGTGGGAAAATAATTTTCTTTTTTTTTTTAAACTAATTTCCC
The DNA here is from genome assembly GCF_049852395.1 of Peromyscus maniculatus bairdii. Taxonomy (NCBI): domain Eukaryota; kingdom Metazoa; phylum Chordata; class Mammalia; order Rodentia; family Cricetidae; genus Peromyscus; species Peromyscus maniculatus. Next base: position 58,448,037 of record NC_134865.1, read on the forward strand.
CATTTGATAATTCCCAATTATCTCACCAAGTCTTCTTCTGATGATGATGGTGAAGTGTGAGGCTGACTGCTGCTGTGTAGAATGGTAGACACCCAAGCGAGTGTCAAGGCAGCTACCTAGTGTGGCAGCAGCCCAAGGAGGGGTCCAAGGAAAGCCCACAACCCACTGGGGGAGGAGGGAGCTATCTGTCTGAAAAACACACACAGGGAATCATGGGGAAGAAGCATGAGTGGCAGGAGCTGCCTGAAGACAGAGCTTGCCGGAGGTGAGGGGTTAACTCCGGCAGTGTTTGGAGCCCAAGTGCCTATGGAGTTTGCTGCAGGGAGGCTTCAACAGAAAAGTCCCAAACTAGCTCAGAGGGCTTTGGAAAAAAAGAAAGGAAAACCTAGCTGGCAAGGCGGTGACTCTGGCGGGAGCCCCGAGTGCAGCTCCAGCATGTGCTGGTGGCTGCAAAGCCACAGGCAAGTGGCTTTTTCATGAATTCATGCCCCAAAAGTTGGACCCAGATGAAGTACAATCCTAATTAGTCTTATCAGTTAAAACCAGGAGTCAGATATTAGGGTAATAACCTAAAGATCAGAGTATAACCTAAAGAAGCAGAGTAGCAGCCATTGGAGACTTATGAATCCTCAGACCAAATGTGGAGTGAGAGCCTGTCTCCACCTGCCTTCTATTCCTGTCTCCACGTCCCAATTGTGCTGGGATCAAAGGTGTGAGCCTCCCAAGTGCTAGGATCAAAGGTGTGAGCCTCCCAAGTGCTGGGATCAAAGGTGTGAGCCTCCCAAGTGCTGGGATTAAAGGTGTGTGCCACCACCACCTGGCCTCTATGGTTAACTAGTAACTAGCTCTGCCCTCTGATCTCCAGGCAAGCTTTATTTGTAAGAGCACTAACAAAATATCATACAACACTTGGGGGTGTGCTTGGCTCACCAGCCCGACCTCCTGGTGTTAACCCACAGAACCCACTGTGGAAGGAGAGCCATTCCAGGAAGTTGTCCTCTGACCTCAGCATGGATGCCACGGCACGTGCACACACCAACACAAAGAGTAATAATTATTAATGTTTTGTTATTTTGTTTTGTGTTTTCTCCATTTTACTGTTTTTTTATACAATATATTTTGATCATATTCTTTCCCCTCCCTCTACTCCTCCCAGATCCTCCCCACCTCCCTAACCATCCAACTTCAAGTTGTTTTGTTTTGATTTTGAGACAAGGTCTATGTAGCCCTGCCTGGCCTGGAACTAACTCACTGAGATTTATCTGCCTCTGCCTCCTGAGTGCTGGGATTAAAGGGGTGCTGCACCATCACTTCTAGCTAATAATTTTTTAAAAAGAACAATATTGGGACGACAAACTGTGATATAGATGATGTATTTCCTAGCACTGTTTGAACTACTGTTGTCTATATGCAATTTCCTGACCGAGAGAGTGATCTACTCCATCTTGCTGTAGTGGTTATTGAGTATGGATTCAGCAGCTTCAGTCCCTCAGTCAGATGAGCAATGAAGAAACGTGGTTGTTAGAGTGAGTGAAGCATTCTGACCACGGGGATCCTCTTCCCTTGGCATGAAGCTGTCAGGAGTCACAGTGACTTGTTTGCCCCCCCCAACACTACCCCCACCCCCAACACTACCCCCACCCCCAACACTACCCCCACCCCCAACGCCAGTGGTGCCTGCTGCTGCCTCTTCTGTGCTGCTTTGCTGGAAGCTTGAGAAGGAAGCCCGAAGCCCTGGGGAGGGAGGAAGTAACTAACTGGTGAAGTTTCTACTGGTGTCAGAATTAGTATTTAAGGAGCTGATTCGGGAACCAGAAACCATGTCTAGGAAGTGACATAAACATAAACACATTACATCATGCTCTGGAATGGTGTCTCCTATTCCCACAGTCATTGTGGTTGGGATCGAAAGACCATCTCAGTTGAGGATTCGAAGAGTTGGAGACAAACGGGGCTGCAGCACTTTTGAGACAGGGCGCCCTCCACACAGTCCTCTCCTCGGGGAAGTCTGTTGTCTGATTTATAATCTACAGAATAACCACATTACCGAAACAAGTCATAAAAGAAGCTCTGCTCATACCGAGAGCTTTATTCACCTTACAAATGTTCGCAAGTATCATGTTTTCCTGACACGATAGAGCCATTCCTGTGGAATGCATATTTGCTACAATCTCTGCTATTGTAGCTGGGTGACAGTGACCGGTACTTTCCCTACTGTAAACAAGATGTCAGAGTACACATTTGGAGGAGTGGCACTTTTTCCAATTTGCATATTTAGGGGAGGGGCTTTAATAAAATTCTTGGCAACACCTGTTGGAAATAAGAGGGGAGATGGTGGGATGTGTCAGAGTCACAGCCAAGACCTGGTTTCCTTTGACTTTCCCAGGCAGCCTGGGAGCCCTGCAGTGACCTGGCATCCTCTCTCTGCCTCAGTGCCTCTGCAGCCAGGATGCAGTCTCCATGAAGTCCCCTCAGCTTTCCATTCTGACCTAATGGTCTACATCAGCTCTACTTGCTTTTCTTTAAGCATAAAGGCCAGTTGCCAGGTTCCAGTGAAGTCCAGGGAGCCCTGGGATGGCTTCTGTGGCTCCTTGGTAACCTCTGGTTGCTAGGACAGCTGGGGGCTCAACTCGGGCATTCCAGTTCCACATGGAATTCCGGAAGCAGCCACCCAAGAGCAGTGAGTGCTAAGGGAGTTCTGAGGTCCCAGCCAGAGGCAGTCTACACAGCCCTGAGTCCTGATTTCTATTTTCACATGGTAAGTCACTGTGAAGTGGGTGTTTTTGGCCATTGACCTAGCCTCTTGTTCCTTCTTTGTAGTAAGAAGTGACTAAGCTTAATGACTATGGGATTCGTAGCTTAGAGATGTGAGGTTTATTACTGGTTTTGACACTAAGTGACCCTAAGCTGTTCGTTTAATCTTTTTATAGGGTAAACATACTTACATATAAACCGGTCTGTTTTGAGAGCTCTTGGCTTGCCTTTGATCTCCTTGGAAGTGGGGGCTAAGTAAATAAAAGGTACTCTCACTAGTTTCTGTGATAGTAGCGGTAGATTCCAGGCTGATACAGCCTGCTAATTCAGTAAAGGCGGCTGCCCAGCAGAGCTAAGATGTAAAGAGACTCCCAGTGCTGGCTGCTCTTTCATCAGCTTGTCGGAGAATTTGGAGACTTGGTAGCCACAGGAATGAAGAAAGGGTGACTCATGAGAACTCACAGATAGTGTTACTCTTCGCTGCCCCGTGTTCCTATTGTTCTCCATTTTATGGATCACACAAGTTTTCACCAGACAACCTTCTTCTTCCCTCGCCGTTGGAAACTGCTCCAAATGCAGCCTCAGGGCTGTCGTCTCCCATTGGGTCAGTGTGAGCTCAGCCCAGCGCCTCAAATCCCCTGGTTCCTTTGGTCTGTCTGGAGGCCCTCCTCAGGCTTTGTTGTGGGAGAGGGAGGCAAAGAGCCCACAGCTTGCCCAGACAGTCTGAGACCTGGCCATGCGGCTTGCAGTTCCCTAGACACTCTGGAGCTGGACTTGGCCCGCCGTCCCTCTGTTGTTACTTTTCAGAGGTAATAAGTGAGATTAATTGCAGGCCATTCTCCAGAAAAGAGGCTTGTTAGGGCCAAATGCAGTCACATGTGTAGAAGCCTGAGGCATGCCTCAAGCAGGTCAGTGTGAATTACCCAGCAGGACTCTGGGATGCAGGTACCCAACAGGGACTCCCGGTTGCTCATATCACATGTCGATGACCTTTCTTTATGCTGTGTCTCCGGTCTCTAGATGGTGGTGCCTGGCTGTTCTGGCTTTTCCCTAGCTAGTGAGCAGGGTTGGCTTTCCTGCTTTTCCATTATCTGCCTTCTGAGCACACGGAGGGCCGTTAGGGGCTGAGAGTCAGTATGCATGTCTCTCCTCTCCTCTCGGCCGCCAGCCTTCCATGGAGCTGGACCACGTCACCAGGGAGAATTTCTAGGTGAGGAATACCCAATAGGTTTGGGGTGCGGTTGTCTTTGTGAGTCCTGGGGAGACCTGGAAGGGTTACTCTAAAGTCTTGGCTGCTGCTTGGAGTGATTTGGGAAGGACAGGCCTCAGACAGCTTGGCAGGAACCTGAGGCCCTGTTTTTTCCAGACCAGCCCTTCCTTGTGGGTCGAGCTGTCAGGGAATCCCACGAATGTCTGGCTTCTGCCTCTTTGTGTGTTTTCCAGCATTTGTCATGGAATTATTTTTATCCATCTCTGGCTTTTTTGCTTGCACACACATCCTGGGGATTTGTCTGTTCCTCGATGTTAAAGGAAGGAAAGTTGACAGAAGAGTACAGCCGAGTTGATTCCTACTTGTGAGATTTTGTGGGTATGGGATGCTCAGCTTGGTCAGCCCTAACTCTCAAGTAAGCATCTGGGTTTCTGAGCTTTGCCGTCTACCAGAGAATGGGAGTCCTGGCAATTGAAGACATTCTTTGTCACCCTGCCCCCCCCCCCCCCCCCCCCGTCCTCCTATTCAATAGCCAATCAGAAAGAGTCTGGAGTCCTGCTGTGTGTAATGTTTAGAGTAAATTTTTCAGAGGTTCTGGTTCCAGTTTGGCTAATATTTTTCTCCCTTTGTTTAAATTACTTCTCCCAAATACTGTTGGAGAGTCAGGTCTCTGCCCTCACAACTCCTCATTCTCGGTCACTTTTCAGCAGCGTTTGGTTTGTTCATTTCCTTGCATGGGGCAGCCTGTGCATTTTCTGTGTCGGGCATTTTGCCGCGTGCTGGGGTGCAGCAGTCAGGAACCAAGACTAGCCCTGGATCTCCAGGCTGTGTGGTCCATGTTCTGAGAAGAGGGTTTGTGACTAGGTCTGGATTACAAGATGGGTCATCTGTGGTGTTTGATCCCCAAGAAGTGGCCATCTGATGTGAGAAGGGGCTGTAGACACGTGAAGGGATTCCGAGAGCAGTGCCAGGCGGCACATGGCGGGTACCTGCGCTTTATAGCAGAGGATTGGAAAGAGTGTGAAGATCAGGTCAGCCTTCAGTCCTCCTGCACACCAACAGGAGCCCTCACAACGGGGCAAATGTGTGCACACAGAGATAGAGTGTAGGAGTTCCAAAGGGCTGGGGCAGAAGGAGAGGGAGACCCAATGTTTCCTGGATACCTAGTCTCAGCCTCACAAGATGAAAACGTTCTAGGATCTGTTGCAGAACAATGGGAATGTATTTAGCACTCCTGCTGTACACATAGAAATAGATGAGAAGTAGAAAATTGTGTGCTTTTTACTACAG